>NC_136430.1:410535999-411060999 GCF_052849685.1 Lactuca virosa | reverse complement strand
ATGTACAAACTTTATGGTGGTTTTGGTATCATGCATGTATTAAGTATTTATTAAGCTCTTTTGAGCTCTAGAGCCCCATTAAGCCATTTATGCACATAAATTTGGCAACTTTATGTGATTAACCACCTTAGGGAAGTCAGATCTGAGTTTGGATCGAAGTCTTATTGGATTAAGAGCTGAATTGGGAAAGTTGGCCAAACTGGTGAGTACGCGGGGCGTACAAGCATGTACGTTGCACGTACAAGCCTTTTAAGTTGTACGCTGCGCGTACATGCTGAGTACGCCTAACGTACTCAGCAGGTTGGATTTCTTTTGGGCTTCGGTTTTGGGCTTGAGTGGGCTTGATTGTCTTGGGCCATTTTGGTCTTTCGGAATTAATTGGTTGGGTTGTTGAGTTTTGTTTGGATTTTCTTGAGTGAAGGCCCATGAAAGGGATTGGGCCCAATTTGGAAAATTGGGCCATATTTCGATTTGGATCGGCGGTCGTCTGTGGAAGAGCTTTTGGGTTCAATCACTACCGTTACTAGGGAAGGAGCGGAAGCGAGAAGGTGGTGGTGGCAGTAATATGAGCTTGGTTAGCCACTGGGAGTGCCAGGGGGAATTGATCTATTGTTAGGGCTTTGGTCTTCGTCACCAACATCAAGGACTTCAGGATTTGGGTGTTATATTGGTAAGTGCAGGTTGTCGGCGGTTCAATTATAAGGGGTGAGATGGATTGGGAATCCATCAAACTTCGTGGGCTGGGAGAGATTCGACGAATCCAAGTCGGGGAGAATCGTTTAGATGTCCGGAAGCTAAATTAGGCGTGAAACTAGGATGAGTTTCACATTCCCAGTGGGAGGGAAGACGACTCTAGTAGCTGTCTGGATTGAGGACTGTGTAAGTTGGGAGTTCAGGAAACTTCCAACCATTGGTTAGCGTCTTCTTGGGGATGGATAGCAGGCATATAGATGGATCCAGGTTGGGGTCCTAAGCATGACCCGGACACCTGATTGGGAGCGTAGTCGGGTGCGCGTTCAACTCATGTGAGTATGAGTGGATTGGTAAATGAGCGGTAAGACCATGGGCGGTGGCCATGGCAAGATAGGAGTGTTGTAAGACTGTGGGGTGGCCCGTAGCATTCACTAGGTTGGCACGTAGTGTTGGAGTGTTGTAAGACTGCAGGGTTGCCCGTAGCATTCACTACATTGGCAGGTAGTGTTGGAGTGTTGTAAGACTACGGGGTGGCCCGTAGCATTCACTAGGTGGGTTGATAGTGTGGGAGTGATGTAAGACTGCGGGGTAGCCTGTAGCATTTACCGGTCCTTGTGCAGCGGTGAGGGTGTGGCAAATCCATGATTGGATTTCTTCATATGGATTAAACCAGAGTGGGTCAATTTGTAAGACTGTGGGAAGGCTACATAATTCATGGAATTAGGAAGTGGTAGGTCGTTTGAGGTCGGTTCTGATATAAGACTACAATTGGTCATGTAGCATTCACTTTTAGCATTAGATTTGTTGGCTCTAGGTTTGTCGGGTTGTTATGATCAGTTGGATCAGAAATATTGTTGGATCCGTAAGTGGCGAGATAGCTAGGGAAATTATTGCCAGATGAGGCTTTTATTCGGAAGTTGCGTCGGGCGACTATGTGTGTCTATCTGACCCAGCAACTGGGCGGGAATCTGGTGAATCGGTTAGTTGGCACGTAAGGTGGGACCAGGAAGGTATCGACTACTTTTGGAAAGCAGCTAAGGGGCATCAAGATGAGTCAAGGCGGTATTAGTGATTTGGGATTCGCGTGTGGAGTCGCTTGTTATTCGAAGAATATGCTAAGTCACTTGCAGCTTGGATTAAATAATCTCAGAGTAATTGATTTGACCCTGCTGCGTAGCTCTCGTCTGAGACTAACCATTGAAGGGATGAGTCTTCTACTCGAAGGATTATCTGAGCCTTCTGTCAAGTATCAGTGTTCTACAGCAATGAATGGTCAGTGATTTTGTTCCAAATAGAAGCATCAAGATAATCAAGGGTTGGAAGCCTTTTGTTTAGTCTGGAATTCAATTAGGATTTGGCCTGGTAGTGGTTCAGTATGGGTGGTCTGTCGGGCAGTCAAACAATTAAAAAATTTAGGTTTCGGGAAAGGTAGAAGTGGTTTTTTGCATGCGATTAAGGATTCGTTCTGCGTCAGGTTTGGGGAGTTCAACTAAGGTTGGGTTCGGTTGCCTTTGGGAAGGCTGTGGTACGCATGGGGTTGTGATTGTGTTGTTCAAGCTATATGGTGTGCCGGGAATGATAAGGAATGATTTCGAGGACAAAATCTAATTTAAGTGGGGGAGAGTTGTAACGCTTGGAAATGAATATGTTCATAGTTGCCCTTCGTAATTAAAAGAATTGCAAATTTGATCCTTGTGAGTAGTACGCGGGGTGTACAGCAGGGTACGCTTAGCTTACTAGCTGAGAAGCTAGTACATGGGGCATACCTCATGTGTATGCTTAGCGTACTAATGATATATGGTCGCGGGTCCGAAGCCTCGTACGCTGGGCATACGAGGAGTAAGCATAGTGTACGAGGGGGGGGGGGATAAGAAAACCCTATTTTGGGATTGTACCCTATTTAAGCCATAAGTGAGCCTCTTGTTGCCTTGTTTAACTGGCCTCCTCACCCTAGAAAAACACTAATACGTTCCTTAGCCATTGTTTGATGATTTTGAGCTCTTATGGAGATTTTGTGGAGGGTTTTGTGCATCTAGAAGAAGAAGAAGAAGCTTGAAGACTTATTCTTTGGATGAGGGCTTTGAGATCCAACTTTAACACCTTCTTTTGGTGGCTTGTGAGGTATAAAGTTTAAACCTTTCCATTTCATTTCTTAGATCTACTCCTTGGCATGTTTTTGGTCATTTTGGTCATTTTGGTCCTTTTTGGTTCGTGATTGGGAGTTAAGGCCATTTTTGGAGCTTAGCCTTATAGATATGGACATATTAAGGGTTCCTTGGGCATAAATGTACAAACTTTATGGTGGTTTTGGTCTCATGCATGTATTAAGTATTTATTAAGCTCTTTTGAGCTCTAGAGCCCCATTAAGCCATTTATGCACATAAAGTTGGCAACTTTATGTGATTAACCACCTTAGGGAAGTCAGATCTGAGTTTGGATCGAAGTCTTATTGGATTAAGAGCTGAATTGGGAAAGTTGGCCAAACTGGTGAGTACGCGGGGCGTACAAGCATGTACGTTGCGCGTACAAGCCTTTTAAGTTGTACGCTGCGCGTACATGATGAGTACGCCTAACGTACTCAACAGGTTGGATTTCTTTTGGGCTTCGGTTTTGGGCTTGAGTAGGCTTGATTGTCTTTGGCCATTTTGGTCTTTCGGAATTAATTGGTTGGGTTGTTGAGTTTTTTTTTGAATTTTCTTGAGTGAAGGCCCATGAAGGGGATTGGGCCCAATTTGGAAAATTGTGCCATATTTCGATTTGGATCGGCGATCGTCTGTGGAAGAGCTTTTGGGTTCAATCACTACCGTTACTAGGGAAGGAGCGGAAGCGAGAAGGTGGTGGTGGCCGTAATATGAGCTTGGTTAGCCACTGGGAGTGCAAGGGGGAATTGATCTATTGTTAGGGCTTTGGTCTTCGTCACCAGCATCAAGGAGTTTAGGATTTGGGTGTTATATTGGTAAGTGCAGGTTGTCGGCGGTTCAATTATAAAGGGTGAGATGGATTGGGAATCCATCAAACTTCATGGGCTGGGAGAGATTCGACGAATCCAAGTCGGGGAGAATCGTTTAGATGTCCGGAAGCTAAATTAGGCATGAAACTAGGATGAGTTTCACATTCCCAGTGGGAGGGAAGACGACTAAAGTAGCTGTCTGGATTGAGGACTGTGTAAGTTGGGAGTTCAGGAAACTTCCAACCGTTGGTTAGCGTCTTCTTGGGGATGGATAGCAGGCATATAGATGGATCCAGGTTGGGGTCCTAAGCATGACCCGAACACCTGATTGGGAGCGTAGTCGGGTGCGCGTTCGACTCATGTGAGTATGAGTGGATTGGTAAATGAGCGGTACGACCATGGGCGGCGGCCATGGCAAGATAGGAGTGTTGTAAGACTGTCGGGTGGCCCGTATCATTCACTAGGTTGGCACGTAGTGTTGGAGTGTTGTAAGACTGCAGGGTTGCCCGTAGCATTCACTACATTGGCAGGTAGTGTTGGAGTGTTGTAAGACTACGAGGTGGCCCGTAGCATTCACTAGGTGGGTTGATAGTGTGGGAGTGATGTAAGACTGCGGGGTAGCCTGTAGCATTTACCGGTCCTTGTGCAGCGGTGAGGGTGTGGCAAATCCATGATTGGATTTCTTCATATGGATTAAACCAGAGTGGGTCAATTTGTAAGACTGTGGGAAGGCTACATAATTCATGGAATTAGGAAGTGGTAGGTCGTTTGAGGCCGGTTCTGATATAAGACTACAGTTGGTCATGTAGCATTCACTTTTAGCATTGGATTTGTTGGCGCTAGGTTTGTCGGGATGTTATGATCAGTTGGATAAGAAAGATTGTTGGAGCCGTAAGTGGCGAGATAGCTAGGGAAATTATTGCCAGATGAGGCTTTCATTCGGAAGTTGCGTCGGGCGACTATGTGTGTCTATCTGACCCAACAACTGGGCGGGAATCCGGTGAATTGGTTAATTGGCACTTAAGTTGGGACCAGGAAGGTATCGACTACTTTTGGAAAGCAGCTAGGGGGCATCGAGATGAGTCAAGGCGGTATTAGTGATTTGGGATTCGCGTGTGGAGTCGCTTGTTATTCGAAGAATATGCTAAGTCACTTGCAGCTTGGATTAAATAATCTCAGAGTAATTGATTTGACCCTGCTGCGCAGCTCTCATCTGAGACTAACCATTGAAGGGATGAGTCTTCTACTCGAAGGATTATCTTAGCCTTCTGTCAAGTATCAGTGTTCTACAGCAATGAATGGTCAGTGATTTTGTTCCAAATAGAAGCATCAAGATAATCAAGGGTTGGAAGCCTTTTGTTTAGTCTGGAATTCAATGAGGATTTGGCCTGGTAGTGGTTCAGTATGGGTGGTTTGTCGGGGAGTCAAACAATTAAAAAATTTAGGTTTCGGGAAAGGTAGAAGTGGTTTTTTGCATGCGATTAAGGATTCGTTCTGCGTCAGGTTTGGGGAGTTCCGCTAAGGTTGGGTTCGGTTGCCTTTGGGAAGGCTGTGGTACGCATGGGGTTGTGATTGTGTTGTTTAAGCTTTATGGTGTGCCGGGAATGATAAGGAATGATTTCGAGGACAAAATCTAATTTAAGTAGGGGAGAGTTGCAACGCTTGGAAATGAATATGTTCATAGTTGCCCTTCGTAATTAAAAGAATTGCAAATTTGATCCTTGTGAGTAGTACGTGGGGTGTACAGCAGGGTACGCTTAGCTTACTAGCTAAGAAGCTAGTACATGGGGCATACCTCATGTGTATGCTTAGCGTACTAATGGTATATGGTCGCGGGTCCGAAGCCTCGTACGCTGGGCATACGAGGAGTAAGCATAGTGTACGAGGGGGGGGGGGATAAGAAAACCCTATTTTGGGATTGTACCCTATTTAAGCCATAAGTGAGCCTCTTGTTGCCTTGTTTAACTGGCCTCCTCACCCTAGAAAAACACTAATCCGTTCCTTAGCCATTGTTTGATGATTTTGAGCTCTTGTGGAGATTTTGTGGAGGGTTTTGTGCATCTAGAAGAAAAAGAAGAAGCTTGAAGACTTATTCTTTGGATGAGGGCTTTGAGATCCAACTTTAACACCTTCTTTTGGTGGCTTGTGAGGTATAAAGTTCAAACCTTGCCATTTCATTTCTTAGATCTACTCCATGGAAAGTTTTTGGTCATTTTGGTTGGTGATTGGGAGTTAAGGCCGTTTTTGGAGCTTAGCCTTATAAATATGGACATATTAAGGGTTCCTTGGGCATAAAGGTGCAAAATTTATGTTGGTTTTGGTCTCATTCATGTATTAAGTCGTTTATTAAGATCTTTTGAGCTCTAGATCCCCATTAAGACATTCATGCACATAAAGTTGGCAACTTTATGTGATTAACCACCTTAGGGAAGTCAGATATAAGTTTGGATCGAAGTCTTATTGGATTAAGAGCTGAATTGGGAAAGTTGACCAAACTGGTGAGGACGCGTGGTGTACAAGCATGTACGATGTGGGTACAAGCCTTTTAAGTTGTACGCTGCGTGTACAGGCTGAGTACACCCAACGTACTCAACAGGTTGGATTTATTTTGGGCTTTAGTTTTGGGATTAAGTGGGATTGATTGTCTTGTTCCATTTTGGTCCATCAGAATTAATTGGTTGGGTTGTTGAGTTTTGTTTGGATTTTCTTTAGTGAAGGCCCATGAAAGGTATTGGGCCCAATTTTAAAAATTATGCCATATTTGGGCCTTAGGTGCTTATTTTGGATTTTAGGCCTTTGAACATTTGGATTGGTTCTTGTCTTAGGCCAAGTTAGAGGAAGGGTAAAAAGGTCTTTTACCCTAATTTGGACTCTTAATGTGAGTCCGAACTCAATTATTAATTTGTGGTCATTTGGAATTTGATAGCGCGGGAATTTTAGCGGATATGCAATCAGAGTTTTATCTGTGGGTTTCAAATGTATGAGGTGAGTCTCCTCACTATACTATGGGTCGAAGGCACCAATGCTGACCCATTGTCTTATGTATTATTGAAAGACCAGGGGGTGATCCTTGGCATTTTTATGATAGACCTGGAGGTGGCTCTTGGAAAATCAATATGCAAGACCAGGGTTTGGACCCTGGCAGTTAAGTAGATAGTTAGTTGTAGATTTTATGCTAGTTGTCTTTGTGATGCTTGCATGGAAGACCAAGAGGTGGCTCCTCGCACTTGTCTATAATACCCAGGGTTTTGGCCCCTGACCTGGCAAGGAAAGACCATGATACGTCTCGTGGCATAATAGCAAGACTATGGTTGGCACATAGCACCTCCTATTGCATGTTTGATATATATGATATGTATGAATCGTATGTTATGTATGGAATGTGGTATTTTGGGGAACTCACTAAGCTTTGTGCTTACAGTTGCTGTTTATGGTTTTAGGAATTTTCTGTTCGAAAGGGAAGGTCCCGACTTGATTGCAGCGCATACACCCATGTTTTCCGCAACCTTGAGATTTTAGGATTGTACTCTGATAACTGTTTTTATTATAAAATACCTCTAAGCATTTGAGTAAATGATTAATGGGTGTTTTGGTTGTTTTAAAAATGAAATTTTTACCTTCACATTTTGGGGTGTTACATGTTGGAACAATCTTTTGTTACGATATCTCTATGGGTTCCAAAGCATTCCATAGCAAATGAAAGTAAGACATTTACGCTTCTTAGGGCATTTTCCCCATGATACTGCAAATTGCAAAAGTTCTCTTGTAGTATTAACTGATGGTTCAGTTTGCAAACCACACCATCTGAAATTTTTTTTCTCTGATCAATCCTGAAAATGGGCATTCTAGAAGGATATGATTGACACATTCCGATCTCCTAATACAAGAGCTGCAAATGGTAGAACTCACCGGAATTCCTCTTATGATTAATGCTTCAGCCGATGGTATTCTACCTTGAGAAGCTCTCCAAAAGAAACACATGACTTTGAGTGGGATTTCTTTTCTCCAAGTGATTGTGGATTCATTTTCCCAGATTGAAAGAGTTGCCAATCGACTTTACACCTAAGCGTGTTGACTGAAAAAATGCCGTCAGGGGCAAGTCTATAATCCCATTTATCCGAACCACTTCCAAGACTGACGAACATGAGTTCCACTAAAAGAGATTGCACATGTCAGGATAAATCAAGGGAACCAGGACATGATTTCCAATACCAACGAATTTGATGATTTGATAACCTATCCGCCACTTTATAAGTTTTTTTTGAATCTAAATTGAATAACTCAGGATATTTGGATTTTAATGTTACGTCCCCATTCGACACATCATACCAGAATAGTGCCTTATTACCCGATCGATTTTCAGCTCAAATATATATTTAATGTGAATATTTTGTCTCTTTAGATCGCCTTCACAACTTGCAATGTTATTCCAAACCCCGCAGCGAGTCTTCTTTGCGAGTTAATGGAATGGTTTCCTAGTCGTGTTATGTATTCCATTAATGATCTGACTCCAAAGAGAGTATTTTCTGATTTTAATGTCTACCACCACTTTACAAGTAATCCAACATTCAATGCATGAATCGATCCAACACCTGACCTACCCATGTCCTTAGAGGGAATGACTTTGTCCCATAAGACCCAATGTATCTTCCGTTTATCTTCATGCCCACCCCATAAAAAATTCCTTCTGATTTTCTCCAATTACTCAATCACACATATTGGCTCCTTAAACAACTAAAGATAGTAGGTGGGGAGATTACCTAATACCGATTTTACCATCGTTAGTCTTCCACCGAATGATAGAGTTTTGCCTTCCAAACGGACAATTTGGAATGGAACTTCTTGATAATAGGCTCCCAATTCTTCACTAGGTTCATGTTGGAACCAACAGGAACCCCTAATTAGTTGAGGGGAACACATCCCACCTCACATCCTAGTATATTTGCTCAAGTAGTAGTTTCTTGAATGCTAGCTTCAATTCCATAAACCCTGGATTTATGGAAGTTCACTGTGAGACCTGATCAAATGTGAAAGCACCGAAGGATGCCTGCAAGGTTTTTGAGATTGGAGCGAGTCCATTCCCCAATGAAGAGTGCATCGTTTGCGTAAAATAGGTGGGAAATCTGGGTACTATTGTTGAAAATTAACACCCCTTTGAATATTCCTTTGTCACATGCAGTTTTAATAGCTACATTCAAACCTTCCGTGGCGATGATGAATAAAAAAGGTGAAAGTGGGTCGCCTTGTCTAACGCCTTTTGTTATTTCAAATTCTTTTGTAGGTGCTTCGTTGATGATGACTGGGGCCCAAGAAGATTTTAGACATCTGTTGATCCATCTCCGCTATTTATTACCAAATCCTATTTGACCAAGGATGGAATCAACATATTGCCAATTAACTGAACTGAAAGCCTTGTCAAAGTCTACCTTACATAACATTAATTTCTTTCTTACCTTTTTCTCCCATGAGCATATTTCATTAATCATCAGTGGCCCATCGAGTATGCATCGGCCTTCAACGTACGCTGACTGGCCATCTCTAATAATGCTACCAATGACCTTTTTCAACCTGATTGCATGAATATTAGTAATAATTTTGTACAAGCATCCAATAAGGCTAATTGGTCTGTATTCATTTAGATTCAGAGGGTCTTTGGTTTTTGAGGCCAGTGTAATGAATGACGAGTTACATGCATGAGAGAGAGTCCATGCATCTCGAAGTGTTTAACAAACTTCATTATATCGACTTTTAGTAAATCCCACTGAGATTTGATAAATGTGAATGTGAAACCATTAGGTACGGGCGCTTTCTCACTACCACATCTCCAGATAGCAGTTTTGACCTCTTTGATTGTGAAAGGAGATTCAATTCTTATAGCCTCCATCATTGATAAGGATTGGAATGAAGGGTTGATTAACTTAGGTCTTGAATACCATTGTTCTTTGAATTTTCCTGGAAAAATCTAAAAACTTTAGCTTTGATCTCCTCCACTTCCGATGACCATCTCATATTAATCATGAATCCGTTCAACCTGTCCTCCTATTTTTGTTATTCAAGAATCCATGGAAGAATTTTGAGTTCTCATCCCCATCTATGAGCCATTTGATACAAAAAATTTGTTTCAAGTCCATTATTGATAACTTCTCCATATCCATTATCCTATGTAGTCCCCTATTTCTTGACTCAATTTCTATTTCTGATAAGGAGTGATTCTCAGCAGCCTTTTCAGTGGTCGTTACTGCTTCTTTTAGTGTCAACATCTCATGTTTCTGATTTTGGTTTTCCTCATTCCTCCATTGTTTTTTTTGTTTCTTCAAAATCTTAATTTTGCAGCCAGATAGGAGTCAGATGCTCCGAAACCCATAAATCTGCCCCATGCATCTTGAATCAACTGATTAAAACCTTCTTTGTAGCTCCAGGATTTGAAGAATTTGAAGGGAGGAGGACCAAAGTCAGTGACCATGGTCATGAGAGTGATGGGGTTATGATCAGATAGTTCTCGTGGGTGAGCAGTGACTAACTGTGTGGGAAAGAGGATAGGAAATTGGAGCATACCAGAAACCTATCTAACTTACTCAACTTAGCATCAACGTGACTTATATATGCATATTTTTCTCCCCCAATGTTGAAGTCTTTCATATTTGCCTCCTGTATAAACCTATTCAATGTAAAGGCACTAGAGGGGACATAAATGGGAATTAAATCTTTCTTCTGATCCTCGGAGTACATTGAAATCTCTAAATATCATCCAAATGCCAGTCGATTTAATGTTCAGTAGCTCCTGCCACAATCTATTTTTTTCTCCAGGCAATTGGGGACCGTATATATGGGCTATTATCATGTTTGTTTCGACACTAGTCCATTTACCAATTGTCACACCTCGCTAAAGTGGAAACACTGGAAGCGACAATACAATGGGTCTCATAGTAAAAGTTAAAAGACAACACCAACCATAGTATTAAAAGCATTATAATTTATAATAAGTTTGAACAACGTTTGATTAAGTTACAGTACAAAAAAAATGTAACATGTGCGAATGCTTCTACAAGTGATGTGTCTCTAGGTGCCTCTTACTAGATGATTCTTGAAAAAGTATGTAAAATGAGTGGTCAACTATCGAAATAGTTGGTGAGTTCATAGATCTATAAAATAACGTAGTTTTAAATCATGAAAATCAGGATATTGATAAAAGTTTCCAAAATCGGAAGTTCGTTGCTAAAAAGAGTATTACATTTTCCAGTAATAAAAGTTTGTTGCTATAATGAGTAAACAAGTTCATTGTTATCAAAAGAAATAAAGTTCATTGTTATCATGATAAATAAAGTTCGTTATCAAGAAGAGAAACAAAGTTTGTATGTACGTAGTGATCAAATCATGAGTTCACAACCCAAGCCTAAGACCGAATGTCCTATTGAATGCTATGTCTATCGCTAACATAGGGAAAATATGGTAAAATGCACTCAAGCGAATCGTGTGGGTGAGGAGTTTTCTACCTCCTAATACCGCTATCCATCATGACCATGGGCTCAAATGAGTTAATGAGTTGTGTGAACTGATTCCAGGGACTTAAACGCGATAAGGCCTCATGAATTAACAATAGCATATACATACACAACAAAATATAGCAACCAAGTTTGATACAAGTCAAATTAAATACAGCGAACAATAAACATTCTTTGGACATGCTTTTCCACCCCAAAATGTAAAAACTGAAAATAGGGGGAGGTGTGAATACTCACAATGCTTTGTGATGATGCTAACAATGCCTTGAACTACATTCCACACAACCTACTACCGATGCCCTACAATAATGTTACACACTAGTAAGTCTCTAGTCGAAAATCTAACACTAGTATACTTAACTTCTAAAATAGAATTATGACAATAATGTGTCAAACATAAGGTTTTGTATAAGTTGCAAATTCTTTTCCGAAATTCATATTTCCATATAGCAATTAACTTATTAACATTTGTAAGTGAAAAATCTCATTTTGTGTTATTATTTGGAATGTATTTTAGAATTGTTAGAAGGGTTTTACAAGTTAAAAATCCAAAAACTAAATCAAATCGGTTATAAAAACTTCCAAACTTTAGATTTCAGTTCTAACTATAATTTAGAGCCTCCTTGTAATTTTTCATGACTTTTAATATGCTTAACTATTTTTTTCCCACCATTTAATTCCTTTAAAACATCATAAAATCATGGAAAAATAGTACATTATCATGGAAAATTCTTAAACTTTTTGTGTAACTGTTTCACATCATCCCTAAATGCTACTTTTGATTAATAAAACCTGCCTTTTGTAATTGAAGTGTGTTTTACATCAAGAAATTCTAATTAAATAGCAAATAGTAATTAAAAATCACACAACTTTTTATTTATGTTCCAATTGCAGTGGAATATTTCTAGAAAATATTTCATGAATTTTAGATATGTATTTGAATTTTTGTAATATTTAATTCTTTAAATCGATACAAATTCATGAAAAATAGCAATCAATTAAGAAAACTCCCCAAACTTTGTGAACTACTGTTATGCAATATATTTAATCTGAGAAAAATATAAAAACGGATTTTCAAACAGTTTAACCCGATTTTATGATTTTTGTTCATTTATGATAACGAAAATGGAGGTAAATAGAAAACAGTTTCAAAAATTTTCCAAACTTTGTGCACTAGTGTTATTAAACATATAAAAGGTGGGAAAAGTACAAAAGTTGGTTTTAAAATGGTGTAGCTATTTTTCATAGTTTTATTCACTTAAATAAGCATTAATTCGTGAATAATTATTAAATAGTTAAAGAAAATTACAAAACTTTTTGTAACATTCATATACTATGTACATAAGCTGGGAAAAAAAATACCAAATGTGATTTTAATATACTGGAGTCTGAGTTTTGGATTTATGTGTATTTAATCTTAGGAAAATTGAAAAACAAATAGCATACAGAAGCGAAAAATCATCCAACTTTTTATATAGAATCCTAATGTAATATATAATGTTCTGGTAAACTTTCATGAATTTTGGATGAGCAAAAGTATTTTTCCCGATTTTAGTCCATTATATACCCAAAAATCGTGGAAAAATATAAATACATTATGCAAAATCCCCAAAATATTTTTCTGAGTATTCCACATGGTATAGGAACTGCGAAAAATCATAGATGTGCTTTTTACATTCTCTATCTTTTTTTATGATTTTTTGGAACTAAACAAAATAAAAATTAAAAATCATACCAAACGGTAACAAAAATCGATGAAACTTAATGATAAGCCGTTATTAACTTTAGGGGTCATCCTCGAATTTATCCAGGATTTACGGACCTCAGAAAGTATTTTAGTATGAATTATTGCTCTATTTTCTTGCAATAATTATAATAATTCGAGAAAAATGCATTATTTTCTGAAAATATCTAGAACTTCTCATTTTGGGATTCTGGGAAAAATTGGATTTGGGAAGAAAATGAGTTTTAGGTATTTTTATGTTAATGAGCTAAATTTTATTTTCCTTGAATACATTTTCATAATTTTAATTATTATAAGATAATATTATAAGGTTCATAATTATTTTTATAGAATTTTTAAGGTTAAAGTTTATAAATATGAGTTTTTATGGCTTTTAGCGTTTTGGAGTTTAATAAATCTTTGGATATCAAAATAAATTGAATTTTTGAGACTTCAAATCATTTTATGGTATTATAACTCTTTTATAGTTATGAAAATATTGAAGATTTGTTTTTGTCGGTTTATTGGCATTCTATGTAGTGATTCCGAGATTCAAGTGAAACGAAAGAATAAAGTATACTAGTCCTACTTTTCAACTTAGACTTAAGTTCCTACAAGCTTCTGACCTAATTTCTACTATCATGTCAAATGTATGATGTGTCTACATAATTCATGCAAAGATCTTCGAGTCAAAGAATGACCCGAATATGGATAACACTACAGTTAAGTAGTTGTATAATTCACATATCAATGTGAACTCTAAGTACTCTATCCTTCGATTCTACTTGTTTCCAAGTTTCTAGTAGGTTATAACTTAGCTTCTAGTTACGAAGTCTAGTATATGTCATGCCTATATGTGCAACTAAGTTTATTCAAATCTAGAACTGTCTCAAACTTTGACGGTTGTCACAGTCTCCCCCGATTAAAAGAATTTCGTCTTGAATTCAATTCGTGATGTATTCTATTAGAACTTAGCCGAATACAAGTGTATAGCTGGAGAGTTGATGACTTGAATAACCTTTGATTAACTTCTCAAGGGAGAGTCAAATGCTTTAGCTATAATCAGGTTAGGGTTTCCATAATTCGAGTTCTACAGTCTAGATTGTGGGAAATTATGTGACACCAGTCAAAGTTTGGTCAAAAATTAATTGATCAATAATCATAATTGGGATGAACCAAGTGGTAGAGTTTGTAACAAGGTTTCCAAAAACATAAAGAACACTGAAATCCGAGTTATAACGAAGAAGTTATGACCAATCGAAAATTCGCGGTAAAATCGGCAAAACACTGTTCAGTGTAAAAAGCGAATTTTCGATAAAAGGATTTTAAGCAGTGAAGACCTCGATGCTTTCTTTGACACCGTCCATAATGTTGGGCAACCTAGACAGAAGGAGTTAGTGGTGTTCTCAAAGTGACGTCTCCAATTTTTGATCAGATGGCCGACACCTTTCAACCGATATGGATACAACTTCAAGGATTCCTCCCCTTAATTCTGCTATTCCTACATCTGTACCATCCACAAGTGATCCGACACCGACACAAATCTCCCTGCCTTCTGTAAAAAGAAGTTGACTCGATCCGAGGCAGGGAGTGTTTATTCAAGATCAAGAACCACCAGTCCAACAACCCTCCACAGCTGCTACACCAACTCAATTGACCCTAAAAGGACCAAGTAATGTCAGATCTTCGTTTGAAGTCGGGAGTTCTTCTGCTCCTAGGGGTTCTTCTACTCCACAACCTGCGCATGATGCTGCCTCTTTGAGGCTTGCCAGGTTTCTTGCTCAACAAGATTCAGATCCTTTACGTCGTGGCAAATGAATATCAATAGGTGAAGGAAGTTCAGGGGGAGCAGGCCCATCTATCTCAGAGCTCAAGGAGGAGATCACTACTCTTAAATAGAAGATCATCGAGAAAGACGTTCTGATCGGAAACCTCGATATTCGAGTTTCCGAGCTTGAAGAAGAAAACTTGCAGAAGTCTAAACAGATCTCCGATCTCCAGCTTAATCTTGGTGCCCTATCAGCAGGCTACTCTGACTTGAAGAACAAACTTATTGCAGAATTTGGTGACAAGTTCAAGACCACAGTCAAAGAGCCCTGCGCCACTGTAGTGATCAAGTTTCAAGATAGCGATTGCGCTATTCTTCTTGTTTGATGCTAAGGATCTTCTGCAGTTCAGGAAGCAATACATACACATCTTTGTGACGCTCATCAAGAAGACCTGAGTTCATGCTAGCCACAAACCAAGGGGGAGATTGTTAGATCATAATTATGTGGTTTGCGCTAGGCATCTATCTTGTATAGGTCTTGGTGGGATTTTGGGATTTGTAATGGTGTTTGTAGCTGGTGTACGGCTGTACACACGTGTGCGGCTGTACACACGTGTACAGCTGGTGGTCCTATAAATAGAGTGTGTCTGTGTCAGTCTTAAAGTGACGTATGTGTGTGTGTTTCCCAAGGTGTACCTGACATTTATACGTAATAGATGTGTGCATGCTTGGTTTGATTTACCTTCTACTCCTTCTACACTCTGTTTGATTGTTTGCAATTCATTGATTACTGATTTGGATCTATAGATCGGGACTTACAGTCACAGCAGCTGTAGCAGCTGTCATGGCACACCTTAATGCTAATAATGCAAATGTTAGTAGTAATGCTATCGGTAACCCCGATCGTGGTGATGGCCAAGTACAGCAACGAGCACCTACTTGTAAGAACACCTCGAACCTTAAGCCTAATATCCTTAAACGAAAGTTCGAGAACAAGGAAGGGAGTTGTTCAACTCAAGAGCCTAGCAGAGGGCAACGAACTGGGGCAGTCGATACCCCCATCAGCCCTGTTATTCTAGCACCAACCAAGCCGTACTTAGGAAACCTCCCACACTGCAGCAAGTGCAACTACCATCATCATGGAGTTTGCCGAGAGCTGCATTGCAATAGATGCGACATGAAGGGGCATACCGCCCGCATCTGTAGAACTCCGGTCGAGCTCATCACTTCAACTGCCAATGTTGGAACCATTCCCATATGTCACCTTTGTGGCGAAATAGGACATTATAAGAGGGACTGTCCAACAGAGAAGAACTACGGGGGAGTAGGAGGATTTTAATCCCAATACATGGGAAAGCATCAAAGAACCCTTCTATATTTTGGTACGCTTCCAAACCCCGATAATTATCTATAATTACTCTTCCGTTCAAATTAAATCACAACCATTATATAAAATTTGAAACCCTAACAGGTAAGCTATGATGACTTAGTGTATACATAAGGGTCATTTATAATTAAGATTTGTAGACTTAGAGTGAGTAATCCCGCCTCAATTCCTGTTCCTTGTTTGGTTGTGGATTTAGGGCAGGGTTGCTCAGTCAAAGGTCTTACCAATCTTAATTATACATGACTTGTATACACCAAGCGATTATAGAGAGACCTAGTAAGGATCGTTTCATGAAAGTTCATAATTTCAAATTATCAGGACCCTCGTATTGGTAGTACCCGCCAAGTTCAAATCAAAAGGGGTTCGTAGTGATAATAACAGAATAAAACCAGAAGCACGGAAAACTTAGGTATATAGGATATCACCCTAGTAATCATTCCTCCCATAACGACTTAATATCTATTTCATCAAGAAAATTCCGACATCCTCGTTCGACATGGTTTGGCCTGACCCTTGCCATGTGAAAATTCTTATGCTGTATAAGAGAACTTTTTCCTTAATCAGCCGTAAGATGAAATTCTTTCAATCCATAACACAAAACCCTTAGGTTGTCTCTCATTTCAAAACTTCAGAAGTACCGATGCGAAGAGTACCCCGCCATTCTAACCTACTCAGTAGACATGAAACTTCAAACGAAAAGCACCGAAGTAGCCATAGAAGTCAGTAACTACCGAAGTACCTCAATAGATCTCATAGGAAAATCATTGTACCGCAGGTCAAGTTCAAGAATAGAGACTAAGAACTCATTAAGTTAATGTATCGCTGCTAAGTGTATACACGAGAGTGGTATATAATTTAGACTTAACAAGATTAAGGATGTGTGATTCCGCCCTATCTCCTGTTCCTTGTTTGGTTGTGGACCTGGGGCAGAGTCACCCATCCGAACGTTTTTGTGAAATCTAAATTATATACGACTTGTATACACGAGGTAATGGTGGATGAGCCAAGTATGAGTCTTATCATGAACTTCAGAGCAAAAGCCAGCATTCTACCAGGTGGAATTCAACATGAGACCACGACAGTGGGTCGAGCTACTAAATGACTACGAATTTGAAATTCGTTATCATCTCGACAAAGCCAATATAGTAGCTGACACCCTAAGTCGGAAAGAGTACCCAGGTCATAGTGCCAATCATGGACTATGATAACCCATTCAAATCTCTCCACATAGAGTAAGGAGGCTTAACAGGAAGCCTTAAAACCTGAAAATGTGGCAAGTAGAGAAGATAACTAGAACGTGTGAGTGTACGGTATGCCAATATCTGTTATCTCCACTGAGATAATAGAATCATCTCTCAGTTCAGGCCGTCACTCAAAAATCTCTAGGAACCATAGTAGTCATGATTCTATGGGATCGACTATGGTAAAGAATGGGATATCCATTTACCAATTAGTCGAGTCCTTTAACATGCTAGCATTTAAGTTGCTCCATTCGAAACCTTCTGTGGTCACAAGTACAAATTCTATCTGCACTGGACTAAAGTAGGTAATACACAACTAGCTAGAGATCCAATTTCCCCACAGCACCCTCGCTGATCTGGAATTCATCCGAGAAACTACCAAAAACAAAATACGAATCGGGAAACGCCATAAAGCTTCCAGAGTTAACCAGAGAAGCTACGACTTCGATAAAAGAAAACCCTTGGAATTCCAGGATTGATGACCTTGTCATATGAAGGTCTCACCCTGGAAGGACAAGATGCGCTTGTGAAAGCGTGGAATACAAAATTCAAGGTACACAAGACCATTTGAGATTCTTACTAGAATCGGTCTTGTACTTTTAAACTTAAACTACCACAAAAACTTAATAACATTCATCCCATCTTTCACATATCAAATATAAAGAGGTGTCCATCCGATAAAACACTTGTTATTTCACTCGATGAAATCAAGTTAAATAAAAGTCTACACTCTGTAGAAGAAACAATAAAAACCATGGATAGGGAAATCTGAAGAACCACGCTAAGTCTTATCCCGTTAGTGAAGGTTCGCTGGATTACAAACTAGGGACCTGGATTCACTTGGGAAGGAAAGATTAGACCTAGTCCATGAGTATCACTTTAGACTTAATTTCAGGACGAAATTCCCTCTAACGGGGGGATAATGTGACACCAGTCAAAGTTTGGTCAAAAATTAATTGATCAATAATCATAATTGGGATGAACCAAGTGGTAGAGTTTGTAACAAGGTTTCCAAAAACATAAAGAACACTGAAATCCGAGTTATAACGAAGAAGTTATGACCAATCGAAAATCAGCGGTAAAACCGGCAAAACACTGTTCAGTGTAAAAAACGAATTTTCGATAAAAGGATTTTTAGCCTTAACAATCTAAATGAAACTTGTAGAATATGTTAAACCGAGAACGTTCATAAAAAGAACGTGAAAATCCGACTTCGTATGAGGAAGTTATGATTTTTCGAAGTTTCGGTTTAGCATTAGACAGTTAAAAATTCGAAATATAAATCGATCGATATTTAGCCAACGCAACTTAAAAAAGAATCGAAGGTCTCGTCAAAAGTAGCACAACGGTAAAAAGACAGACGAAAACGGACGTCAGATGAAGAAGTTATGAATTTTTAACGGATTCCCGTCCCGGTCTATTTAAAATAATAATATTAAAAATAGAATCAAAACCAGCCGACAAAGTCTAAACAAAAGTCGTAGAGTATGATTTTACCTACGCATGCATATAAAGAACGTCAAAAACGGAGCTCGTATGCGAAAGTTATGATTTTCGCAAGTTTTTGGCACAAAAATCAAGAAAATCTTGAAAACCGGGAAATTTCGCATGTCACCCTTCGGACACGTCATCATCACGTGCGAACCTCCACGTGTCATCTTCTGGTTGGACCGCGGTACACGTGTTACCTCCTGAGTGGACCGCAGCCGAGGTCCAATGAGCTTCGGACAGCCTCGCATCGGACACCCCGGAGACACCCCCCTTCGCATCGTGGCACCCACCCAGTGGACCGAAGGCTGGTCCTATCCGAAGCGGCCAGCAGTGAACCGCCTGACCGAGCCCTCGCCACCTGTCCGAACTGAGACACGCGTCTGCTTCCTTCGCTGCCACGTTGCTGATGACTAAGCTGCTTCGGACCGAGGCTTCAGACTATAAATAGCCCGCGAGACCTTCCGAATTTTTACACTTTTTCACCCCAATTTTCATCCTCTTTCACATTTTCCACTCCCATAAGCTCATATACAACCCCTAAAGCCCCGGTATCAAGTCTCGAACCCTAAGCAAGGCTCGAAGCCCCGATATTCCCGAGAAGTAACCTCTCTCCTATCGAAACTCTGCCCAATTTGAGCCGGTTTCTCGTTAAATAAACTCTTTACGGGAAACGAAATGCTGCCCGAATCATCGCTTATCAAAGTGAGTTCATACCCCTGTAATTTACATTTTCAATGTTATTTAAATGCTTTTTAGGGGGGGGGAATACAAGTTTAACACAATAATAAATTATGTTAATAACTCTGTGTGATAATAATCACACAAAAAGTTTCCGTATGCTTTTAGGAATTACCAAATACTTCCAAAATAACGTAAAGCCATGTTAAATTCTTTGAAAAATGTTTTATAAACTATTTCAAATTATAAATACCAAAATCATGATTATATATGTATAAGTATATAAATAAGACTTGAAGGACTTAGGACTAATGAATTATCTTATATCCTTTTTCCTTATTTGGATGTGGAATTAAGGTTGTGTTATTTGTCCGAAGGTCGTTTCCTTCTTAATTATATATATTATACATATATGAGTGTAAAAGGTTACTCCTTTTAGTATTATTACCTTTGTATCAGGCTGAGCAAAGGTGATATTCCATGAGAATTCATGCTAATCAGATAGAACATATAAATTATAATAGGTATAATTTATGATTCAAAACTAAACATACAAGAATTATTCACGACTGTATACTTTCCAAGGAAATTACCAAAATACATTCAACTATACCAAGATATGTATAATACCTTTAATATACGAACAACATATTAAAGAAGTAAAGATACATCATACCTAGTTTGCATTAACAAAGGTACTATACAGAGTACCAGGGTTAGCAAACACGTGGTAATGTTGGGTTTGCATTAGCAAAGGTACTATACAGAGTGCCCGAGTTAGCAAACACGAGGTAATAATACATTCTGCCGGGTTTGCATTAGCAAAGGTACTATACAGAGTACCCGAGTTAGCAAACGCGAGGTAATAATTCATAATTCAAGTATACTAGAATACACTGTTTTACAAGAAACCAGGGTTTTGATTCAAAACAAATCAAGGGTTTACACTTATCAAATACATGTTTGGAAAACTAAGAATATACTGTCAATCATTATTTCAGAATGATTGGGTTTTCAAAACTAATATACATGTAACGTTTAATATGCTTTTTATGAGACTCTATATTCAGGTTGTTTAATTCATTTTAGACAACATAGGAAAGTCCTGACATTATAACCAGAATCTCCAGCCGGGGATCGAAACAAGTGTGTGTAGATCTATATCGGGATTGACAACCCCGCACTTAGGCTGCTAGCTACAGTTAGATGAGTGACAATTGTTATCACCAGTTTAAACGCCCACAAAGCGTTTGTTTCAGGCCATCCGTCATAGTATGGTTATAATAAAAACTACTCATTAAAAATGTATTAACAATATGTTAGTGTATAAATAAATAAACGAAAGTACACCTTCAAAGTACCAGTTTATAGAATACAAAATACAATGGTTTAATACAGTTTTCATTAACACCTGGTGGAGCCAGGCACACTCTCAGTTTCAAGTTTTCATAAAGGAATACAAATATAAAACGGTAATACAAAGAGAACGGTTTATGGGATTAAACCACTTATCCAATGGAACTTAGTCACTCAATCTCGGTAAACTAGTATAACATAAAAGACCTTTAGTGGTTAATTCTATAATTCCTTAGTTATTACATCATAGTTATACATAAGTAATATCCGATTGACAGTGAAATGTGTGACTTCCGCCTTACTTCCTGTTCCTTGTTTGGTTGTGACCCAATTAACTGTCCATTCGATATTGGGTTATGTATAATCAGTATAAACTAAGTAATTACAGAGGGAAACTATTGAGGTTATCAATCTAGCACCTCAGGAAATATAGGATTTCCTGGAGAAACCAGTGAACTTATTCAAAGAACATTAGGGTATACTTAACAGAACTAAAATACTTATGAACTCACCAGCTTAAATGCTGGTCTACTCTTTCCAAATAACTTGTATTCTCAGGAATCCAGTAGACAGGTACACTCCAGAAGCTTTTGAGAAGACTACCTAGTACCATACCGCGACTCTTGTCATCTGTTGTACCTACTTTAGTGTTTGAATATGTAATGTTTAAATACTTATGTAAAACTTATACTTATTAATGCAATGGTTGTTTGTACTTTGATTACTATGTTACATGTGTTGTGATACTTACCTTAAGTCCTCCGCTCCCAAACGTTTCCGCCATTCTGGTTTGGGGGTGCGACAAATTAGGATCATGGAAATCATGATCCAACCATGGCGACCTAGTAGAAAAAGATTATCTAGTTAGATATCACCTAAATTAAAAAGCGTTATAAGTTTTTCTGAAGCACCAACTACATTGAGTGCTAAGTCTGCATCGATTCTTATGTCGCGTTCTAAATCAGCACTAAGTGTAAATTTGCCGTCTAATAAAGAAGAGATTAGGGACAATTTGCTCGCTTTCAGGTTGGCTATTAAGTCTGGAAAAGGTATATTCCAAAATAAGAAGGTGTAGCACGAATGAAAGATAAACAATCGAGGGTAAGTTCCTAATGATACATGCTAAGGGTAGGCAATGAAGTTTTGGTTCATTTCAAATGTATAGACTATTCAAGTGTTGTTTACACAATAAATTACAAAATGATTGAGGATCTTCGAGGCTATATTTACTATTACGGTTACTCTTACTACAATAGAACCATATTCGAAGAATATATATATATATATATATATATATATATATATATATATATATATATATATATATATATATATATATATATATATATATATATATATATATATAGAGTCATTTTTGCAAATGGAGGCGATGAAAGTTTATGATAAATTAAATCATATTGTCTAGATAGCATTTTGAGTGTTTAGAAACGATAAATAATCTCATTATTATCAAAATGTGTAATAATTCCAAGAGAATGCAGATACATGATTGACAATCAAACGAAGTAGTAAAATAATATAAAGATTACTTAAGGTTAAAGGTTTACGCTATCATTAAGGGAATTTGTATAGAAATAATTGTATTACAATTTTTGAGAAATTGTGCAATTGTTTAAGTCAAGACAAATTCAAGATTACGAGGAGTCAGAATATTTATGAAAACAAGTTTGAGAGTTTAGGAACTCACTGGAAATTGCATAGAATGTTTTTTTTTGTGAGAAAGGTGTAAAAATATCGACCATTGAAAATAGTGTGTTCTTAATTTAGTGATCCTACAAAAACAATTATTTGAAGAATAGATAATCGTAACATTTAAAACTTTTTATATTTTTAAAGAAAAGAAGAAACATAAGAAATGTATTTTTCACATTTTTTTCTGGATTTAGAAATATGATTAGAACAAGGGTATTCATCTTGTGTATTAATTGTAAGGAAAATAAAATGAAAATTGCACTTTAAATCAAGTTTCAGAATTTAGAACGAATTAAAGAGCAAATGTAAATAAGGATTACTTGTTTACAGTAGATTTCAAAATAAAAACAAAATGTATATGATAAAAGGCGTAACTGAATATATCAAATTTGACTAAATCAAAATTATGCCTCACGACTATACGCATTAATCGCTCAGATTGATAAGGGTAGACTTCTAGTCTGTATGCGTATGAACATGGTACCAAGAGAAGCAAAATAGACAAAAACAAATTTAGACCGTGCATTGTGTTATTATTATGATTTTGCGAGATCTCAAGTCAGAAGGAGAGCAAGAAATCAAGTTCGGGGGAAAGAAAAGGAAGGTAGCAACAATGATTGTTATTGTTAAAATTTTAAGAACAATACATATAGGTAGATTTAAACTAGGTCGAGATATATTTCAAACTTCAATATTTGATGTATGTTTATGATTAAATAGACATGTGGAAGTTTTAGAGTGTTTTCTAAAAATCATGAGTTATCTATTAAGTTAAACTCCATTTGTGAAAAAGAAAAGCACTAAAACTGGTAATTGAAAATCTGACAACTTTGAACATTTAGACCAGAGTCCAAGAATGGTTAAAACGGATAAGGTAAAGACACACCATATTTAGATGAATAATTGTACATTGTCAAAAGTGCGTCACTGGAAGTTTAAAAGTGAACGCTAAGTTTTGCAGTGCTGTAAATTTTTGAAACTTGATAGATTATAAAACTAATTTGTAATAACATAAACAAATAAGGTGTGTTTTGAATGTAGGCATTAGTTATGTTTTGTAAACACGTTTGGAGTAGAAAGTTGTAGAAATATCATATTGGATTTCAAGAAAACTCCTTTACGTAAAGTACAATGCCCAAATGAGAAAATGGTGAAAAGAGTCAAAACAAAAGTGGTTTGAAAGATCTGATGAAGCTTTTACACATAATATGAACTTCAGTGTCATATGTTTAAGTTTTATAGCATAGAGTTTAAACACTTTCATAAAAGAAAATGTTTATAAGATTTTTTTTTCTTTTTTTTTTTTGAAAACGTGCCAAAATGGTAAGCAAGATTTAAAATGGTCTATATTCCCTTAAAAAGCACATCTATCCATTAAAATGGATTTGAAATGAAATTGAAATAGCAAGGTTAAAACCAACATTGCTTAAATCGAGTTTTGAAGAAAAGTGTTAAGTTAAAGCAAGTCGTCAAAAGTAAAGTTGGTTGTTTTTAGCGAGAAATATAGCTTACATTGTTAGGAAAGGTCTAGTAAGTTATATGAAGTGGTTATAAAGTATTGTATCGATGATAAATAAAACCGATGAGGCGAAATTAGTTTTCGATGGAAGATTGAGAAGCAAGGACTAAGTGGGTTAGTGTAACTAGTCGTACCTAATACTAATGCGAGTATAAGGCGAGTACCGTGGCTTTTCCCCAAAATAAAGGACAAGAAAAATTGTTTGTAAAACATTTTATGGTGTCAATGCAGTTTCGCGGCCTTTTATAGGGGTCAAAGGTTAAGCTATAGGTTTGGCGTCTGGCTCACGGCGTAAGAGGATGTAATCCGTTATAATGATAGGAATATCAGTAATGTCGATAAGGACTCAAACAAATGTATGAAAACGATAAGGGTCAAAGGAGGATTTGAAATAATAGGAAAGATCCGTACATCGAAATAGTGTGATGTTTAATCGGGCATGAAAATTTAAGGTTAAAGGTTGGGCATGAAACATGCTAATAATTTGGAAGGTGTAAGATGGTTGTATACTCGAGATAATCACTAGTGTATCTGGGGGTATCGAACTTAGCCTCGTAAAATTTTCCATAAGGGGAATGGTTGGTGCTTGAATTCGGATATTTGAAGTAAAGATGGTAGGTTAGGAATCACCAAAGATAAGGTTTAGAGTCAAAGAGGTATCCTAGAATAAGTTTTAATGGCAAGATGGAAACCACTGATAACTAAAATCGTAGCGTAGAAGAGAAGTCTCACGTATCAGTAGCAATGGGCTGAGCTTTCGTGCCTCCTCGAGAGTCATATTAAGGATTCTCGCCAATGGCATCCAGGTGTTTACTTGTGGTGACTCATCTACTTTCTAACGCGCTGCTCCAATTTTCATCTATGTTGGTATCGGAAAGCTTTTCCTATTTGTAACTCTAGTACGAAGACAATGAAGAAGTATTGAGGTATAATTGGTATTGGTTTCGACATAGGATTATTACTAGTGGCTATCTAGCTACTAACCTTACGTCTAAAGTCAATAGCTACCGAGGAATATTCATTGTTAGTACTAAGTAGATTTCTCCTAGAGTGGCTAGTGATAGAACCTAACTGGTTAGCCTAGCAGTTGATAAGGGATAAGAATATCTCTAAATAAAGACATTGTGATACAAGTGCACTTAGTTTCTAAGTGTACCTAAATGAATGCCTATAATATGCAATGCCCATACGCACACCGAAAATTTTGTTTTTCAAAAGTTTAAGTTGAAAATCGTTTTGAACATAATTCTACTATAACCATTTCCAGCTTCGCATTAACTTTCCTTAATTAAGCATAGTTGGCCAGCCTATACTAAATTAAAGTCCAATAATGCGTACTCGAATTAGTTATACTAGTAGTATGTTTAGTATTTAAAAAAATCGTTTTGAAATTTTTTGGCTATAGTTTTGGTTCTCCAAAGGAAAACCGGTATTCTCTATAACCTTCAGCTCTGATACCATTTCTGTCACACCCCGCTAAAGCGGAAACACGGCACGTGACAGTACAATGGGTCTCATAGCAAAAGTTAAAAGACAACACCAACCATACTATTAAAAACATTATAATTTACAATAAGTTTAAACAACATTTGATTAAGTTACAATTAAAAAAATGTAACACGTGCGAATGCTTCTACAAGTGATGTGTCTCTAGGTACCTCTTACTAGATGATTTCTGAAAAAGCATGTAAAATGAGCGGTCAACTACCGAAATAGGTGGTGAGTTCACAGATTTATAACATAACATAGTTTTAAATCATGAAAATCAAAATATTGATAAAAGTTTCCAAAAATGGAAGTTTGTTGCTAAAAAGAGTATTATAGTTTCCAGTAATAGAAATGAGTAAACAAGTTCATTGTTATCAAATGAAATAAAGTTTGTTGTTATCATGAGAAATAAAGTTCATTATCAACAAGAGAAACAAAGGTTGTATGTGCATAGTGATCAAATCATGAGTTCACAACCCAAGCCTAAGACCGAATGCCCTCTTGAATGCTATGTCTATCGCTAACATAGGGAGAAATATGGTAAAATGCACTCAAGTGAATCGTGTGAGTGAGGAGTTGTCTACCTCCTAATAGCGCTATCCATAATGACCATGGGCTCAAATGAGTTAATGAGTTGTGTGAACTGATTCCAAGGACTTAAACGCGATAAGGCCTCATTAATTAACAATAGCATACACATACACAACAAAATATAGCAACCAAGTTTGAGTCAGTAATAATTTGACCAGTTGGAAATTGATTGAAGGTGAAGTTGAATTTTGACGGAGAAGATTGTGAATACAAGAATCAATGCGCAAGGACAAGGTTTGAAAACTCAAACCTTGAGTTAATATTAAAGATCGATGTCTTCTCTTAATTGAAGTTCCAGTCAAGTCTGGTAATACCAGTCGAGACTTGAAGTAAAAGTTCAACAAAGTACATGGATATTAAAAGAAGAAACTATGAGTATAATCAATGTAAAGACAATAAATGAACAAGAAGAATGTTGTGAAGGGTTTTGACTTGAGTGAAAAGTGAAAGAGAGTTAGGAGGAATATTTGCTATCTTTAGAGGAACAATTCATGTATTTCTTGTCATTAAAATCACTCCTTATATAGGAAAAGGAGGTACATCGCACAAACTTCAATACGTTCCTAGGACTGGATAATAAACAGCTTCTGACAACTGATTATCTAACAGATACAAAAGGCTAAGTCCTATGAAATGTTACATCACTAAAAAGACAAGAAACAATAAATGCATAAACAAACTATCAATCTCGGACCTTTGCACCATCTCGGAATGGTATTCACTTCGGACTCCATCTCTACTTTGGAACTTGCTGACTTCGGATCTTCAACACTTGTGATTGCTAGAGGTTCACTATTCAAGTTCCAAAAATCTCCCCCTAAGTGAACTTAGCAATTTAGTTAACTTAGTTGGCTTCCTCTTGGATAAACATATGAGTTCTGAACAACCAATCTCGAACTTCAAGATACCATTGAAGATGACTTATAAACTTGGACTTCACATGCTCAGGAGCATCAGACTTAGCTGCATTTTTGATGAACTTTTGAAGAGCTTTGGTGGGGACGAGATGCTTATCTAGGAATCGGAAGAAGTCCTTCTTGTTTGTCTTCTTTTGTAAGTAGACGTACCCCAACACCGGTTCATCAATTGGCCCTTCTTCCAAGATTTCAGTTTCTGGCAGTTTATAGTCAATCTTTGCCAAGAACTTTTCAGTTCCGAACAAGTGAGCCAATTCAAAGTTGCATCTACAAAACTCGGTGATATAATCCTTTAAGTAACTCATTGCAGCGCTGTAGGCAGCCATGCTCATCTGACTGTCTTGACACGTTCAGAAATGAACAACAATGTTTAAGATGTCATTAGGATTGATGGCTGGGAAGTTGTCGTCCGTGATGGTGAGATGTGTTGTCTTGTTCCGATAAACATAGAAGCGATGCAAAAGATCGTCTAAGTCAAACTTCGTCAACACCTTCCTTGCAAACCCAGATATCTTGGTTTTCTCTTCCGAGACCACACTTCCTTTTTGGGACGTGCATTCAAGGAATAGAAAGTTTTCAAACGTTCTTTTTTGGTTCTGATGATCATTTGAGGATCATCTCATGGGTGGAGAGGGGCGAATTTGATATAGAACTTAGCGTATGGAGAGATGGGAAGATCAAGTTGGTCCGAATCTTGAGTTGGGAGGTCATAATACATGAATGGTACTATGTCCAAGTCATGAATTATTCCTTTTTTGCAGAGTGGGGAAAGACCTAGCATCGGATTGGGGTTGTCTTTTAAAGCTTGAATAAGGATGCTCTCTTCAAGAGCTTGAGCGATCTGTTCCTGAGACCAACCATCAGGCTTCCTGGTGGTCTTTTCGGAGATTTGAAATTTTGAGATGGGATTTTTGCCCTTGTCTTGTTGCTTGTTGAGAACCGAGATGATATGCTGCATGTTTTCATCGACGGTGAATTCAGGAGGAGGAGGTATCAGGGGCTCTTCAGGAATGTTATCAGGTTTTCGAAGTGGAGAACCTTCATCGATTCGAGCAATTCTAGGCGAGGTAACTGGAGGCAACATCGATTGAGTGGATCGGAAAGCTTTAACTGTGAGCTCAGTCTTCGCCTTATCCATTTCACGACTTCGTTTTAGAACATCAGCTAAGGATGATGGCCATGAGACAACAGACCATATCCTCTGCTCTTCCTCGGAAAGAATTTTGGCTGGAAACTTCCTTGGAGCTTGAATTCCTATCACTGCATTGGTGATATACTTGTCATCTTCTTCTTCTTCATCATCATCAGATGGAGTACTTGTGGAAACAATCTGAACAAATTCATCATTAGACTCATCTCAGAGTTTGAATTCTGAGGCAGGCTTCCAAGAGATAGAATGATCTATGTTGCTTGGGCCTTCTCCCCCTCTTGCATCGGATGGCCGGACAACCGAGGCAAGCAAAGCAGAGTGCTGAAATTCCGAGAGACGATTAAACACCTTCTGAAAGCTGGTGTTCATCTGCAAGGTAATGGCATCATATTCTTCAGTAGTCGGAGCCTGAGCTTTGAGATGGTAAAATAAAAATGCAAGAATGGACAACATTTCATCGAACTTGTTGTTCGGAATGTCCACAATATTCCATCAGGCCATGAAGAGTTTGATGAGAACTTGTTGCATGATGAGATTCATCTCATATTTCTTCTTTGTCTCCTTCTCCATCCTTTGAATTTGTTTCTCATGCCTGACATGCGTCTGTTTGATCAGCTCATTGGTGGCGCTGATCATATCATTGTGAACTTTTAGCATGGTGGTGATGGTGTCGAGATAATGATCAAGACTTGACTTATACTTATGCTCAACCTTCTCAATGGTGTGCTTGATACGGAGGGAGATGATTTGATCCAACTGTTGACCTCTTTCTTCATCCGAGGGCCCTTGTTTCTTGACGTCCGAGAGGAAAAGAAGAATTGCATCCAACTTAGTGTCAAGACTAGAAACTTTGGCATCAATTTTGGAGTCAAGTTGGGCAACCGACTTGTCCAATGATTCAACCTTGGAGACTGCAGTAGAGATATTGTCTCGAAGTTCCAACAGGACAAAGGTATCAGTATAATTTCCAGCTGATGATCCCATGTCCGAGGAGGAACTCGCAGTCTTGGCTTTAACATGCTCTTGATTCACAGGTGGTTCGGAAGGGCCATGATTGTTGGCAGTGGTTGTTTGAACTTCCTTGGGAGGGTTGGTTTTGGTTACTACTTCAAGATTGTTGTGAGCTTGATCATCAATATTAATTTCTTCATCAACTGGTTCAGACGAAGATGATGAGAGTCTGAAGTCATAAGTTGGCCTGGATAAAGATGGTTTCTGAAAAAGGTGAATAGTTAGCGAACAAGAGGAGCAACAATGGAAGCGCTGTCATCCTCGAACATGAATTCGGATGAGTGTTCCTCATCAGGATCAGGGTGGAGTGCATCATGGTGGGGAGACTTAGGAGGGTTGTCCGAGAAGATGTTGTTGTGGTGGGTCTCTCCAGATGCAAACTCTTCGTCAACAACTTCATCAGATGGAGCAACAAATGGTAGGTTGATTTGAATGTCTCTGTTTCTCATGGAAGTGAGAGTAGCTTCGACTTGAGATCGAGTGAGCTCTGGATGCCTGGTGTGAGCCCTGATGGCAAAGTCTAATCAATCGGGATCATTAGAACATGGTCATCCTTTACCTTTGCCATGTATCAGACCAGTTGTGGCATCCGAGGCAGGAGGGACTACTCCTGCTTCAGAATGCTTGGGATCCGATACAAGGGTCTCAAATCATGCTTGTGTGGAAGAAGAATGAGGGATATCCGAGATGAATCGTGGGTGTGTTCCATGGGGTGCAAGGAACTTTGTTCAACACCGACATCACCTTGTTGGGAAGGTGAGGGTGGATTATGTGGAGACTCCCCGTGAGTGTGTGCGGTTGTTTTTGAAACTCCGAAGGGTACTTCGGACGAGTGGCCAGGTGGGGTGAGAGGGTAACCAGAGTTAGTCAAAATATCCTTGACAGATTCCTTTTAAGAGGAAGTGTCGACTTTGGCTCTCTTTTTGGCTTTAGGTTTTGAGGGAGAGGTCTTTCTTTTGGCAGCCTTCTTTTTCTTTCTGCCAGTTGAGACTGGCTTAGCCACATCCGAAGTGGGCTCAACGGAGACAGGGGTAGACTCTGTAGGGCTATACACAATTGAAATCTCCAAGTGTTGTTTCAAATGAGGGGATTCGGATGGTAAAGTGGCCAACATGTGTTCAGGCAATCTACGAACGGTTCTTGAAGCTTGAAAACCTTAGGGTTTTACGGAATCCCAGTAGCTTTCAAGAAGGTTTTCTTTGAAACTGGTACAATACGGTCACCAGCGATCTTTGTCTTAAGAACCCTGTCTTCGATCTTGATTCTTTCAAAGGCAGTGTGAGGGAGACGAAGGGGAATGGGGGGTCATGAATTTTGGTGAGAGGAACTGAGATGGGATGATGAGATATGAACTCGATCATGACCCGAATGGACTCGTAATAGTCCATTGGATCCAAGGAGAAGAGTTGAGTGGTATCCCTGGGGAACGGTTCAGTTGACGATGATGAAGTAGAACCCTTGGAGGATTTCTTCTTGGTGGTAGTTTTGGTGTTTTTGGGAGCGGATTGTGAAGATGCCATTCTTGCAGGTTTTGAAAGCTCGAAGGACACTTTACCGCAGAGAGAAAAAGATGAAGGCTTTGAGAGCGTAAGGTGTCAAATGGGTTTTGATGTGGCTTTTATAGGTTAGATGATGGTGGGTCGGGTTAAAAACTGTAATGATGAAACCCGAATATGGATATGGACCACATTAAATTTGTTGCCACATTTGGAATGAGTTGACCTGCAAGGATGAAAGAATACTATGGCAAAACGTGAAAAATGGAAACCGTCATTTGATTGACATGATGTTTACTTTATGGAGACGTGTGCAAAAAGTGCGATTTTGTGGGATTAAAGGATAATCATCATTAAAAATATAACCGTTTGAGTTATTAAGAAAACGTTTCAGGAACAATGACAAAAAAACCTTTTGAACTTCTTTTCAAGAGAATGATCTTGGATCCAAAAAGTTCTGAGATGGTTTAACAAATGGATCTTCGGAGCATGAAAGTTCTGAGATGGATTGTCATAAGATACTTCCGAGATGGAAATGAAAATACTTGTACATGATATAGAGTCCGAGATTGCACAGACCCAGGCTGAATATCAGAGGTAAAAGGAAGGAAGACCTTATAGGACATGTTTTAAACAGATTTTGAAGTTCCGAGACGAGAAGTAACTGATCTCGGATAGGGTAAGAGATGAAAGCACAATACCGTTTCGGAATTGAATTCCAAGATGAACTTCATAACACACTTTTTCATACAGATTCCGAGATGAGATCAAACAAAATACCAATGTGACTATATTGGTCATGAACTTCCAAAGATTGAGTTAGCTGTAAAACTTATTACTTAGAAGAAATGGTTAGATAAAAAGACACATAAAATGATCCTTTTAATTCCAAGAGGAAACGATTCCGAGATGAAAAACAAATTTGACTTCAGAATTATTTCACTTCCGGATGATAACATCAGAGAGTGCAAGCCTCTTGAAAGATTTGAGGATCAGGCAGCATCATACCCATTTTGTTCAGAAAGCTATTGAATTTGGTCTCGTCTAATGCCTTAGTAAAGACATAAGCAATTTCATCATCAGATGGAACAAAAATAAATTCAATGTTACCTTTTAAACCATGATCTTTAATGAAATGGTACCGTATATCGATGTGTTTTGTCATGGAGTGTTGAATTGGATTGTTTGAAATCGCAATGGCACTTTGAGAATCACAATAGATGGGAATTTCTTGAAACCGGTAACCATAATCCAAGAGATGTGATTTCATCCAAAGAACTTGATAGGTGCAACTAGCAAAAACAATGTATTCTGCTTCGGCTGTTGATAGTGCAATGCAGTTTTGTTTCTTAGATGACCAGCTAACCAGTCTTCCACCCAAAAATTGACAGCCACCAGAGGTTCTTTTTCTGTCCAATTGAAGACCACCATAGTTCGAATCAGAATATGCTTGTAGGAGGAAACTCTCATTTGCTGGGTACCAGATTCCGAAACTCTTTGTACCTTTAAGGTATCAGAATATTTGCTTAACAGCCAAAAGATGAGACATCTTTGGATTAACTTGAAATGTGGCACACAAACATGTGGACAACATGATGTCCGGACGACTTGCTGTTAGGTGGAGTAGTGATCCAATCATTCCTCTATACTTCTTTTCATCAACAGCAACACCAGATGGGTCTGAGAAGATCTTGTGTCCGAAACCCATAGGTACCTTTGCAGAGGCACATGTGTCCATCGAATACTTTTTTAGAAGCTCATAAATGTATTTTTCTTGCTGAATAAAGATTCGTCTGTTGGTCTGTTTTACTTGGAGACCTAGGAAGAAACTTAGTTAAAGAATCATGCTCATTTGGAATCGGCTAACCATTAACTTGACAAAATCAGCAACCATTGATGAATCCGTGGATCCAAAAATGATATCGTCAACGTAGATTTGAACCAGCATGAGATGGTTTCCATTTGATCTTCGGAATATGGTAGGATCAAGAATTCCTCTTTGAAAACCAGAACGCTTGAGAAAGTCGGTGAGAGTCTTGTACCAGGCGCGGGGAGCTTGCTTGACGCCGTAAACTGCTTTTCGGAGTTTGTAGCAATAGTTCGGATAAGAAGGATTGACAAAATTGGGAGGATATTGAAGATACACTTTGGTATCAAGTTCACCATTAAGAAAAGCACTCTTAACGTCCATTTGGTAAACTTTAAAGCCTTTATGAGCTGCATAAGCAAGAAAGATTCTGATGGCTTCAAGACGGGTAACAGGAGCAAAGGTCTCGTCATAATCAAGTCCTTCAATCTGTGTGAATCCTTTGACCACCAATCTTGCTTTGTTTCGAATGACAACTCCTTCATCGTCTAGCTTGTTTCGAAACACCATCTCGTACCTACAATGGGATGGTCCTAAGGATTAGGAACGAGAGTCCACACTTCATTTCTGTCAAATTCTGCCAATTCTTCTTGCATGGTGTTAGAATAATTTAGAGGTGATCGAAAGATTATTAACAGAAAAGTAAATCAAACAATAATGCAAAGATCAAAGTTGTGTCAAATGATTAAAAACCAATGCCTTAGAAGATCTCGATGAAGAACTTCTACTGTAAAGGCAAGTAGGGTAAAATACAATCGATACCCTAATACGATGCATGCATGCACTATATATAGTCTAACCCTATAAACATTGAAGACCGGGTGGACAGGCCCAACCCATTACAAAATGGACTATTCTAGTACAAAACATAATTGACACAACATTAAATATCCTAACAATCTCCCCTTTTGTGTCAATAAGGAAGGCAAATTCTTCAGTTTTGTTGGCGCTTTTGAACTTTTAAAAGTATTGGCATTATCCCCAACATAGTTTTGCGAACCAAGCTGTACCAGTTGATCATATCTGCGAAACATTTATTATCCCCAGCACTGTTCGCTTTGCACTTATTCACAAATTCCAAAATGTATTCCAAACATGAGGTGGAGTATAGATGCTTGTTAGGAAGAAAGAAGCAAACTCTATGAAAGTTCGCATCAGCTCTTTCTCGTATTTGGAATGCCATACTCCAATCATCCTTTCAAATTTTTCCCAGCTTCATTTTATCAAAATATTTAGGAGCTTCTTTTGGCAACACTATGGGTTTCTTTCTGAGAACATCCGCAATCTCTACATCCATCTTACCAATTTTATGGATGTACGAGACCAGCATCCTTTTAAGATGCGCCACAATTGGTTTGAATTTCTTTTCATATTTTAGAAAGAGATGCAACAGAGAAATCCAATCAAATGGGTTCAAGCACGGCAAATCAGCGAGTGTAAATTCAAACACCGTACTCGCAGCTCCTCGTGCAACCTTGAAACGAGCGTTCAGGAAGCTTTTGGTTTCAATAGGGCCAAAAACCTTCACAGCAGTTATTTTATTTGAACTCCATGTTTCGTACTGTTGCTTCATGTGCTTGAGATAAAACAAGAATAGCATCTGATCAACACCATTGTCAGGAACATGAACGTTCACAACCTTGTCAAAGCTAGGAAACTGAAATGCCTTCGGAGTGATTGGAAGGTTAAGCTGCGAATCTAGAGAGTTCTCCAAATCAAACGATACTACGGGATCAAGCCAGTAAATATTTGGATTGTCAACGGCTTCGCTCAGAATGCACTCCATTGACCAGGTAGGAAAAAAAAGCTTTTGAGTTTCCAGGGTGACTTAGGCTTCACGGGCTTCCCTTTCTTTACCTTCAGCTTCCTTGGCAATTCGCAGATTCTCATTAATCTCTGCATCATGAGTCTTACGTTTAAGCTTAGCTCCTTCATCCTCTTCTTTCTCATCGTCATCATTGTCACAACCCGAAAATTGTATTCTTATAAAAGTCAACTTTGGTCAAACTTATTCCTTCCATTATCTTAAACTAGATGGATATTTGGATTATAAGTATTGAAGCCTTGAAACTAAGTGTGTTTTAGTTTGGAGGTAAAAGCCTTAGGAACCGAGAACCCTCGCATGGACCACAAAACCCTCGCAACCATGAACCTCTGAAGCTGTGAACACCGAGCCGTGAACTTCGGACCGTGAACCCCCGGTTCACGGCCGTGAACTCCTTAGGCCGCAAACTACCCCTTATATATAAGTTTGGTTCACTTTTCCTTCACTTTTTCTTCTCTTGGCCGCAATCATTCCATTCTCTTTCAAGTATCATATTCAAGAAACCTTTTTTTTCTCTTAAACACCCCTTTTCTTTTGTATCTTCTTGGAATACAACAAAGGGTCTTCAAACACTTGCCAAACGACAAGATCTTCAAGTGTTCTTCACATCTTGGGTCGTGAACCACACATAGGGCCATGAACACTCATGTGTTCTTGGGTCGTGATCACTCCTTAGGGCCGTGAACACCCTTTCAGCCTTCTAACTTGATTCTAGCACTCTTTTGGTGAGTTATTCTTGCATCCCTGGTTGTTTCCTAAACACCTTTGTAGTTATATTCACTAACTATATACATATATGTGTAATAATATGCTAATAATCTTCAATTGAATCACCACATAAGGTGAGTTCATGCCCCCATTTCTTTTTCCAACTTTTTAAATGTTTTTTTTTTTTGGGGGGGGGGGAGGAGATACAAGTATAACACAAGAAATGTTGTGTTTGAAAATATAAATTGCTTATTATGTCTTTGTACCAATGAACTGTATTTAGAACATGAAACTTTGAATAGAACATAGAAATAAGCTTATAAACTTAAGCTTAACTTAAGGAACAAAAGGATCTTTTTATGAACTTATCTGTTAATTATAAAAAGGGTTTTCCACATTATTACTTGTAAAGTCGTTAATCTAGCTTGTGAGACACGTCTTCTAGTACTCATATAAGTACCAGTGAAAGTCTACCCTTACGACCAGAGTCTCTTGGAGGGAGAGCGTGAATTTGTGTATAGATCTATACGGGATTGACAATTCCGCACCTCGCTGTTAGCTACAGCCGGATCGGCAGGTCTGCGGGTGACAAATGTCATATTTTTCTACGTCTACAATACGTCGTGTTTTACACTAGTCAAACTAGCAAGGTCATAAAAATCACAAATAGATAAAAATGATATATTTACATAGTAATATACTTTTCATATTCAGTCTCAAGGGATATTAACTATGTGCTTACTTAGTATGTACCACAGGGTTAGATAAAACTGAATTATGATAGGCAGTGGAATGTGTGTTTTCCGTCTTACTTCATGTTCCTTGTTTGGTTGTGGGCTTAGGGCAGATTCACCCAATCAACTGTCTGTTCGATCTCGGTTATATGCAACTCGTATGTATTAGGTAATCATAGGAGGGTAGTATCGTCGTATGAGGATTCCAGAATAGCCAAGTCTTCAGATAGTCTAACTTATCAACAAAACTAGATAACATTACAGTAAGTACAATATTTGTACTTGTGCTTTTAAATCTTGGAACAACATAGACAACCAGTCGTTTTATAGAAAATATAGGATTTTCTATGGTAAAAATCATTCTTTTGAGATAAACAGTTTTCGATAGATCTTTCTGGAAACAATAACTATTTTTACCAAAAACAATATTCACAATTGAGTTAGTGAAACTAGAAACTTATATATAAAAGGTTTAATGCGTATTATTAAACTAGTATAACATAAAGGACCTTAAATGGTTAATTCTATAACTCTTTAGTTTATACATCAGGGTTATATATAATTAATATCTGATAGGCAGTGGAATGTGTGTTTTCCGCCTTACTTCCTGTTCCTTGTTTGGTTTTGGGCTTAGGGCAGATTCATACATTTAACTGTCCGTTCGATATTAGATTATATATAGCTAGTATAAACTAAGTGATTATAGAAGGAACTATTGTGGTTACCATTTTACTAGAGAAAATATATGATTTTCTTAAGGAATGTTTTCATCAAATATAATAGAACTATTACAGTTAAATCCGTAAGCACCTGGTGAATACATCAGGGTTATATACAATGAGGATCTAACAAACAATGGAATGTGCGACTTCCGCCTCATTCCCTGTTCCTAGTTTGGTTGTGGGCTTAGGGCAGATCCACATAATTCATTGTCTGTTTGATCCGGATTGTATATAACTTGTATTCATTAAGTACTCATAGAAGGAATTGTAAGAGTCTTTTTTTTACTTATCATTCATTACATCAGAAAATATAGGATTTTTTGGCGGAACAGGCGAACTTTTCTAAAGAACTTATAGTATACTTTTTATAACTAAAATACTTATGAACTCACTAGCTTAAATGATGATCTACTCTTTCAAAATAACTTGTATTCTCAAGAAACTAGTAGACAGGTACGCGCACCGGGATTCAGAAGATGGAGCATAGTAGCTTCATGTCTTTGTTTTGTTAATTACTTTTGGAGTCAATCTTTTGTGAATCTAATACATTGTAAAACTTTAATATTAATGCAATGGTTGTTTGTTACTTTGATTACTATGATGCATGTGTTGTGATATTGAGCATGACATCCTCCGCCCCCGAACGTTTCCGCCGTTCCGGTTTGGGGGTGTGACAATCATCACCAAGATTCCCTTTCCCTTTAGATCCCACAGCTTCATTATCCTTCTAATAGTTTAACTTGGGTGGATTTTGTTCGTGCTCATCAGAGCCACTAGCTGGTTTCTTAATTTCCTCACCAGAAACCTTCTTTGCTTCTCCCCCTTGTTTTCGAAGAGACCCGGATGCCGAAACACCTACTATCCGGTCAAGCATGGAGAATACTGGACGAAGTTTGTCAGTCAAATGTTGTCGAACAGAGACTGCGTTCATAGAGTCACTAGTCTTGATAAGAGATTGCAGAAATTGAATAACATCACCAAAAATGCTTTTGATTACAGCTCTTTCATACTTCAGGTCTTGAATCTCCTTGTTGGCATGAGAGAGATGGGCAGAAACAACTTTCTTCTTTTCAGTTTTGATGGCAAGCTGATCCATGAGAGCATTCTCAGCAGCAAGATCTGCTTGAAGCTTTTCAATCTTGGAAGTGATCGACGTTTGCAGCTCTGCATTATCATCCTGGATGCCAGAGCGAACCTTGGAAAGAGCTTCTTTCTCGGTTGAGAGTGTTGCGCCAAGGTTCTTAATTGCATTGTTCGTAGAGGTTGTGTTTCGTTCCGAAGAAGTTCGGAAGTCCTCTATAAATTTCTTAACATCAGAAAGTAGTTTATCTACTTTTTCGGTCATCTCACAAATTGTCTTCTCAAAATTTTCCACGGCTTTTGTAGAGGCATCAAGACGTGTGGCATGCTCCTTTGTGAAAGTTTCAATTAAAGCTTTGACAGATTCGTAAGAGTATTCAGTATTGGATGAAGTTTTGGAAGACTCAAGGAGAGTATCCAACTTATAATATAGAGCTTTAAATTTCCCCTTCATCATCGGTACATCTTCGTCATCACTAGCCTGTTGGACGTTGAAATGGATGTAGTGGAAGTCTTGGAAATAATCCCATCACCAAACATTGTATCGAGATCATCATGACGAAGAGGTGAGATGTGAGTGAAACCAGCACCAAAAGAGAAACCAAAAGCCCCTGCCTCCGTATCATATACGTTCACAGTGACCGGTGGTGTACTAGTGGTTGTTGTTGTAGAGTCTATGAAGAAAGGAGCTGATTGTGAAATATACACCTGTGGTTGTGAAACTCCCATAGAAACATTCAGACAGGGAGCTAGCATGATAGGTGTAGCAGTAGCAGGAGGAGAAGGTGGAGAAAAATCCTCGAAAAATTCATCTGTTATGGGAACAGAAGTTGGCACAGAAAGAGTTACCATAGGATTGGTTGTTGATGGCGCCGAAACCGTAGGTTGCGAACTCGCAGCAGTATCTTCAGTTTCATGCTGGAATTGCTCTGGTATACGAACGTCGGAGATGGTGTGTGACTCTGAACCCTCCTAATTACCGGGTGAAGGTGACCTAGGCTTACGAGCGGCTCGCTTGACTTTCTTCTTCGGAGTGAGAGCAGACTCGGAGGGTCCAGCCTTCGGTTTTCTTTTACCTCCTTTCTTTGGCTTGTTAACCTCTTCTAAAGCCTTTCGCATCTCAGCGGTTAATGGATGAGGGCCAGATGCCGGTTATCTACGATATTTGATGATAACTTTACTATCTGCTGGAACATTGCGAAGCATCATGTCTGGAATAGATCTGATAAAGGCGAACCTTGAACTGTCAGACACAATAACATTGGAAGTGTGGAAAACAGGAATTGTTGCAATCACCGAACCCTCGATCACCGGAATGTTGAGACGATCGATTGCCCTCTGAACAATGATAGCCCAAAAACGAGCACAAGATATCTCTGAATACCTTGTTGTAGAATGAGTACTTTGAACAAGTTGAGCCCATAGGAATGAACCGTAATCCATATTGATGCTAGAGTAAACACCATAAAGAATATTAAGAAAAAGCTTACTTGCACTGTCTGATCCTGTTACCCTCTCTGAGAAGCTTTTGAAAATTACGGTAAATAGCCCATTCCATATGGGAGGAAGGTTAGGCTTCTTCAACTTAGATACAACTACAAGATAGTTTTTGTAACTCATCTGGTAGAACATCTCCAGAATAACAGAAGAGGAGATTGATTCAGGATCGACCAAATCCCTAGCAGATGGAAACCCCGTTAATCGACTGAATCTGGACTTGGTGATGGAGGTTTGTTGATTACCAAGCTCGAAAGTAATAATCGATTCACACTCTTCATAAGGAGCAGTAGAGTACTCTTTGGATAGAAGAGCCAAAGGAACATTCTCTGTCTTTGATAGTGCAGTAGCCAAAGGTGAGTATCTGAGGCATTCGATCACCGGTTGGAGAAAAGCGTCATACTTGGATGGATCGAGGTCCAATATGATATTTTGGTGAGCCTTGATTCCCAGTAGCCTTGATGAGGCGGTTTGACCAGATGGAGTTTCTGATGAAGTAGCCATGAAAATCAATGGATAGACGATGAACAGTAGAGAGAGATGGGTTTTTAGCGCTGGAAGTAGAAATTCTTTGAAAGCGGTGAATGAGAATGAAGCGTCAAATTCCTTTTACACGTCATGAGTGGTGAGAGAAAACCGACATTTGGCGCTCCATAATCCCTGAAAAAGCGCCTGGAAAAGTGTGACAACTAGGCGTGTGTCAGACGACGTAACTAACAGCGTGATGTCAGGGTCATTTTAAAATTGTCACGCACCAAAATTGTAATCTTATCCCTGAAGTTTTTCCGTTTCTGTTATGCCATTTCGTAATAGATCTCCATTTCCTGTACTTCGAATCTGAAAGTAACCATTAGAACTACGAACCAGACTTTTTGGAAAATCTCAAGGATTTTCGTGCAAGAGTGTGCCAAAGATAGAGAAATAAAGCAAAATATCTAAGGGATTCTAGTGATGTCAATAAAGACATGAAACAGTTGGATCCCGGGCAACGATCTCTTCATTCGAAGTCAAGAGAGACTCGGAAGTGTCTGCGTGGTATCCCGTTGAATTACGATCATTTGTTTGTTGAAAAATAGTGAAACGCTTCTTTTCAATAAGGATTAAGGGTGGCTTCATCTTCAACCAAACTCCAAAACTCAACATAAGTACGCACGTTCGAAAGAAGTACTTTTCTAACCAGTGTAGCCATACGAACAAGTATGCTTTGGAATTAATTTGAGTGATAGGAAAATATAGAAATCTCAAGAAAAATAAAAACTGGATCTTATGGGAAGAAATGTCTTAGGCCTAGAGCATTTCATTAAGATCTTTCAAAAATAAAATAATGAGATTTCAAGGTACAAACCACGAATGTGGATATTCGTCAATTCCATGGTGAAAATTCTTGAACATGTTAATTGTTCACTGTCAATTCTGAAATCAGTTTTGGATTTTGGGTTTCACTCAATTCGTGGTGATAACGAATTTAAGATCATAAACACAAAATTTGTGTAACCATAAACCTCAGTGGTAATATCTGAGTGTCTCAAGGGTTACAAGTGTGAATTCGAATGTGATGGAGATGTATTGGAGGTGGTTCTGAAGAGAAATGTACCTATGCTACGAAAGAATGACCACACAGTCAACTCTTAACGCAATATGAGAAGAGTAAGGTAGCTCAATGACTTATGTGAATTTTCAGCCTGATTGGGAAGAAACGATTGGTATTATCGATTCCTTAAGGCTTCAAACAGAGTCTCAGAGGCTTCGGACAACATGCAGTGGCATGCTTCTACGGACACTTAACTAGTGCAAAGATTTGAAATTTATACATGTCCCTTCATTCAGAATTGATAGTATTATGAATATGTTCCTTCAGTCCCGCTCAATTATCTAATTTTTTTTTTGGTATTTTAATATTTTTCTGAAAAAGAAATAAAGACAAAAAATATTTTTGTATTTTTGATTTTTCTGAAAAAGAAATTAAAAACAAAAATTAAGAAAATATTTTTGTAATTTTAAGTTTTTCTGAAAAAGAAATAAAATAAAAAAGAGTAAAATGAAAACACAAGAAAACATGCTATACAAAGGATATATTAAGTTCCGAACCGCCGAATGAACAGTGGACTGCGAGTCGCTCTGAGCGTTCGCAGATGAACAGTAGACTCCGAATCGCTACGAGCGTTTGTACCCATTCGCAGAATAACCAATACTTCCCTAGTGCGAAGGTGGTTTCAGAACAGATTCTGCTTCTATCATACCTAGGCCTTATAGAATTCGATTGAATGTTTGTTCAGGTAAGGCCTTCATAAAGATATCAGCTAACTGATCAACAGACCTCACAAAATGAATTTCAACATTGTCATCTTCTACATGATCCTTAATGAAGTGATACCTTAGTGCAATGTGTTTCCTCTTGGAATGTTGCACTGGGTTATGGAAAATGTGAATTGCACTTTCAGAATCACAATACAAGGGGATTCGCTTCATATTAATCCTATAGTCCCTAAGCTGACTTTGAATCCAAATTACTTGTGTGGTACAAGAGGCAGTTGCGATGTACTCAGCTTCAGCAGTCGATAGGGAGACGCAAGTCTGTTTCTTGGATTGCCAACTAACAAGTTTACCATCAAGAAATTGACATCCCCCAATGGTACTTTTCTGATCTAGACCGTAACCTCCAAGATCAGCGTCAGAGAATGCTTGCACAAAGAACCCTGAGTTGGATGAGTACCAAATTCGGAGCGAGGAAGTTCGTTTAAGATATCTGAAGATGTTTTTCACATCAGTCATGTGGGGTTCGCAAGGATTTGCTTCAAACCTGAAACAATAGCAAACAAAAAACATAATGTATGGACGACTAGCGGTTAAATATATCAATGATCCTATCATTTGTCGATAGAGAGTCATATCAACTGTTGGTTTGTCCAAAGATGGTGTTCGCTTCGTTCCGAATGCCATTGGAACCTTCACCTTCGAATCTCCCATCATTCCGAACTTCGCAAGTAAGGTCTTCGTATAAGCCTCCTGATTTATGAATATACCCTCTTGACTCTGTCTAATATTCAAACCAAGGAAAAAGTTAATTGGACCCATGGATCTCAACTCAAACTTAGTTTCCATCAACCTTCGGAACTCAACAGTTAAACTGGCATTAGTTGATCCGAAAATGATATCATCAACATAAATTTGGATGATCATCAGGTGGTCACCATCTTTCTTACGAAAGAAGGTTGGGTCGACCGAGCCTTGTTTAAACTTAGATTGTTTTAACAATCTAGTGAGAGTTTCATACCATGCTCGTGGTGCTTGCTTCAGACAATAAACTGCCTTATCTAGAATATAACAATGGTTAGGATATTTCTCGTTTACGAACATTGGTGGTTGTTCCACATATACTTTTTCTACTAGTTCCCCATTCAGAAAGGCACACTTGACGTCCATTTGATAGACTTCAAATTTCTTGTGAGCTGCATATGCCAGAAAGATGCAAACAGACTCCAACCTTGGTACTGATGCGAAAGTTTCCTCGTAGTTTATGCCTTCCTCTTGGTAATACCCTTTTACGACTAACCGAGCCTTGTTTCGTATCACATTCCCCTCTTTGTCAAGCTTATTATGGAACACCCATTAGAGACCTACAACAGATACATCCTTAGGAGTTGGAATTAGTCTCCAAACCTTGTTACGTTCATACTCATTGAACTCCTCCTGCATTGCTTGCACCCAATCAAAATGATCAAGAGCAATCTTAACATTTTTGGGCTCAATTTTGGAGATAAACGAATTTAACATGCAAAATTCAATTTTGGAGAATAATGCAGGCTGATTCACCTTTTGTTGAGCTCTCGTAAGAACTCTTGAAGAAGCTTCTTCGATTACTTTTGTTTTAGGATGATATCTGGTCCATTTGGTTTGTGGAGGGTAGTGTGGATCATAGGAAGGATCCAGTTCAGCATTCATGTCTTCAAATTTTGACTGAGCATCCGAATCATGATTTGCTTTCGCATTCTCCCCCCTTAAATGATGGATTTGGCTCTTCGTGGTTTACCTGAAGAGTTGAATCTTCCTCCTGAATAGGTGTGCTAAGTGTGGAGGTTGATGTAGAACCCTCCCCTTGAATTGGAGCATACACAGCTTGTGGTTGAGTTGGCATGTCAGAAGCTTTCGGAATTGGGGGCTCGTTTTCAAGATCCTTCGCAGCATCATTAATAATCTTCTTTAGTTCATCTTCCTTGTTATCAGGTGCTTTGGATTCCGCAGAGATCGCCTTCTCTGGCTCATCAAACAGTTTCATGAATTCCTCATAAAGGTTGGAGAGAGGAATCATCATCAGATTTGTCATGGGAAAGATCTCCTCTGATTGAGAGTCAGTCTTCTGATACTTCTTTAGATAATTGTCATCAAAGGTGACATAATAGGTTTCTTCTATCTTTTTCAACTTTTTGTTGAGAACCCTATATGCATTCGAAGTCAGAGAATACCCCAATAAAATTCCTTCGTCTGCTTTCACATCGAACTTGTTCCTTTGCTCCTTTGAATTGAAAATGAAACACTTGGAACCGAAGACATGCAATAACTTAATGTTAGGTTTTCTTTTATTAAGGACTTCAAAAGGGGTGATGGAGAATCTTTTATTAAGGAGAGATGGATTCTGAGTAAAATAGGTTGTGCCGATAGCTTCTGCCCAGAAGTAAAGTGGCAAGTTCGCAAATGATAGCATGGTCCTTGTAGCTTCGCACAGAGAGCGGTTTCGTCTTTCAACAACCCCGTTCTGTTGAGGAGTATAAGGAGTCGAGATGTTGTGAGCAACTCCCTTTTCAGTCAGGAATTCTTCAAACACATGGTTTTTGAACTCCGAACCATTATCGTTGCGAACGTTATGAACTAGCTTTCGCAGTTGAAGCTCGATCTGTTTGATAAAGTCCTTAAGCTTGGAAGTAGCTTCTGATTTATATTTAAGAAAATAAACCCATGTAAATATGGAAAAATCATCAATAATAACAAGAATGTACTTGTTACCACCAATGCTCTCGATGGCTGATGGACCATAGAGATCAATATGTAAAAGCTCAAGTGGCTCGATCACTTTGGTGTTTATAATTGTTGAATGACTCTTCCTGATCTGCTTCCCTAGTTCGCAGGCTGCACAAAGATGTTCTTTCTCAAACTTTAGAAGTGGAAAACCTCGCACGTGATCACCAAGCATGAGTTTGTTGATATCCTTGAAGTTTAGGTGTGAGAGCCTTCGGTGCCAAAGCCAACTATCATCCGAAGATGCTTTTGTAAGAAGGCATATGGTTGGCTTTCCTTTGATAGGATTCAGATTCAACGGATACATCTCGCCTTTTCTATTGGACTTTAGAAGAACTGTTTTTGTCTTCTTTTTTATGATCTCAGATCCCTCATCATCGAATGACACTTTTAATCCTGTACCTACAACCAATTGAGATACACTAATTAGGTTATGTTGCAAGCCATCAACATAGGCTAACTTTCGAATGGAAAATTCCCCATTCGTAATCATGCCGCATCCCTTGATTTCTCTGAGTGAGTTATTTCCAAACTTGACTCGTCCTGCATCCTTCAGCGATCTAAATTCCCTTAACTCTTCTTTCCGTCCTGTCATGTGACGTCAGTAGCCACTATCAATGTACCATTCGGAGTCAAACTGCTCGTCACGAATCACCTACAAAGTTCCAAGAGATTTAGGAACCCAAAGTTGTTTGGGTCCATGTGAGGCTTTCGTAGAAATAGGAAAAGTTATTGCTTCATCAACCAAGTAAGATCGTTTTACCAAAGTGGAATTCTCTCCTTTTGTAATTTTAAAAACAATAATCCTGTTATCTTTAGGATTCTTAAAAGAAATTTTTCGTTGCTTAGATTCAATTTTTTCTTGGAAAACTTTTTCTCAAACTTCTTTTCCTCTTTTTCAAGTGTGTTTCAGACTTCTTGAATGAAATTTTAGATTCCGAAACAATTTTTCCTTTGCCCTTAACATCTTTCGATATGTTAGGAGATTTTGAAATATTGGTTTTTGGAGGAAAATTAGATTTTTACTTTTCCATAGGCTTCGCTTGTTTTGAAGGCAATGGTTTTTGAAAAACTTTCGGTTTTTAAACCTATGGAGAGAAAGACTGTGGTTTTGAAAACTTTTTAGGATTCGGAGAAGAGACTTTCGCATTCGGATTTACAAATCTTTCTTGATTGACAGAATTTGAGTTCTTGGACTGCCAGAACTGCTTTCTTTCTTTTAGATTTTTATGATATCTAGCATTTCTTTGACGTTTCTTAACAACAAATTCCTCAGCCGATTTATGAATACTAGCCATAGGTTTCGTTTTTCTAACAGTATTGTCGAAATGTTCGAATGTCGTTTCAGTAGGAATGTCTTTGGTTCCACTCGGACTTCCTTTCTCGTAGCTTGAGTTGACCTTGTTCAGTGGTTCTGTCACATATATTCCCTTCGTTTTCCAAGAGGTCATCTCAGAAAGATCTTTGGTTTCATCTGCATTGTCTATGGGAGAGGACCAAAAGTACTCATCACACCCATCAGCATTGTCTTCTTCCACGAGGGATGATAATTCTAAGCTTTGTTTCTTGTTCAGTCCAGAAGTTGCGAAAACCTGATTCGGAACAGTTTGAACCTTTGAAAAAATGTTGCTTTTTCTTTTAAAATTTTTGAACCACTATTTTTAGAAATACAAACATACTCAACAGATTTTTCAAAAATCAGATTTTTGTTTGGTTCAGTTTCACTTTTTACAAATTCAGAACAGTCAATCTCATCCTCCACTGATATTTCACTAATGTCACTTTCATCATCAAATTCAGATACATTTTCAACATCAAGAGTATTTTCTGAACTTAATTTGGTGCATAATGAGTCAAATTTCTGTACAATATCAGATTTAATCTGCTCTTTATCTTTTTCACTCAAAAGTTATTTCAACATTTCTTTATGTTCTTTGGACTGAATATAAGCTTCAATTTTGTCTAGTCCAACTTTGTAAGATTCGGAGACATCGTCAGAAGAAATGATAGATTCGTATTTATAGCAGTCTGCATCAATTTCGTCCTCTTTCAATTCGAGAAAGGGCTGAATCATTTTATGTATATTCTTCCCTATTTCACAGTCAATATGCAGTTGAGTAATATTAAAATAAAGACGTTTAGCAATCAAACAGAAAATGTTTCGTTGTTTCAAAAGCCCTAAATCGTCTCGTTGCAAGTAAATCAAATCATCCCTAGACCTAGATAAATCCAACTCTAACTTCTCAATCCACATCCGCCTCTCTTCAATCTTTGATGTTACCCTACTGATTTGGTCAGTTAAGTTAGTATTACTTAAACGGGTTCTTTTTAGACTATTACTGAAACTAGAGACTATAAATTTTAAATCATCTAATTCAGTTTCATACTGAGAGACATGAATATTTAGAGATTCGAGAATAGAATGTACCTTGTTGATTACTCTCTCACATTCGCTAATCTGCTCTGAGACAGGTTTCGCAGCGAAGCAGTTGTCTGAATCTTGCCGCCATCAGTGGCGTATCCTCTTTGCTCCGAAATTTCATTGCAAACCATCATGAACTTTCCCTCGTACTCAGGGATCTCGGCCTTCGCAACGAAGCATTCACCATGCGTGGGTCCATGAACCTCTTCATCCTCTGAATCAGTCAACCAGAATCCAACTCTTTCGAACTCATCATCATCTTCCTGCACAATCAAAGCAGGCTTAGCATTGTCAGCTTTCTTCTTCTTTCTAAGCTCTTCTATCTTCCGGAGATAGTAGGCTTCATCTTTATCATCTTCTTCTTTCTTCTCATTCAGTCTTCGCAATATGCACTCCTTGGCAAAATGATTCTTGCCATGACAATAATTGCAGTCATAGCCAGAAGCTCTCACTAGCTTGTTTTCTTTCTTCACTTCATCCACCTGGGAGTTGTTATGGATTTCATCCTTTGTCTTGTTTGAGCTGTAATTCCCTTGCTAGTTCTTATTCTTGAAGCGTCCAAAGTTTTTCTTTGCAAACTTTATGGGATTTGACACCATTAGAGCGTATTCCTCTTTTGTAACTTCGCAGTCAGATAGATCAGACTTTGAATCTTCTTCTTCTACAACCTTCTTGCCCTTCGTAACCAGGGCCAAAGATCCCATGCCAAAAACAACCTTCCCTTCCTTTGTCACTTCATATTCGTGGGACCTAAGAATTCCCACTAGCTTCGCCAAAAAATAGTTCTTAAACTGTTCATGAGCTTTTATAGTTGAAACTAATTGTTTCCATTCTGGCCGCAAACCGTTCATAAATATGACCTTTTGTACTTTTAATTCACGTTTTATCTTATGTTTCATCATCCTACTTAAAAGATGGTTGTAACGATTGAATGTTTGATCAAGCTTCTCCTATGGCTTCTGAACAAAGGCACCAAACTCTGAAAGAAGTAGCATTCGTATGGAGTGATCTAAATCTGCATCACTTGAGTAGAGCTCTCGTAACCTATCCCAGATGTCCTTGGCTATATCACATGAACTCACCAGACGAAAGGTGTCCGGGGGTAGCACAAACCTTATTATTCTTATAGCTTTGACGTAGCTCAGCAGTTTATTCTTCTCATCTTGAGGAATATCTTTAACATCGAGAAGAAGAGTATTGTAATCTGATTAAGTTTTGATGACTATCCTGGTTCCCATGTGCATGAACGTTCCTTCTATCATGGCTTGCCAAATCGTCGTTCTATAGTCTTCAATACCCAGAACATAGTACTCAAAATGTAGAGCCCAGACTTCATAGTAGTGTGGGAAGAGGATAGGGATCCCGGTAGTAGATCCGATGCTACTTGAAAGATTAAAAGATAAAGTGTGTGGATCTTCAGGCTGCATGTTGTCGATTTACTTAAACCTGTAAAGAATCAGATGTGTAAAACTTTGATCGAGTTAAGGGCAAAATAAGGATCAAGATCCAACGTCCACAATCTATGAAAAACGATGAAGACGGCTAGAACAGATCCAATAAAAGCGGAAAAACCTAGAACACTCGACAGAAGAATTGCATATGGTTTACACAAGCTCCTGCTTTGATACCAATTGTTAGAATAATTAAGAGTTGATCAAAATATTCTTAACACAAAAGTAAATCAAACAATGAATGCAAAGATCAAGGTTGTGTTGAATGATTAAAAACATATGCCTTAGAAGAGCTCGATGAAGAGCTTTTACTATAAAGGAAAGTAGGGTAAAATACAATTGATACCCTAATACGGTGCATGCATGCACTATATATAGTCTAACCCTATAAAAATTAAAGAGCGGGTGGACAGGCCCAACCCATTACAAAATGGACTATTCTAATACAAAACATAATTGACACAACACTAAATATCCCAACACATGGATATAATCCAGTCAGCATGTTCAAGTGCTTCCTTGATGGATTTTGGTTCAACCATTGAGATAAATGCCAGAAAATAACATTCATTTTGGATGTTAGTAGCAGAGCGAGTTTGAATACCAGCGTTTAGATTTCCATTAACTTGGTTTGGAGGATGATCCTTGGTCCAGATGTGTAGTCTCGGAAGCTCTTCTGCAGCAGATGATCCGAATTCAACGATGTGGTTATGTTTCTCCCCCTGAACCACTTGAATTGGAGGATGATGCTCCCTCTGAACTTCTGAACCGGAGATATCAACATTGTTGTCGTCTGGAAAGTCAAAGAAGTTGACGTTGTCTTTGTTGTTGTCTGGAATAGGATTGAATTAAACAAATTGATCCGCTGCATCTTGGAATGCTTCAAAATTTGATTCAAGAGAGGGAAAACCATTCTCCCCCTCAACATGAGAAGGTTGAATTGGTTCGGAACCAAATGGAGGAAATGTAGGAGTCGGACCAGAAACATTTTGTAAAATCGGAACTACAATTGATGCGGATTGTCTAGATCGAGATTCCGAATCAAGAGTTGTTTCTAATGGTCGTTTCAAAATCGACTTCATGAATTATTTGAGGATTCAGACATCCTGGCGATGGAGCATCGGACTCCATGATGTGAGTTGTGACATGGGTTGGGCCAGAATTCCGAACGTAGTTGTCATCAATGGTGATATCAAAGCTTTCTTCAAGAACGCGAGTTCGTCGATTCAGAACCCGGTAAGCTTTTGATTTTTCTGAGTACCCAAGAAAGATTGCTTTATCGGCTTTGGGCTGAAATTTCATGAGCTGATCATGATTGTTCTTAATAGAGCACCGACAGCCAAAGACATGCAAAAAGGAGATACTCGGCTTATGACCATTGATGGCTTCGTACGGTGTCATATTGAGGTGTCGATTGATGATACTATAATTTTGAGTAAAGCACATAGTGGATACGGCTTCAGCCCAGAGATAAAGTGGAAGATTTGCAAAATTGAGCATTGATCTAGCAGCTTCAACTAAGGTTCTGTTACGTCTTTCGACCACACCGTTTTGTTCAGGGGTATAAGGAGCTGAGAAATTGTGGTCAATACCTTTCTCGGATAGGAATTTCTCAACGGTAACAATGGTAAACTCTGAGCGATTACCACTTTGGATTCGACGAACAGACAGTTTCACTAGAACTTCAGTACCCTTAATGAATGTAATAAGTTCTGAGGCGGTTCCTGACTTGATCCTGAGGAAGAAAACCCAGGTGAAGCTTATAAAATCATCCACAATCAGAATAATATATTTCTTGTGGTGCAGACTTTCTACAGTGGAGGGTCCAAACAAATCTATATGAAGCAGTTCTAACGGTTCCGAGATTGGCTTTTCGATGATGGTAGGATGACCTTTCTTTGATTACTTCCCACACTCACAGGTAGCACAGAGATGATCGTTTTCTAACTTGAGGAGAGGCAAACCTCTGACCATTTCACCGGAAAAAAGATCATTCATATATCGAAAGTTTAGATGAGCAAGCCTTCAATGCCATAACCAACTGACATCAGGAACTGCCTTTGAGATTACAAAGAGTTGAGGCTTGCCAACGATCATGTTAATGTCAATAAAATACATGTTCTTGTTGCGATTTGACTTGATCAAACATTCTTTCCGGTCTTCGGACATGACGTAGCTGTGTTTCTTGCAGAATTCAACTCGACGATTTGCATAAGTAAGTTGAGCCACACTGATTAGATTATGCTTTACGTCAGCTACATATGCCACGTTCGATACAGAGAAGTTTCCATTGGTGAGAATAACATAACCTCGGATTTAAGAGTTGGAATTGTTGCCATACGTCACATAGCCAACATTTGGTGAAAGTTTGAGATCACGCAGAAAGTCTTTCTGCCCCGTCATGTGCATGGAACAAGCACTATCAATATACCATATTGTATCTTGTTCTGAAGCACAAAGTGCCTGCAAAAATTAGTTAAGTTTGGATTTTTTAGGCTCTGAGTTAGGTTTTGGGACTTGAGCACGGGCTTTGGACTTTGGTGACTTTTGAGAAACAGGAGTCTCGGAAGGCTTGTTCCGAGATCCTTTGGGAAAGAAGCAAAATGCTAAGGTCTTTTAGTTAATCCAGAAATTATATTTAACGATAGGTTGTTTCGGAACAACTTTTCTTGGACCAACTATTTTTGAAGCGTAGGAATCACAGTGTTACTTGAAGTTGCAAAATCTTTTTCAACACTCTTAGCTCTCCACTTAAATTTTTATTTTGAATTCTTTGAAAATGTTTGTGTGACAGTGTTTTTAACCAAACGTTCTTTGTTTACTGTTTTAGATGGTGCATTGGGTTTTGAAATCCGTTGTTGTTTCAAAATCGTACCATCAGATTTAGCAATGAAACAGAGGAAACAGCCTGAGCAGAGTTATTTCTTATGGAACAAGTATCAACAGTCTTTTTCGGAATGGGACTTACAACTTTGTTTTGAACTACATGACTAGGAATGATGGATGGCCTTTTAAGAATATTAACAGGTGCAAATGTTTTATGGTTCCTAGTGGTTGGGATTACAGTCATAGATACTTTCTTTTTGGAATTCTCAATGAACCTGTAATTTTGTCTAGACCTAATTTCCTTTTTGAGTGCATTTTTGGCTTGTTTCTTAGGATCGACGACATCTTTTCTATTTAATGAAGGTTTCTTCCTGGAGTCAGATGTTGACTTGGAAGTTTGGCCAACGGATGGGTTGTTAAACTTGGGTTTGATTGGCACTAAGGTGGTTTTAGAAATCACTTGAGAGTCCGAAACACACGAATCGGACGAATTATCACTTATGGTTTCAACATCAACGTCATTATCTAAGGATGCCCAAACAAAATTTGACTTTTCAGAGTCAGGTCCAGTTGTCTCCAGAATAATTTCCTCAACAAGACAATTGTTAGGAGGACTGTGGTTTAGAATGTGAAGTATAGTGTTGGGAATGTTGGGAGAAAATTCTGAGGTCTGATTCAGGTCTAGGGGTATCAGAGGCGGAAGAGGCGTGGAATCGGGACACTTGACAACTATTCTTTGAAACTCGGGAATTAGGGAAGAAAAACTGTTCGAGGTCTCATGAAGGAGTGACAAAGGTGGTACAAGGGTATCCAAATGTTTGCTGTTCGGAATGTCTCCCATAAAAGTTAGATTATGTAACTCCTTCAAGGGACGAGCAATTGGTTTCGGAAACTCGCTTCCGAGACCAGGTGCTTTGGACCAAGGATGGCGAAAATTGTGAGTCATCCTTTCATTTTCTTCAAGAATGTCTATGGAATAATGTAAAGCATCAATTTTGGCATCCAGACGTTTGTTATCAGAAATTAAAATATTCCTTTCAGAATAAGTGATTTCACATTTGTCTTTAAGAATGATAAATTCATCTTCTGACATTACAAGTTCATGTTCTAAAGACTCTATTTTAAGCTTCTTATCCTCGAAACGTAATCTAATATGACTTAATTCACTCTCCATCTTCTCACCGACTTCTATGACAGACTCATAGGCTTTGTAAATGATGTTCATATCTGACTGGATCTGGGTTAGATATGGTTCACAAAGAGATAAATCAAAATTATTATCAATAATCATAGATTTTACCTGTTGAACAACGATTCTGCCGAGTGGGTCGTTGGTCGCCATGTAGCAGTAGTTTGGTTCAGCATCATCATAATCTTCCTCTGATCCAGATGACCGGTAGCCTTCATCACATTTGATGGTTTGTCTAGCCATAGGACATATGTTTCTACCAGTACCCACATCATCTTCATCTCCAGATGACCAATATCCTTCCACATCTCTCGATACAGTGATAACGAAAGCTTTCTCAATAGCAGCCATCTCTTGGGCTCGACGTGTATAGTATGCAGAGTCCTTGATTTGGTTTTTTAGCGCTTCAGCCAAGCAGTCTTTGGAAAAATGGTTTGCATGACCACACTTGTGACAAACAATTTTTGGTTTTCCAGACTTCGGAGTCTCGTGGGATTCCAAGGAGTGAGTTTGTGTCAGAACGTTTGGCTTGTATGCAGGTGGATTTTCGGAAAGTTTAGGATATGGTTGAGGATTACTTTGTTGAGGATCTTGGAAATGATTGTGGTATGGTTTGTGAGTGGGATTGAAAGGATGCTTATATTTCATGGAGAGTATAGCAAACTCTTCTTGAAAACGTAGTTCGGAGTCCATTGCTTCAGGATCGAGGTCTCCATCAAACTAATAGTTTGAACTGGCAAGAGCAGGTAAAGTTGGTGGAAAGGGTTGAACAGGTGGGATAGATAGGATAACAACTTTGAAGGGGTCCGAAACAGATGGGTTCGATACATGAGGGTCAAAAGAGCTTACAAGAGCAAGAGGACCTCCTGAGAGTTCTCTCAAAGTTTGTGCAACATTTGATTCATGACCTTGAAGCTCGTCAAACAGTTTGTAAGCTTTAGCTTCTTCATAGATACATTACTTGAAGACACGATTTCACGTTTCCCCATCCTTTACCAAGACTATTGATGAAGTTGAGATTGTACTCTAGAGGAGTTCGAACAATCCCATGAGCTGTCATGTTGTTGATGACGATTCGATATCTGTTAGAGGCCGAGGCAACAGATTCACCATGAGTTATGGTGAAAGTATCGAACTCATTGACGATGGAAGTTAAACGCTTATCCTTCATGTTTTCTAATCCCTCGAACAGGTCTTGGAGAGTGTCCCAAATCTCCTTAGCAGATTTGCATAACTTAATGTGCTCAAAGAGAGAAGGTGGAACACCAAACACCATTTTGGAAAATGCAACTTGATCTGCATGCAATTTCTCGATGTCATCAGCAGTAAGAGGTGCTTGACGCTGTTCATCCTGTCCCATGAGAGTTGCAGCAGCATCTCTCACAGGAACATGTGGACCTTCTTTAACGGATCTCCAGATAGCTTCACCTTTTTCTTTTCCAAGTAAGAACCTTTCCATTATGACTTTCCAGTGATCATACTTTTCAACAACTAGCAATGGGGCACGAGAAGGGTAACCCACGATATTTGCTATTTGCATTGAATACATTTGTTAAGAATTAGGAGCAACCATTGAATCTAAGATATAAGAGCAAAATCGGTATATAGAAGAACTTTTTATCCTGAACACTGAAATGATCGAAATACCAAGGTAATTTCAAGTCAACTATGATTTGTTCTTATGGATTCAAAGGATAACCACTTAAGCTCTAATACCAATTGTGAGTACAAGAATCAATGCGCAAGGACAAGGTTTAAAACTCAAACCTTGATTTAATCTTAAAGATCGATGTCTGCTCTTAATTGAAGTTCCAATCAAGTCTGGTAATACCAGTCAAGACTTGAAGTAAAAAATGATTGTTATTAGGATATTTTTGATGTGAATCATTGGAATTAGAAGGAATTGATGGATAATCATTACAAACATTGTGATTTTTGGGGAAAAATGATGGATGTGAAGTAAAATGATTGTTATCTATTTTGAGAAGTGGGAAAATATCTTCAAAAAAATGAACATCTCATGGTACAAGGATTGTCTTAGTTTCCAAGTTGAGAAGTTTATAAGCCTTCTGTTCTTCATGGTATCCAATGAGAATGCATGATTGTGCTCTAGGCATGAATTTGTCTCTACTATTTGATGAAGAAGAAACATGGAAAAGACAACCAAATGTATTTAAGTATGGAAATGAAGGATTTTGTTTGAAAATAAATTCATAAGGAGATTTATGATCAAGAGTTTTTGAGGGAATCTTGTTGATTAGATGTGTTGCCACAGTGACACATTATCCCCAATATGCATTGCACAATCCAAATTCAAAATAAAGAGCACGAGTAGTTTCAAGAACATGTTTATGTTTTCTTTAAATTAACCCATTTTGTTGTGGTGTGCTGCGTGTGGATTTTTGATGTATAATACCAAGTGAATCGTAATAAGCAATACCCTCATTTCTAGATCCCAATTAAAAAGAATTATCACTTTTTATGCTTTTAATTGTAACACCAAATTGATTTTTGATCAAAGTAACAAAATCATGAATTGTAGGAAAAGCGTAGCTTTTATGAGATAAAAGTTGATCCAAGTAAACCTACTGTGATCATCCACAATTGTAATGAAATATCTAAAACCATCAGGAGTTGGATATTTTATAAGGACCCCATACATCGACATGAATAATATCAAAGGATAATTTGGTCATTGTGGTGCTATTAGGAAATAGTAATCGATGTTGTCTAGATTTAGAATAGATTAACTAAGAATCAATCTCAGAGGAGTGAGATTGGTAAGAACCAAGCATTGTTAAACCGTTGTCGCGCACGATTTAAGAAAATAAATTTTCACTACTCGAATGCACTAAATATATAGCACATGGAAGCAGGTTCGAATCCTCAGGGACATAGCATAATGGTCAATGCCTCTTTGCGTAAGGCACATACTAGTCATAAAATAGAACATATGAAAAATGGGGATTTTTTATTATTAACTAAAACTAAAATAACAGTGAAAATAACTAAAGAAAATTCAATAATAAAAATGAATCCAAATTCTGCTGCGAATTTCCTAATCATGCAATCAATCCAGATACGGTTATTCAAAATGTGTTCTATTTAAGCTGGTACTGAGAAAAAATAACAGGCACTAGCAAATTCTGTTTTACATAATTAGTTAACCAAAACAAACTCTTCAATTAATCCTAACTTTTTACTTATCTAATTAAACAAGCTCTTAATTATATTTAGAAAAGCTGCATTAAGATCTGTGTAAAATTCACAGCAATATCGAATACTTCTCACAAGCTCGGAAGTGTAAGGATATGACATTTCAGTTTATAATAAAGTCAAATCCAAACATAGAACCGATTTACTACTTGTTACTTATAACCAGATTGTCAAAACAATTACGAATTTCAAAAACTGATTAACTGGAATGATTAAAACCTAGCTAGATAATCAGACTATAAAGAATCAAAAGTAAACATTCATTAAGCACAAAACTGAAATTACTAAATAGAATCATTCAATGAAAACCAAATCTAATGTTTGATCACATGAAAAGTACTAGTCTATGTAGAACTAAGAACTAGGGTTTTAGCCAGACATGGCTAAAATGAAACTAAAACTAATGAAAAGAGAAACTAGATGAATAATCTTACTAATCTAAATGATTGAGATGATCCACAACCTTCAGATCTTCAGAAAGTGATGAAAAGAAGTAGAAATCGCCTTCAGAAGGGTTTTTGATCATTTGGGAATGTCTCTGATCGTCTCTAGTTCAAACTGATAACAGAGGTCAAATTTATATGCAAGCCAATAAATTCCAGAGCAAGTAATCGATTTTTTCAAAAACAAGATCAAATTTTTTGTACTTTGATCGAATTTTGCTTTAACTGATTTATGACGAATTCTCAACTACAGACTATTTACACCATCGACTTTTTGAGGAAAATTTGATCGAATTTTGTGTTTTTCTACTTTTTTTCACAAACACGAAAGGCATACAAAATTTTGTCTAGTTTCCGGAATATCTTGAATCTTGTCAATCGGAGTTACGAATCATGAGATATGGTCAAAATACTGAGAAGGAGTCAAGCTACCAACAATATCCTTTAGGCTTTAAAATGTAGCAATTTATCTTCGTAGAATCAATTCGATTGAATTTGTGGTGAAGAACGATTAAATTTGTGGTTTTTCACACAAATCGTCTGTTTTTTTATGGACCAAAACAGTTTCCAAGCATTCCTCAACCTCCTTCAAAAGTTCCAAGCTCTAGTTAGACTCCAATGCTCCATTAAACGCATCCAAAGTGGCTCCCAAAGTACTGCTCCACTCAAATTCTCTGAAAATGACATCAAAACATGAGCAATATGGGAATTCTGATGGATGAAATGAGTTGAACATTATTTAAGCTAATGTACATGAAATAACATAAAATATGATTCAAAATGCTACTAAAAACTACCCTAAAAGATGCATAAAATGACATCTATCAAGCATCATTTCCTTGAGTTTTGTAAAAGGAATATGACCAAATCTTTAATGCAATACCATAGTTTTTGATAGAGACTTTATTATTGAATTAAATGAAAGTTTTACAGAAGGAATGGATTGAATGAAATCTGAAAAACTAAAATTGAAACAAAAACTTTGAATGAAATATTGATTATGAAAAACAAACTAATCATTAAATCATGTTCCAAGAATTCTAAGAGCTAACTCATTCTTCAACGAACGGCCCTGCATGATACATTGATCATCAGTGAAGAACATAAAAGTTTTGAGTTGAGAATTGAGTTTTAATATGGAAAGGATATTATATTTGAAAGAAGATACATATAAAACTTCTTGTAATGTTACAAAATCGTGAAGTTTAACATTACAAATCAGAGAAACTTGTGTATTTAGACCATTAGGAAGACCAATATAATGAGGCTGAGAAAGAGGTTGTAAAGAAGAAAAAAGTGACTAGTTAGAACATATAGGGTCTCTTTCACCAGAATCAATGATCCATGAATAAAGAGTTCTCAATTTTGATACAGATCAATAGACATTTGCAACAAAGAGTGCAAATGGAAAAAACTACCTTCAAATTACATTAGTCCTTTAGTAATACCCAAAATCACTTAGTTGGATGATGAAGATGTTGAAATTCCAGTATTTTGAAGCAACTGCATGATTTGATTGTACTGATCTTGTGAAATTGAATGTGAAACTACAACATTATGAATTGTGAATTTAGGATCTTCCTTCTTGGACTTTGTAAATTTGAAAGTAGTAGGAAAACAAATGAGTCGACAACATTGAGATTTTGTATGTCCAGACTTCTTGTTACAATATCATGAATGAAATTGGGGGAAACATGAATATCTCTTTTCGTTCTTCTTAAAATATCTATGAGTAAGCAGTGGAAACATTTGGTAAAGGTTTCATCATAAGAATCTGTCCACCGAATTACCTAATATGAATCATTAAGTCCCATTAAAAGTTGAATAAGGCATTGATCTTCAAGAAATTAACGTATTCCTTTAGCAGAACCACAAGCACAATCAGGTAGATTCTGTACATTGCGTAATTCATCCTAGATCTTCGAAATTTTAGTAAAATAGGTAGGAAAATCATCAGCTTCTTGAGAAATTGAATATACCTTTTGTTGAATTTGATTGATCAAAGATCCATTAGATTGAGAATAGTGATTGTGAAGCTCTTTCCAAATTTCATGTGCAGATTGAAGAAACGGTACGCTATCTGCAGTGTTCTTATGGAGAGAGTTGAGAAGCCAGCTAATTACCATGGATTTGACGTGAAACCATGTTGAATACTCTTCAGGAGTAATTGAAGTTTGAAGAATGGTACCCTCAACAAATCCAAATTTTTGTTTGGCATACAAGGCGATTGACATGGATCGCTTCCAAGTAGAAAAGCGAATTTTATTGAAAACGGTTGAAACAAGGATTTAATTTGGATTATCTGTAGATCCAAGGTAATAGGGACTCGAATGGTCAGTTTTTTGAGAATAATTAATGGATGGGGGATGAAGATTGGTTAATTGAGGCATAATTTGCAGAAAACAGAGTAAAAGAATTGAAAGATTCGAAGGAGATGGATCGAACACAATTAATCATATACCATGTTATGATGATATGAACTTAATGAAGAAAAATACTGAAAGAGAATATTCTCTTTTTAAACTAAATGTACAATACAAAATAAAAGAAATATATACATCCCAACTAACACAACTAATCTTTAATACAGGTCGATGACATGTGACAATGCTAGAGCATTAGTAAATTTGATTTAGTCATGAATGCAATAGAATAAACGAAATGATATGTGAATATATACTATGTTTGCAAAAAAGAAGTTATATGAGTATGCATACTATTTGTTTGTTTGTGTTTAAGATAATGACTGAATCCTTGATTCAAGATAGATCGGTTCTTATTTTGTATAGACAAAATTAAAAGGTATGAAATCATTCTAAATTTATATTGGTTAATATCTACAAATAAAAAATATTAATCCCCTAAACACTCCTAACGTAAGTTAACAATTTATATTTTTAGCACAAATTTTTAATCAATTGACGTTAATGAAACCATGTCTTTAGCCATTGATCTAAAACTTTGAAGGGTTGTGATGTGTTCTCATTCTTTTAGATTATTGTTTTCAGAATGTGTTTTTGATAATCGTATTCTGTAAGAGTAAGAAAAAGAGTGAATAAGGATGCGTGAGAACAAAAATGAATGATAATTAGTGAGACTTAATGATAATAACAATAGTTATGTGATGTTAAACATATTCATATTACCAAACAATCTATTCTCTTAGTCATTTGACATAATAATATTTTTCACACGTCCGTACAATAGTTATCATCGACATTTGAAACTATCCCCACCCCCACCTCCCCCCCCCACACACACACACACACACACACATATATATATATATATATATATATATATATATATATATATATATATATATATTCATTCTCAAATTTTGTCACTGTTTAATACAATCATTTTACGGTAATTCATAGTTTAATACATTAATTATACACTCATTTACACCTTAATACACTCATTATAACCTTATTCATTTCTTATCAAATATCAAACCCATTTCTACCACCACTACCACCATGACCACCACTAACTATCACACAACGCAACATACCATCACGGTCACCATCGTCGCGATCATTTCCTCTGTATCAAATCTGTATAAACACATAAAAAAACATGTATTCACAACTTAAAACATTTAAAAATCAAATTTGTTGATTCATAGCTTAAAACTTATAAAAAACCATGCATTCATAGCTTAATACTTGAGTTTTTTATTGAAGCATATCAACAATCACTTTATGTGCTCGACAAAAGAATAGTCAAAATTGTATAAAAATCATGCATTCATAGATTAAAATTTAAAAAATCCATATATTTGCAGCTTAAAACTTATATTTTCTTGTTAATAACAATGGAAACTGATATTAATATAACTAAACAAGAATTGAAACATGAAAACGTTACAATTCATAACCTAAAAAAACGTTCACTCCTTTAATCTTTTTAGACGAATAACATATTGTTGATTAGTGGTACATTTGTATAGTTCGGTTTATTTTGAAGGTTATATTAATATGTAGGTAGCATGAAGATTTTCTTAGTTAAAGTATACATTATATTGTAGAGTTTTTCAAATAAAGATTTTTTTTTATCAAGGTTGTATTGATATGTGTAGGAAGCATAAGGGTTTGGTTTTAGTAAAAGTATATTGTATAGTTTTTGAAATGAATATTCTTTTTCTTTATAGTAGTTGTTTGATATATATATATATATATATATATATATATATATATATATATATATATATATATATATATATATATTGTAACACCTGTTTCCCAGAATGTATCAATTGAAGATATAGATGAATCAAATGAATGTTTTTTGGAGGAAAACTATATGCCACGACATGTCGCATGGGGTAGCACGATATGACATGCATATGAAAAACATGCATTATCCTGAGTGCCACGACGTGGCAAGGGAATGACCACAGTGTGACATCTGCTGCAGCTTAAGCCCATGAACTTTTAGGCTTTTGTCCTATATTTAAGGACCTTAACTCTAAGGTTAGGTCATTATCTTCAGCCTCCACTCTCTTATCTTGAAACAGTAGCCCTATTCAATATTGTGAGATTTTTTACTTGATTCAAGAGCTTGTTCTTGGATTTTGGTGAAGCTTGAGGTAGAAGGAAGTTCATTTTATTGCAAGGAAGCAAGGAGCTAGCTTGGATCCATCATCTTGTACTGATTTTTGAGTTATTGGAGGTATAAAGTTCATACGTTGACCTTTGTTCTTCTAAGTTTCAAGTTTGAGTCTATTTTTGATGTTTGTGGTCCCTTCTGTGGGTGCTCTTGGAGTTTGAGGAACTCCAAAGCATGTTGTAGCTCCCAAATGATCACTAAGTTCTGTGAATGAGGAAAAGATTCATGATTGAGAGCTATCTTGTTTCCTTGAACAAGTTTTGGACATATTAAGAAAGTAATGGACTTAGGGTTATAGATCTTGCTTTGGTGAGAGGTCCTATTGAATAAAGTTGGAAACTTTATCCATTAGGTCATTGAAAATGATTAGAGTCGAGGCTAAATGCCCTAGTAGTGATAAGGAAATAGATATCATGAGTCGAGTCCCATATACTTCGGCTATAGGATCGATCATGTATGCTATGACATGTACTCGACATGTTGTAGCTTATGCCTTGAGCATGGTTAGCAGATATCAGGGAAATCCTGGTTTAGCTTATTGGACTACAGTGAAGAACATTCTTAAGTATTTGCGAAAAAAAACAGATATCTTAGTTTTTGGCAGCAAAGATGAACTTAAGGTGAATAAGTATAGTGGCGCCAGTTTTCAAACAGATCGAGATAATAGTTGTTCTCAATCTGGCTAGGTTTTCTTATTGAAAGGTGGAGTAGTGACTTGGAAAAGTTCCAAGCAACAAAAAGTGGTTGATTCTACTTGTGAATCAGAGTACATCGCAGCAAGCGAGGCGGTGAAGGAGGCTATGTGGTTGAAGAATTTAATTGGAGATCTTGGAGTTATTCCATCAATCCAAGTACTAATGAAGATTTTTTTTTGCGACAACGAGGGTGTGGTAGCTTTGAAAAAAGAACAGAAAAATCATTGAAGATCTAGGCACATCGAAAGGAAATATCACTACATTAGACATAAAGTTGAAGAAGGTGCACTCGTGGTAAATCGTGTATCATCAGAAGAGAATTATGTTGATCCTCTCACAAAGGGTCTGAGCAAGGTCAAGCACTTTGAGCATGCTAGGAGCAATGGACTAAGAGACGATAATAGATATTAGATTTTAGTAGTTGATTATTTTGAAGCATTGTAACAATGATAAATTGTAACTGGATGATGATTAATTAAATAGAGATTTTTTATATTCAATGTGTATGAAACCATTTGTCAATTAATATATTCTTGTGTTTCATTTTTCATGTTTTACTTCCTGAATATTGTGTTATTCGAAATGCCACAGTCGGTCATACCGTGCGAGTAATTATTGATTTACGATTGCCATGAATCGTTTGTAGATTGTCCATAGATATTGGACATGCCATTGGGTTGCTGCAAAATTCATGTGTACTTAGAAATAGAGATTTTAAGTATGGGTTAAACACACGCTTAGAGATTAGTTAATGGATTTAATGATGAGTAATTCTAAGATGATAATATCCTCTAATTTTAAAACGGGGATATATAAGTGATGTTTTACGAATTGGTTGTCCATTGGTTTACTACAACACATTTTGTAACTGGGTGCTATAAAGTGTAATTCCATATATGACTCGATAACTAAAATTGTATGATTATATATTTAAAGTTTATTCGTTCCTTTTGCCTTAATAGGAAAAGAGATATATTTGGGCCCCTCGATGTTTTGATGTTGATATTATAGTGTTGGGCCTAGTCGAGACAAAATTGATATGTTCAATTAGTAGTATAATGACGTCATCACAAAACATGAATATCGGGAAACAATATCTTGGACAATGAGATTGATTCTAATCCATGTCTCATGTTCATATGATATCGGGAAGAACGAAGGAATAGTTGATCACTTATCTTAGGACCAATAGAGTCTGGTAGTGTCTTTGAAAACACTCTTTACTTGTTATTTGTAGTTGTACTTGCAATTGTAGTTAGCGTCTTATCCGAGTGGGAGACTGTTGGATTAAGGGGTCTAAGGTCCTAACTAAATTGTTATAATGTTGATAAATAAAAGTAAAGTCCTTTTTGGGTTGCCCTCATAACCAAGAAATTGCTTACATTTATTATTGGAGAGAGATAAATGATTTATTAATATATTAATTATATATAGTTAGAATTAATTTAGAATTAATTATAATTAATTTGGAATTAAGGTCCCTTTTGATAGTTGCTGACTGAGAAAGTGCTGAGTGGAAAAGGCCTGTCTGGGTAAGAAATCCTGACTGAGTAAGAAATCATGTTGTTTGATTATACATCTGACGGAATGTGCTGACTGATGAAAAATGACCATTTTACCCTGCTGCTCTATGAAGTTGGTGAAGAGTTCTAAAAACATACATTTATAAGCACAAATTTGATTCAACATTTAGAACAAATATACATATAATATTTTATACCCAAAATACCCCTGCTCATGAAGATGTCATAAATAACAAAACAAATCAACAATACACCAATTACCAACTCAAAACTTTTTAAGTTGATCAACTACCTGTTTATTGATTACAAAATCATTAATGCACACTTGTATCAAATTAACATCAATTAACTTCTAGACAATTGGATCATCAAAAAATTAAATTATTGTATTTGCTTCAAATCTCGATCCTTCCCTAGAGTTCCATTTCGAATTTCAACTACAATCTAAAACAAAAGAGAAAACTGCAAGATTAATCTTACGTTATGTAATGAATCTAGAAACAAATTTGTGAAAACTAGAGATGAACAACTAAACATCATTTTTAAAAATTTATGAATTAAAAAGTTGCAATTTCATCAGAAGATCTTTCATCAACAAAGGTATGAATTCATCAAGAACAAAATCAGCAAAATCAGTAAACATATCAATGAATTCGAAAATTCAAAACAGCAAAAATCAAACTTTCAACAACATTTCTAGTAAACATTTATCAGCAAAATCAGTAAACATTTATCTATCTCAACAGCCAAAATTCGAAACAACAAAAGTTGAACTTTCAACAACATTCAGCAAAAATCGAAACGAGGAAGAAAAAATTGAAATCTCCAAAAATCGAAACCACCAAAAATCAAAACAGCAACTATTGCAGAAATCGATGGTGCTGGCCGACAATGGCTAAAATCGAAAGTATTATGAGACAAGGAAGGAGAAATCGCAACGTGATGAGAAACCTTCGATCGGTGCTTGCTGGTGACATCGCTTGCTGGTGTTGCGAGAGAAGAAAGGAGTTGAAAGGGAGGCGCTTCATTAGGGCAAAGGGCATGCATGGAATTTTTTCTTCCTTTCCTCAGTCAGCCGAATTTCATTTCCTTTCCCAGTCAGATGCATCTTTCCGAGTCAGATGGATAAAAATTGTTTATCAAACACGTTTTGCTGACCGAGTCAGCCAAAAAGGTCTGACCCAACTTGGTCAGCCCAATATCAAACAAGACCTAATTCTAGGTTAATTATAATTAATTAAAGGTTGAAGGACTTATGCTGTAATTGTTCAAAAGTTGAGCAGAGGAGATGTTCCAGAACCTTCCTCCTATGACGGTTTTGGAGACCCTAAAAGGGTTTCTGGAAGATATTGAGTTCATCTTTAAATCTCCCAATTGCACTTAAGAGTTGAGACACATATATTCTCGTATTACAACAAAAAGTTGTGAAGAGTTGTTGCCGCTTGCAATGCTTGTTTCCGAGTGACCGATTCCGAAGGTACTGAATCATCATCAACCGAATTTTGAACGGTATCCGCGATAATTTCTTCAATGCTTTGAACCTCGTAACATTCATTATTTTCACCTGGATAATCTAACAACTCATTCACATCCATTTTGCTGATAATGCATTCTCGTAATCAAATTCTCAAGCTCACGAATGTCTTCTCCAGAATTTACATCGTTTAAATCATTTAAGCCGGTTGGATTAGCCGAACACATTTTACAGTGTCGAAAACAATTTGCTATGGACTATTGTTTCACATTTCTCCAATCATTTGAGTGAACGAACATAAATTTTTTTTAAGGTCGATGCATTAATTTAAGAGTTGCTCACAAATATAAGTCAACTCTTTAAATTAATAATTTATTAATTTATCGATATAATAATATCTTGCTAAATTAATAAAATATTCAAGTCCCAACATTATTAATTTATAGAGGTTTTACTGTAAATTGTTGTATACGAATCAACTCATGGTTTCGTTTAAATAAGAATCCTCGTGATTTTATGTCCTAGAGTCCGTATATAACATAAATTAAGATGATTTTAAATTTCTACGATCGTATTATCCCATCAATAAATGTAAAATATTATGCATTGAACATGTTTTGAATCTGACCACCATGATAGATGTGAGATCAAGGAATTGAAACCCAATTAAGTATAAATGGTGGGGCCAATCATGATATTGGACCAGGCCATTGTGGGCCACGTAAAATGGGAATGATTGTGGTAAGGAATAAATCCGTTTGTAGTTGCACCGCTGGGCTCCTCTATTCGTGATGTCGTGGCTTGGTTTGGTTGTAGTCATTCCCTTCGTTTTAACTTTTAATATATCTGTTAATATTATTTTGAAAACGAATGTCAAATTTGACAGTAAAAGTTTTAGCCATTATCTCATATTATGATCGATAAATCTATAAGAAACATAGTAATAATATCACTTGAAATGTATCATCTTTATATCATCAATTCTTTTTTAATTATAAAACATTATTAATAATAACAAACTATATAAAATGTTTTACAAATATCTTTAAACTAATTAAAGACCATAATCATTTCTCCTCACAGTGGTATTTTAAAAACAAAAAGTCATAGTTTATTATATTTTTCATGTCTTTTTTTAATCTATTGATATTTTTATAGTATTTTACATTAGTTCGTTGTTTTTTTATAACTTTTTTAATTCATATTTTAATTATCACATTTTTTAAAAAATTTTAATATTTTCATAACCTTTTTAGTTTACAATTTGATTTTAACATATTTTTTTTTTACTTTTTAACACTTGTTTATTATCTACATATACATGAAAATTATTAATTTTGAAATGTTAATAATTACACATCAATATCAATCTGTTTGTAACACAAAATATTATGTTACAACATTCACAATTTAATAAAAACCATGACCATTAAATTGTAAACACTATAACAAAATGTATTTTTTTGCTTGAAAGTTGAAAATATATCGATATCAATATCTAATTATACAACATAAAGATTATTAATTTTCATATGTTTGGTTATTTTTTAAACAATAAAATAATTAAAAATAATTAAAAATATTAGCTAAGCCCAAAATTTTCATACAATTTCAAGTTGTTTCATTCACTTCGGATTTAGCTAGGTCTTTTCTTTTGATCTAACAAGGTAAAATACATATGGATTCTCATGGAATTAACAGATGTGACATAGGTTTTGGATTTAATCTCGAAATGAATTTTAGTGAAACGATACTACTGATGGAGATTAGTACACATAACCATAACAAATCTGGTAATATTATTACAATTATCAATGTCATTTTGGGTTACACGTAAAAACAAAATAAAACATATTTGAAAGAATATTTATACGAGGGACTTGTTTTGTTAAATAATTAACAGTTTAATTAATTAAGACAAATTTGCAAAAATGGTCACTGTGGTATGCAAAATTTTGAGGTTTTAGTCTATACCCTGTGTTTTTTGGATCCATGGTCCTTTTGGAGTGGTTTGTATGTGGAATTGGTCCCCGAACGTAACCCCCATTAAAAAGGATATGTTAACCCCCTCATGTGCCTCACACGTGAGGGTAAATCCGTCCTTTCATATGTAAGGGACGATTGTTGCATAAACCTTTTTTGGCTTATTTTGACCTTTACTCCTCATTTACTTTCCCCGGCACCCGTCAACTCTCCAATTCCCTCTTTCTTGCTTCTGCTCCATTGAACCTGCAAAAAACCCTCGTTCCTTATCCAAACAAGTTAATCGACGCAACACATACAAGGTCATACGTTTAATTCGAAATGGTGTTCGTAATGTGGCAGATCAGACCAAAACATGAAGTTGTTGACGTATCAGTCATATATGGTAAGTTGCTCTGTTTTCTTTAACTTTCATATTTTCTATTTTCTTATTGATTTAGAACAAAAAATGCAAAATTTTGACTTTGTTAATATGTACAATTTTGATTTTTAGCGGGTGCACCCACATGGTTTAGTATTAAGCTTCATATCGTTGGGAAATTTACTAAGTTACATGATATAAAGTACATTAGAGGTGAAGTGCATTATGTTGATTATGTGGACATAGATGAGTTTTCTGTACATGAACTTGATGCCATAATGCTTGACCTAGGTTACCCAGACCCACGAAATTCTGAATTCGCTAATGAATCCCCAATGATATACTACCACTTTAGGATACCCAATGGTGACTTTCAATTTGGTCTTAGAGATTTAGGGAATGATCAGGATGTGATCAACCTTTTTAAATGCATTGCACATAACAAGCTGATTGACGTGTACACAGAGCATGGGAAGACAAATTTACTGACTTACTTCATGTCTCCAAATGCAAAGCGTAAAGTTGTCATTAAGGAATTACTAGAAAATGATGATCAAGGGGCTAAAGTTGAGGGTCAATTTCATGTCGAATCTCCATCGAAAAATATGAACCATGTTAATGATGAGCCTATTGGTGAGTACATGCCTCTGATTCTTTTTGGGAGTAAGAATGATACTTTTTCACCAGAGTATACAAGGGGTAGAGTTGGGAATTCCAAAAAAGGTGAAGGTTCTTGCAGCAAGAGGCTTAATTTAGATTATATTGATGAGGGTGTTCACGTATCAAAGGAAAAAAATGATGATCAGGATGGTCCAGCTGATGTTCAGGAGACAACAACTTTTGTTCATATTGATGAGATGGATGGTGTTAAGGAGGCTACAACTGGTGTTGAGGAGGTATCAATTGTTGTTGAAGGATGCTATAACACCCCTATTAATAATGATGATCAACAATTGAATGAGCTATTTGATAACGTTATGGACAATTTGATTGGAAGTGATGACGATGATGCAGAGTATGAAGGGGATGGAGAATCTGAAGAGGGTAATCCAGAGTATGAAAAGGATGATGAATCTTAAGAAAGTGATCCACGGTATGAAGAGGATTATGAATCTCAAGAAAGTGATCCAGAGTATGAAGAGGATGGGAAACAAATAGAAGATGAAGATCAAGTGGATTACATAATGGATGTGGACAACAATATTCAAGATGTGGATATGCACATGGGAGACTGCACTCTCAATGTTGAAAGTGATATGGAAGGATCATGTATAAATGGTGTTCATGGGCATGAACCTGAAGATATGGAAGTGATCAACAATAAGGAATTCGAATCTTTGGATGAAGGATCCGACCAAGACAAAGAGAGAAGAGCTCTTATCAAGAATTTGGGAAAAGAAAAAAGGTGCAGCCTTGGGGCAGTACATAAACAATAATTTTCAGTTGGAGATAATTTTAAAAGTAAAAAAGAATTAAAGGAGGCAATTAATGTGCATGCACTAGAATCAAGAAGGAATCTTTTCTTTAAAAGAAATGACAATGTAAGGCTTAGGGCACTGTGTAGAGGAGTTGTACCTGTCACCAATAAAGGCCAAGTGGGTAGTCAAGCTACCACTTCAAGAAGAAAGGGTAAAGAAGTAAAGACACAAAAAGTAACATGTGGTTGGTATATTCATGCATCTAGGTCAAATCCTGAATCTGACTAGTTTATAAGGACCTTAAATCAAACTCACACATGTTTGCAAACAAGGAAACTCAGTGCTTGTACTGCTTCTTTAATCAGCAAGAAAATCCTTGATCAAGTTGAGGCAAATCCATATATACCTTTGAGAGCTATACAGGATCACTTTCAAAAGACTTACCAGGTGGGTATTTCAATGGACAAGGTGGGTAGGGCAAATGATAAGTCAAGAAAGCATGTAATTGGGTACTACACAAAGCAGTATGAACTGTTGAGGGACTATGTTCTCAAACTTCAAGCTACCAACCCAGACACCACAGTGAAAATAAATGTATGTTCTGAGCCTAACCCTAATTCCCCAACTAGGCAATTTAGAAGAATTTATGTGTGTTTGGGTCCACTGAAAAAAGGTTTCAAGGCATGCCTTAGGGACTTATTAGGTTTTGATGGTGCTTTCATGAAAGGACCATTCCCTGGGCAGGTCCTTTCAGCAGTTGGTCTTGATTCCAATAATGGAATTTACCCATTAGCATATGGGATTATTGAGTCTGAAAACACAGAAAGCTGGAAGTGGTTTTTAGAAAACCTTGGGATGACTTGGACCTTGGAAGAAACTCAAATTTTACTTTCATAAGTGACAAGTAAAAGGTAAAGCAAATTTATACATTTTTTCATTTAAGATGTGTGGTTTTTAATTAATTCTAATTATTGACAATTGATTCATGTAGGGTTTACAAAGTGCAGTTGATCAGTTGTTACCCAATGTTGAGCATAGATATTGTATCAGACATATTCATAACAATATGAGAAAGTGGTGGAGGCAAACAGAGTATATGGACCACTTATGGAGGTGTGCATCAACTACCACCATTCCTGAGTTTGAACATTTGATGAAGGAATTTAGTTAGTATGATAAGGAGGCATGTAAATGGTTGAAGCAAATTCCTCCTGCACATTGGGCAAGGAGTCATTTTTCAGGTAATTCTATATATTCCAATTTGGTCCTTATGTCTTTCACTTAGTGAACTGTTTTACTTGTATGTTAATTGTATTAACTGTTTTTTAATGGTAATGTACAATAGGAAGAGCAGTTTTTGATGTGTTGATATCAAACATGTGTGAAGTGTTTAATGGGAAGATAGACAAAGGAAGGGATAAACCTGTCATTGGATGTTTAGAATACATAAAGGAGTATCTAATGAAGAGGATATGTAATGTCATGAAGGAAATGAAAAAGGTTAAAGGTCCACTAACACCCACATCAACAGACATCCTAGCTGCAAGAAAAATAGTTGATTCACAGTACATTGCTAGGTGGAATGGGGGAGACAAGTATCAAGTCACGTGAGCTTTGCAGGATCAGCATGTGGTGGATATTAGGAACAAAACATGCACTTGCAAAAAATGAGAATTAATTGGAATTCCATGCAGATATGCAATTGCAACTCTGAATGAAATGAGTAAAGACCCAGAGGCTGAGCTTGACATTTACAAATGGGTTCACAAGGTGTATTTTCGAGAGACATGGAAAAAAGCTTATTCATTTAAGGTGGAGCCAATTAAGGGGGCATCCATGTGGCCTAAAAGTGAATGTCCCACAAAGCTAATCCGTCCTCCACATTGCACTCAGGTGGGAAGGCATAAGAAAAAATGAAGACAAAGTGAGGGTGAAAGGTAAAGCAAAAAGCAGAGGGCAAGTCAAGGTGATGGAGTGAATGCTACACAAGAATGAGGTTCCCAAAGAGCAACAGATGATGGAGTGCATAAGCTATCAAGGAAGCATATCAGTGTTACTTGTAGAAAGTGCAAGAATAAGGGACAAAACTCTAGGACCTGTAAAGGGCAAGGTGGGAACCAGTCCAAAAAGTAATGTGTCATGCATGGGGTTTTCGGTGATTTTGGTTGGTTATGAAAACTTGGTTGTTATGTTTACACTATTTTGTTGAAAATTTTTGGTTGGTTGGTTGTTATGAAAACTTGGTTATTATCTTAGGTATGGTAATGTGTCCCTTTTGGTCATGTTTAGAATCTTTGGTTGTTATGTTTTGTAAAACCTGATCTTGACATATCAATCGAAATCACAAGAATGGTGCGGAATCTCAATCAAGTGAATGTCACAAATAGCAAATATGAAAATAAGAACACAATGACGAATCTTCAATGCACACTATATTGATAATAGTCTAGTACATAAGATTCCTATGTTTCTCTTGGTTCTCTCATTTTCTCTTTAATACACGAAAATATGCTCCTTAGAATCACTAACCAGCGTGTATTCCTTCTAAATCCATACACAGCTGACTCAATACAATATATATACTAAGACCAAAATACAAAAGCCCAGCCCAATAACCTAAACCGAAATCATCTAAGCCCACCAAAATCACATGGAGATTTTGGTCCAAACACCACCGAGAACATGATGTTTTAGGTCCTAAACCGAAAACTATAATGTTGAATCATAAAAAGTGACCCTCTTGAACTTCAGCTACCGCAACCTCTTCAGCTACCGCAGCCATACAGCACCCACAATCAAGCTTCTTCATCAGCAACCGCAACCGGAGTCTCCTCCTACCGCAGTCACTTAGCTAGATTACTTTACTTGTCTTTATTGTAATACACTCTATTATCCAGTATGCCTTGCATGGCTACTCATAGAGATGTAATCTAGTGTACTTCATGAGTCTCTATAAATAAGAGCTCATTCTCTTGTATTCAACACAGATAACTCACGCATCTATTCTGAATACATTTCTCTAAGTTATCTTTTCTATTTCTCTATCTTATTACTCATCCCTTCTTACTCTCAATTCTTCATAGAACATAACTGATTATAACCTCTCTCCGGAGCAAGTCTTCTGTGACTTAATCACTAAGTTTGATCTTCCTTATTAACTTGGTTTGAATGCATTCCTTGTTATGAATCAAATTATGTGTATACTTGATATAACAATTGTTGTCATTTATATTTCTTTACTTTTCCGCAACTAACTCTCTAACTATCTAACTATAACTTATTAATATTATTGTTGAGCTTTTAGATCCTTCGAGATTAACTATTCCGCAATCCACTTGTTCTAACGTTTGTTCAAGTGTGTCTCCAAGTTTTTCTCTCAACAATTGGTATCAGAGCCATAGTGGTTGCTTTTTGAAAACGGAACTCTGATTTATCAAAAGGCCTTCTATACCACTAAAGCTCATTTCTTAAAAAAAAACAATTTCAAATGGCACAATCATTATCTCTGAACGTTTTCAACAGTGTTGGTGGTTCTAACCGAGCCACAATACTGGTAGCAAATGAGTATCATCACTGGTCACAAAAAATGGAAAGATACTTAAGGAGACTTGGTAGAGATGTATGGCGATCCGTAGAAGAAGGACCACATGTCCCAGTCCTTACACCCGTCCAAACCGACGGCGCTACAACCAGACTAGGAGGAGGTCAACCAGTTATGAGCCGTCCCACCAAGGATGATCTCGATAAAATGGAAAATGATGTTGTTGCTTTTTATGAAATCTCCTGTGGAGTTGCTCCTGACAACTTCGATATTATCATAAATTGTAAATCAGCAAAAGAGATCTGGGAAGTTCTCAAGAATCTGTACGAAGGCACAGAACAAGCACAAGACAAGAAGCTTACTACCGCACTCAATGAGTTCAACAACTTCAAAGCTCATACCGGCGAAAGTTTGGAAGACTCCTTCAAAAGGTTCAATCTGATAGTCACCAAGTTATCCAATGCGGGCACCATCCGCAGTAACCATGAAACAAACCTTCAGTTTCTTAATGGTTTGGGAAGACACTGGACTACGGCTAAGATGATAGTCCAAGGCGATAGAAAGATTCACTCTTTGTCACTCTACAAGCTCTATGGAGAGCTGCAAGCACAAGAATCCACCGTACTCAAAGACTGTGCTGACTTCGGAGGACCACTTGCTCTCATAGCACAAGTTCCACCGCAGTCACCCTACTCTTCATTGTATGACACTCCACCGCAGTCATACGAAGCTGATTCAGAGTATGATGATGAATAAGAATTTCAGAAGGCTATTACTCTGGTTAGCCAACAGTTCAACCGTCTACCACCTCTTTCCTTCCATAAGAATCAACAGTTCAACAAACCTCCATTCAACCGTAACTTCAGTTCCCAGAATAATCATCCTCGATATCCCAAAAGTTCTCATCCACCACCGCAATCTCAAAATAATCAACCAAAGGAGGTACCGCAGTCTCCTCAGAACACTGACTCCGGTACTACCTCTGAAGACAAGACTGATGTAGTGATTTGTCACAAATGCAACAAAGAGAATCACTTTGCAAGAGATTGTAAGGCCAATGTAGTAAAAGATAGAGCATTCTACCTTAGAATGGCTCAAGAGTTGGAAGATAAGGAAAAGGCAAGTGCATACGTAGCCCATGTCAAAAGAGACCATCAAGTTTGGTCATCCGGAGACGAAGATGAAGCCATCAGCAGTGTCAAAGGAAAAGGGAAAATCTGCATGCTGGCAACTGCGGATGATGATGAGTCCACAAAGCTGGAAAAGAACTACTGCTACATGGCAAAGGATGGAACTCTAAGCATCGTCGAACATGTAAAACTCATGATCCAAACTCTAAACCATAGCATGCATGACTGTCAACCGTACATAGATGATCTTAATGACACGTGTGCTGCCATCCTTACAGACTATAACAAAGCCTTAGATGAGAAGAACATTGCGTCCCAAGATATGTTCCATGTAAGAGGACGCCTGGATAACAAAAGACTCAAATTGGCTATGTTAGAAAAAGACTTAGAGTTAGAGAAAGATGCAAGAATGTTAAGTGAAACACAATTAGAGATAGCTTTGAACCAAAGAGATTTAGCTCAGAGAGAAATTGTACGCCTAAATCTTTTAATTGAAAAATTGTTCAATGAGAATGAAGCTATTGAAAATTTAGTGAATAATGGAACCGTGGACAATACATACAATTGGGGTTGGTCAAATGGATATCCTACCGCAATGGATTCCTCACCCCGGTTCAACAAAGACAGACTGTATGTTCCTCCAGACCGAGAATTTCATTTCCCAGTCAATGACAAGACCTTTCCCGAAGACATCAAAACTCACTTCGGTAGACTACACAATCTAAGCAATAATTGTGTCATTGAGGAAATTGTGCCTGAGGTTTCGGGTCACACAAGTGATCTCATCCCTATCTATGGCACCATTTACCCAAATTCTCAAACATCATCCGTAGTTGATGAAGAAATTGTCATTGAGGGCCCCGAAGTCTCAAAAGACTTTCCACCTCTGTCCTCAGACCGCAGTGTATCACACTATAGTCAAAAGTCCCACAAAAGTCCCACCGCAGTCTCAACTCAGACTTACTCTGCAGTAGTTAAAACGTCACTACCGGAATCCTCAGTAAAAGAAACTGTGACTCTTCAGGCGATTCATCATGAATTACCTATAGAGAACTTTGAAGTGGGTCAATGCTCTCAGATCCCAGAATCTTCAAGTTCGGATGACTCAAGCCCACGTTTTCAAAATCATTCTAAGAATTCCAGGAAACCGCAGTTGAACAACAATGACTGCGGTTCACCAAAATCCTTGGCCAAAAAGGCCTTCAAAGAGGAAATTAGATCTTGAGGCACAAACAGACAAATCTTTTCAAAAAATAAGAAGCATGTCAGAATTCCAAAGTCCAAAAGTCCAGAAAAAATTTGTTTTCTCACAATACTTTTCAAAAAACTCTCCCTCCAAGAAAACAAACAAAAAGGAAAGTCCAGCTTCAAAAGTCATTCCTGCTTCTTCTCACACAATCCAAAAAGGTGTTCAGTCCTTTCGAAACAATGGTTTTCAGGTCTATTCCTCAAATGATCCTAAATGGAAAGGTATTTTACCCACACCAACACTTTTAAAGTCACGTCAAAACTTCAACAAGTGGAAGGGTATCCTACCAAACCCACCGAAAAGGACTCAAAGATTTGCACGTGCTAAACCTTTTCAAAAACAAACTTTTTCAAAATCCAACACCACTCATGTCAGGAATCACCAACCTCGGACCAGTAACAAGTCCAATTCATCCTATAGACCGCTGACCAAGCATAATGTCAAAGAAAATGACAAAATCTCTTTTTGTAAATGTCAGTGTAGTTGTCAAAATAATTCATCCTATGTCAAATCTAGTCGGAGTCAAAAACCTCGTACTTTTTCGAAAACTCACAACACTCCAATTCTGCACAAACATCCAGGACTAGGATTAAAACTTGACAAGAGACCCGTCCCTGCAACCTCGATCCATGCATCACTCTGCAATTCACCAATTGCCCCAGGCTCCAAACTAGTTTGGATGCCTAAACTAACCGTGTAATTCTTAGGCTTTGTGCAAGGAGGAACAAGAAGATGAATGGTTAATTGACAGTGCCTGCTCCTTGCACATGACCGGAAGGTTAGAATACCTTCGGGATTTCAGGCCTATATGCAATGGTGGAAATGTCACATTCGGCAACAATTCGAATGGGGTCATCCGAGGTTACGGTGTTCTCACTACGGGGAACTTTTCCATTCAGAAAGTTGCTTATGTAGAAAGCCTTAAACACAATCTCATCAGTGTTGGCCAACTATGTAAAGCAGGACATCGAGTTGAATTTGATGATCAATTTTGCTACGTAATGACAAGTGATAGGAACACATGCCTGATCAAATCCCGATCCGAAGGTACCATGTACCCTTTGGATGTCTCTCTGATCATTGGCAGACCACAGTTGTGCTTCCTATCCAAAGTTGTATCCGAAGTCAGCTGGCTATGGCACCGCAAGCTAGCTCATCTCAACTTCAGGTACATCAACAACTTGGTCACAGGAGAACTAGTCAGAGGTCTCCCTATTCTCAAATTCAGCAACGATACTCTCTGTCCAGCTTGTGAATGTGGTAAACAGTCCAAAGCAAGTCACCCTCTGGTAATGGACTCTTAAATTTCTGAACCACTGGAGTTATTACACATTGATCTTTGTGGTCCATCTACCGTAGCCAGTCTCCATCATAAAAAATACATATTGGTTATTGTAGATGACTATACACGCTTCACATGGGTCTTCTTTCTCAGACTCAAGTCAGAAACACCGCAGATTTTCATCAACTTCATCAAAGAGATCGAACTTCAGATCAAGCTTCCAGTAAGACGAATCCGCAGTGATAATGGAACCCTACACACCACAACAAAATGAGGTAGTAGAGAGAAGGAACCGCACTTTAGTAGAAGCAGCCAGATCTATGCTCAACTTCGCACACCTTCCTCTCTGCTTCTGGGCTGAAGCTGTAGCAACCGCATGCTTTGTACAAAACCGAAGCATTGTATGCAAACGCCTCAATAAAACACCATATGAGGGCCTTAACAACCGCAAGCCAAATGTTCGCTTCTTTCATATTTTTGGGTGTAGATGTTTCGTGATCAACAACAGAGATCAGCTTAACAAGTTTGCACCAAAGTCTGATGAAGGCATTTCCTTGTTTATTCCACTAACAAGGTTCCTTACCGAGTGCTCATCAGACGTACAAGGCTGATCATTGAAAGCTTCGATGTGAAATTTGATGATTCTCACATCCGCAGCGCCCCTCCATCCACTGAAACCACCGCAATCATGGAAAGCGATATCCCTGTCTCTTCAGGTCCTTTAAATCTAGTTGAAGTCAATTATGACGATCTTTTCGATCCTGTTGAAACGGTGAAACTATCCGAAGTTCTTGTGTCACCCACAGCTCAACAACAACACGCTGATGTTTCTGGACCATCTCTATCTGAAGTAGCATCTCTCAATACTTTCACCTCTCCGGTTGAGGGGGAAAGCTCTATTCCGGATCAAGCAACAACCATTGAGGTTCCAGTACTTGATGTTGCTCAAATTCCCATCCGAAGAGAATCATTACCATCAAACGTATCTTCGGATTCGGATGATGAACACATCGAGAATATTGACACAAGAACAAACCCAAGGATCATCACTTTCCCATCCGCAGTCCAGGGGGAACCTTCTCAGGTTCCAGAGGAACTCCCATCCGCATTCCAGGGGGAACCTCTTCCAACTGCTCAAGAAAATTCCATTCTCGTTCCAACAAACCAAGATGACTCAGCAGGTTGTTCACAAGTCCAGGGGGAACTGCCATCTCCAACCGCAGATTCTTCTGATATTCAAGATATTCCCTCTACCGCAGCTGCTGATCATCTGCAACCCCGTCTACACGTGTGGACGAAGGACCACCCACCAGGTCAAATCATTGGCAACCCATCCGCAGGTATCCAGACTCAATCTTCCAAGGACCTATCTGATCACTGCCACTACGCAGCATTATGTCCTCGGTAGAGCCCAGAATGATCAAAGAAGCATTGCTCGGACCTGACTGGATAGCTGCAATGCAAGAAGAGTTAGAAGAATTTCAAAGAAACAAAGTTTGGCAGCTCGTTCCGAAGCCACGTGGTCACTCTATTGTTGGCACTAGATGGGTGTTCAAAAACAAGCTGGATGAATCTGGTGCGGTAGTCAGAAACAAGGCAAGGCTAGTTGCAAAGGGGTATAGTCAACTTGAAGGCATTGACTACGATGAAACGTATGCTCCAGTAGCACGCATGGAAGCTATCCGGATCTTCCTAGCATACGCAGCCCACAAGAACGTTAAGGTACACCAAATGGACGTTAAGAGTGCTTTTCTCAATGGGGAACTAAAAGAAGAGGTTTACCTTCAGCAACCTCCAGGTTTTGAAAATGTTGAATTCCCAGACCACTGCTACAAGCTTGAAAAAGCAGTCTACGGTCTGAAGCAAGCCCCAAGAGCATGGTATGAGACTCTTTCTGAATTCCTTGTCTCATCCGGATACAAGAGATGAGTGATTGATCCCACGTTATTTAGAAAAGCAAATGGTAACCACCTTATGCTTGTTCAAATATATGTAGACGACATCATCTTCGGATCAACTGATCAAGAAATGGTGAATGAATTTGCTAAGCTCATGACCAACAAATTCAAAATGAGCATGAATAGAGAGATTAACTTCTTTCTAGGTCTTCAAGTAAAACAAATCCCACAAGGAATTTTCATTCATCAAGAAAAATACACCACCGAACTGTTAAAGAAATATTCTATGGACAGCTGTTCTTCGGCCAAGGTCCCCATGGCCTTCGGTTATAAGATCTCTGCTGATCCCTCAGGAGAACCTGTGGATCACAAGACTTATAGAGGTATCATTGGATCTCTAATGTACCTCACCGTAAGCCGACCAGACATTGTCTTTGCAACTGGTGTATGTGTAAGGTATCAGGCTGACCCAAAAGTGTCACATATGACCGCAGCCAAACAAATTCTACGGTACCTGAAAGGAAGCAAATCTCTTGGTCTATGGTACCCCGCAGGCAATGACTTCAGCCTGCAAGCTTTCACAGATGTCGATCACGCCGGATGCAGATTAGACCGCAAAAGTACCTCAGGAGGATGTCAATTTTTGGGTGGAAGACTCGTCAGCTGGTCCTCAAGGAAACAAAGTTGTGTTTCTCTGTCTACCGCAGAAGCTGAGTATGTGGCCGCAGTCAGCTGTTGCTCTCAAGTCCTTTGGATGAAAACTCAACTAATGGACTACGGGTATAGAATGCTGCGGATACCGATCTACTGTGACTCTGAAAGTGCTATTGCTATTTCTCACAATCCAATTCAGCACTCCAAGACTAAGCATATTGAACTACGGTATCATTTCATCAAAGACCACATCTTGAAAGGTAACATTGAACTCATCTTTGTCCATACTCATGAAGAGATTGCTGATGTGTTCACAAAAGCGCTCGACTCCACAAAGCTTAACACCTTCCTGCAAATGTTAGGAATGATGAATCCTGACCCGCAATTCTTTTTGAATTGATAGATACCGCAGACCATCCTTGGTCTTCGTTTCGGTTCTAACTGAGAGTTACTTATGATAGATGGTTTTGGTACCGCAGTCTAGGTACCGCAACCATATATCATATTTATCTCTCATGGGTCTTTATTGTTTGTTATTTCTAATTTTTGTACAAGTGCTTTCCTCAGTTCCTTACTGCAGACATTCATCGTTTCCATCCGCAATGACGTTTCCATCCGCGATCATTTTGATAACTTCTCAACTGTTTCATCAACCCTTGAATCTTTGTGTGCTATTTAATGATCTTTCATTAAATAAAACATTAAATAAAAAAAACATTCCCTTTAGAAACTGTCTCATTCTCTTTCTGAATAAACCTTGTGTCAGACCTACTTTAGGTATGATGACAAAAAGAACGTTTTTCCATAAAATCATCCTTAATCTGTCTTTTCCTCTCCCCAGCACGTCCCATCCGTTACAACTTCCTTTCCCCTCACCCCACGATCACCTAACACATTAATAGATGTCTGACTTTTCATTAAATGCAAACCCTCTTTTAGTAAATCTCCTAAATCTTTTTTAAACCGTTTCATTATTTGTGGCTGAGATTTAATCCCCAATTCAAAGATTCCCTTCAAACCCCAAACGACGTTTTTACCTTATCCTTGCCTTTTACCTAGGGTTAAAAAAAAATTCACCCCTTTATAAACCCATATTCTTCCCCAAAATCACTTTACGCTTTCTGAACATCGAACCTTCCCTCTCAAATCCTTCAAGAACTCTATTTTCTACTCCTTCTCTCAAGCTCCTACAATGGTGAAATCAGGTGCATCAAAGAAACAATCCAAGGTTTCAGGCTCAGTGAATCCTACCGGTTCAGACTCTCCAACGATTTCTTCAAGCAACTTTTGAGCAGTGTTTGAAGATCATTCTTCATACAATGCTCCAACCAAACTGATGATCAAGTTTCTCAAAAATCACCCTCTGTTTGGCCATTTCGACGCTTTTACAGATGTTGTTCCAGTCTCGACCCTCTTCAAATGTGCATTCTCCGCTTATCGCCCAATCTAAAACCCTCAAGAAGTTCACCTCAACCTAATTAACGATTCCTTGGTCATCCTGTCCAAAGAAAAGTTTCTTACTGCCATAAACCTTCTGGTTCATCCATCCATCAAGATTTTCTGTCCTTCCATGGCGGACGTTACCTCTGCCCTTTACCAAATGGGGTATCAGAAACCAATTAGAGGAATTGGTGAATTCAAGAAAAATCAATTGCCTGCGGTTCGGCAGTTTGTGTGCCATTTCATCATCCGCTGTCTATCCGGCAGAACCGGAGGCATAGACAACATGGGACTCAAGCTACTGGAGTTGGTGTGGAGCATATTCACAGGACACGATGTAAACTACGGGCAGATCCTATGGGACGACTTCCTTCAATACATTCCCAAAGAGAGCCCAAGGGAGAACCCAATCGAGCTCACTTTTGCAAGGTTCTGGTCACTCTGCATTTCAGACCTTCATGCGGACGCTGGAATCGACATGGGCAGTGACATCAACTTCTTTGTCACTAAGGATCTCAAAAGGTACAATCCCGCTTCTGATCAAACTGTTTTTGGACCTATCCGCAGACTCCCTACCCACATTCTTTCCACACTTGGTCTTGAGACTGCTGATGTCTCAGATCACATTGAGGCTACGAAAGGTATTGCCCCATACCTTCCTACCCCGCCTCTTCAACACCCATCCGCAATTGTTAACCCTGAAGGTACCGCAGTCCCTTCTGCCACTACACTCTCCAATCTTTCTCAAAGAAGAAAGCAATTGGCAACCAAGAAGAAACAAAGAACCCCTAAGAAGGATGCTCCCAAACCAACCGCACCCACCAAGAAACGTAAAACCAAACCAACCGCACCTACACCTAGTAGTGATTCTGATGAGGATAGGCAACCAATTGCTATCCTTAAGAAAAGGAAAACCGATACCTCTGGCCAAATGCGTGACCGGACCGATACTGAAGCCTCTCAAAAGGCTCTGGTAGTCCTTGGGGTGGCCGCAGACCCATTCAACACCACTATCATTTTCCAATCAGACTTAGAAAGTGAGTCTGATTCACGACATCGTGGAGACTCCGCCCCAGTTCACTCCCAAGAGGATGAAACTGGTGATCGCCCTAAGGTCTCCAGGGCTTCCCGACTGCATTTCTTTTCTCCTGAGGAGTTGCACTCCATCCTTTTGAACGTCACCCAAACACTTCAAACACCTTCCCAACCGCAGGGCACTTCTTCTGCCCTAGCCAGAACTGAGCCGAGGCCAAAATTGACCACGGGTCAAGGAGAACGAGGAAGCTCAGGAAATCCTACTCTGCTTACATCCGCAGCAGGTGGTTTAGGCACGGTGAGCACAAATGTGCAAGGATCCGTGGACCCGAAGGACACTTCGGTGCGTTTCCAAGGTTTTGATGGCGATGAATCCAATGACTCATGGTTACAGTACAATCCGGTAACTGAGTCAGAAATCAAGAAATTTGCTGCTTTCAAAAGGGCATTCCAAGCCCGCAAGGAACAACAGATCAAGCAGCAGCAGCAAAAGGAGCAAGAAATCCCGTCAGTGGCACGGTATTGGGCAGACGCAATCAATAATGCCAATACCGTAGCCACCATTCTAAAGGTTCAAGACTGGATGACCGAGATGGCGGAAACAGTCCTTAAAGCTCAAGCAACATGTGAAGGTGCAGGTACCTCCAGAGTAACTCCAACCCCAACTCTAACTCCAAATCCCATTCCAACTCCAACAGTCAATGAATCACAAGACGAAGGAACCGCAATCGAATTCAGTTCTGCTCCCACCTTCGGTCTTGATGATGAAGACATTCATGAGGTAAACAAGCCTAGTCCTTCTGATGATGACCTCATGATGTTCGATGAGGAAGAGGAATCCACTGGCTCTCAACATTCAACTTCTAAACCCAAAGAAAAGAAGAAAAAGAAGAAGAATGTTGTCACCAGGAAAGAATTTCTGAGCTTACAAGCTAAAGTCGATCAGATCTTAGCTGCGATCAAGCCAACTCAACCGCAACCAGAAGACACCCCGGGACCGCAGTCCCTGATCGAACGTATAGAGCGTCTGGAAACAAGGGAACACTTGGCTGCTGAGCGAATTTCTCTCAAAGTGGAAATGGGGATCCGGTCCCTTGACAACAACCGCAAGACAGATCACAAGGACTTTATGGCTGCTGCGGAACGCCTCATCACTGAGGTAATCGCAATCAAAACTGATCTCCAAGCAGCCATCGCGGATCAAGCCACTCAGTCTCAGAAACTGATAGCTGAGACTCACACTGCGTATGAGTCCACTATCTCAGTTCTTCAAGCAACAATCAATAGACTACAACGATCCCTGTCCTCCAACTTCCATGGTCCCAAGATCCTCCAGCTCACCAAGGAAATACACAGGCTACTCTTCAACCCATCCATCCCCAACAATCAACAATTGGCAGACGCCCTCAAAGCTCAATTTCAAGAAGTCTATGCCAAGGTTGATGGCCTTAAACAATGGCTTGAGGAAGCTCCTCCGTTGCATTCCTCAAGAGGGGGAAGTGAAGAAGAAAAAGTCCATCACTCTGATCACTCCATCTCTCAACATCAGAGCCCTCCCATCATCACAGAAAAAATTCCTACACCGCAACCCTCACCACAACCATCTCAACATACTCCATCTCCTCATACTTCACCACAAAAGGAGAACATTCCTAACAAGACAGAGACTCCCCCTCACTTTAAAAATCTGGTGGAGCATATGTCCTCTTCGAGCTCAACTGACTCTCCTGCCACCACCCAAAGGAAGAAAGATTGGAAGGCAGCCAAACTTGCAGAGCTTATATGGAGAGAATACGGTTTTGATACTATGATGGACGAATCCTTGATAAACTCTTGGATCAATCCTCACCGCAGACTGCTGGACGACGATTACAGACCCCACCTCACCTATGCTGAACCCCCTACTGATGGCTACTGGGATGTCTCAATTTCTCCAAATGCCAAATACTTCACAGTATTTGAGCAATTCGACCGCAGCCTTCCTGACCACAAAAGACTGCCAATGGAATTTGAGAGACTTAGTCTTTTTTCATGCTAAACATGCCTCTTCCATTGAAAATATATGGTCTAACGATAGACCATCCGCAGTCAAGAACTACAAAATCTGGAAGTTCATGAAGGCTGACTACATCCTGTATACCCTCACTAGAAGGGAGCATGACTACATCCGCACCCAGGCAGACTTTCCCTGTATGAATCCGGAAGAAATCTTTCTTATTGCCAAGGTGTTTTAAAACAAGTCAGAAAAGCACCCGAAAATGAAGATTGCGCTTGAAAAGGCCAATACTTTTCTGAAGGAAACGGTCTGTGATTTTGCCAAGATCGATGCAGACATATACCCTATCATTGCCAAGAAATTTGATCTGCCACCTCTCGAACCTGCACCAATGCTTACCGAAGGCTTTCAAGAAAGATCCTTAGGTGCAACCAACTTTCCTGAACTTGGAGTCATTTTCAAAAGGAAGTTCGATAATGTCAAATACTTCATTCCTATGACTGCCATGCATCGCCTAACCAAGAAGCAACTTGACATCTGCCGAACCGCAGTTGAAAGATCAAAGCACACTACTGCAGAAGTCAAGTTCGAGATCTCAAGGAGAATCACCTGGCTGGAAAACATCAGGAAGTTTTGGTGGATCCTGATCAAGTTCCTCAAACTTGATAGCTGAACCGAAGTTAAAGAGGTCACTTAGGGGGAAATTATTGAATCATAAAAAGTGACCCTCTTGAACTTCAGCTACCGCAACCTCTTCAGCTACCGCAGCCATACAACACCCGTAGTCAAGCTTCTTCATCAGCAACCGCAACCGGAGTCTCTTCCTACCTCAGTCACTTAGCTAGATTACTTTACTTGTCTTTATTGTAATACACTCTATTATCCAGTATGCCTTGCATGGCTACTCATAGAGATGTAATCTAATGTACTTCATGAGTCTCTATAAATAAGAGCTCATTCTCTTGTATTCAACACGGATAACTCACGCATCTAATCTGAATACATTTCTCTAAGTTATCTTTTCTATTTCTCTATCTTATTACTCATCCCTTCTTACTCTCAATTCTTCCTAGAACATAACTGATTATAACCTCTCTCCGGAGCAAGTCTTCTGTGACTTAATCACTAAGTTTGATCTTCCTTATTAACTTGGTTTGAATGCATTCCTTGTTATGAATCAACTTATGTGTATACTTGATATAACAATTGTTGTCATTTCTATTTCTTTACTTTTCCGCAACTAACTCTCTAACAATCTAACTATAACTTATTAATATTATTGTTGAGCTTTTAGATCCTTCGAGATTAACTATTCCGCAATCCACTTGTTCTAACGTTTGTTCAAGTGTGTCTCCAAGTTTTTCTCTCAACATATAAAAGCTATGAAAAGCAAAGTACAAAACAAAAATCATGACCTAACAATCTCCCCATTGGTTTATAACTTTCTTTTCTTTTAAATCTTCTCTTGGTTCTTGAATTTGACCTTTTATCTTCGATTTCTTCACAACTTCAAGATGAACATATCAATTTCTGCATGAATGACTTCATATTGAATAGTTGGACTTCCTTTAAAATTTGACTTTGAATGCACATTGGGTATAGAGGCTTCTTGTATAAATTCTTGCAAATCAACACTTTCAGCTTTGAGAGACTTCAGAGAAAATAGCAGAGAGACCGATTCTTCTGGAACACTTCAGGAAGTTCATAGATAGCAACAATTGATTGAGGAGGCTTCAATGCAATTTGTCACATAACTTCAAATACAACTTCACCTTGCTTCTGGGGTTAAAAGATTTTGTGTTGAAAGTTAATTTTCACTTCTTGTTCCTTCGAATGAAAATTTTTTGTCATTCACAGATGCGTCTTGAAATGTAACTATGACTAAAAAGTTTTTGTGGATCACAGAGTCATAAAGACCCTTCTCACCACAGTTGTTCAAGGACCCAGCCTTGGCTCAGATGGAGACTACTCGTAGCATCCGTGTGAACACGGAGGAATGCACTGCGATTTGTTGAGTATCAGAGAACTACTCATGGCTATTTTGATGTTAGCCCCTCCATATCCTCGATCAAAGATCTCAATATAGTTTTTCAAGTTAACAAGTTAACTTGGCCCTTGGCGAGACGTTCAGTGATAATCGTTCCTTGCGAGGTGCATCACCTTAGTGCCAATAACCGTTAATTCCTTACCTGTGGGGAATGTATCTGAGAGTACATTTGAGTCTCTGCAGTTTTGAATGACAATGAGAATGTCAAGACCTTGGGCGGGATGTTCAGCGATATCTATTTCCCGGCAGGGTGAATCGCCCTGGTGTCATGACAGTTCTTAGGTAAAGATAACTGACAAGACCAATTTGACAATCTGTACAGTTTCAGACTTCCAATTCCTTAAATACGACAGTCCTTAGAAATATACTGCGTAAGTGACAGTTTGTACAGTTTCATGCCTTCAATTCCTTGTGAAAGTAGTGTGAAGTGTAAAGACCGTCAATTCCTTTCCAAGTTTCTTCTCTTTGCTCAGAAAATTCCGATATAATCTCCTTGAGTCTCTTCTTCTTTTGAATTCGCGTTTTAAGACAAATAACATTTTTGAAATACAAATAAAAATAAACTTAGCACACAATAAAAATAACTAAGAATAAAAATAAAATTAAAATACACTCAAAAACAATATTTTTGGATTTTTTTTAATTTTCTGAAAAAGAAATAAAAACAGAAATAAAAATATTTTTGGATTTTTTTTTTAATTTTATGATTTTTTTTGGTTTAATTCTCCCCCTCAATTTATGCATAGAGGAAAATATGAACAAATTTAACAAAAACAAAAATAAAATAAAACAAAACAAACACATTTTAATAACTAAATTTACAACTTTTGGGATCAAAAGTTGTCAAGCAATTTAATATCGTTTATCAACACACACCTGCATGAATAGCTCTGGTCAATCACCAATATTATGGTCCACTTAAACACAAAAGATATTTGCAAATTGGACATATTATAAGTGACAAGACATTGCAATTAGATTCCTAAAAAGACCATTTTGCTGACGACGATCATGAATATTGTTGTCCACTTAAATTCAACAGCGAGATCTACAGTCAACCTTTAGTCACGAACCAATTCAATTTTAAGTACACTAGAACGTGTTCCCCACTTCACGACATACCCTAGCAATCAAGGAATTCCAAAGAGCTATTTACTTTAGGTGAGTGTTCAATTATTTGAGAGAGAAGATAGATATATAGATGCATATGTTGTATCCTAGGTCGGATCTCTTCCAATCACGCAGAGGGACAACATATGTCTAACATAGATGGAGGGATAAAGAGATGGAAAAATGAATATGTTGTGCCCCAGGTCAGATCTATTCCAATCACACAGAAGGGACAACATATGACTGACAAAGATAGATAGAGAGATGCATAGATAGAGAGATGCTTAGAAATAGAGATGCATATGTTGCGTCCCAGTTCGGATCTCTTCCAATCACACAAAGAGGGCAACATATGACTGACATAGAGGATAAGAAAGAAAAACAATTTCACACATACCTACTTTATCAGAACCCCCCAGTCGCCCTATCAGCACCAGAATTAAGGACATAAATTTGTATGTCGAAGAAGTGTTGAGCCACAGTTCTAGATGATAAGTAACTTTAATGTATCTCGCAGGCTCCCTTGTTTATCTCACTGCTCAATCTATCCAAGTGTTATATGGTCAGACCAAATGTAACTATCTAAGTCCAGATGGGTCAACACTGTCAAGTCCTTTCATTGTCAACTGTGTCTAGTCCTTTCATTTGGAATCCTTCGTGCCTACCAGCACATTGAACACAGAGTCTAAACAATTCAGATTTAGTGCATTACATGTATTTCATATTGCCCTTTAATACTAAACTTCATATCACTTCCCAAGAACACTTACGAAAGAAGACATATTTTTGGAATTTTTTTTAATCTTTTGTATTCTTGATTTCTCCCCCTTGATTTGTGCATAGGGAAGAAAGGAAATAAAATAAATACGTAAATTTAAAACAAAACAAAATAAATAAAAAATTAGTCTTTGAAACGAATCAATTTATAAAAACTCAAGAGTATCGAGAAAATTCAAACCATAACTCAGCAATTGAAGTTGCATCCAGATGACCCGAGAACAGCACGCACACACTACAACGTATTCAGCCTCAGCTGGGTTTTAATTCCGGAACGTAGTTAACATATTTAACATTCATCATGCCGTTAAAACGGTCCCCATTTGTGATCTTTTCTTTCTCCCTTCCCGCAAAGGACGCATGCTCTCCATAAATTTCTGAATGTCATGCAGTTGAGAGATGTCTCCTGTCATGTGCCTGGAACAACCACTATCAACATACTGAAGTCTGATGATATTCCTCCATAGCTGCTCCGGCACAGAGTGTGGAATTAGTTGGTTTTTGGAACCCAGTCCATCTTGAAACTGGATTTACCATTATTATCTACACAAGATACTCTTTCCCATGACATATCCTGTTTATCAGAAAAAGAACATACAGAAGTTACAGGATTTTTGGACGATTTTGAAATGTGACTTTGGGAACCCATTGGTTATTAGGTTTGGGTACTTTCTTGTTGGACCAAAAGGGACCCTTTTAACTAGCCTTTGTGGTGGGACATCCTTTTGATTTGGGTTTATATTGTGAGTATGAGCTAGAGGACGATCCTTGAGATGAATTCGACCTCACCGATTTCGGTTTGGCTGAACCATCTCTCGAATTAGACTTCTTGTCCGACATGCCCCTATTTGGGAATCTGATTTTTGGCCCTTTTAGCATTCTAATCACCATTTCGTGAACGTGACCTAGAAGGATTAATTTTGGAAGATCTCCTCTTTGGCACGTTCTGCCAACATTGTTCATAGTATGGAACATATGAACGATGTGGGCAGTTTCTAGCAATGTGACCGGGAATCCCACAGTTAAAACAAGTCTGTCTTTTCATATAAATAAGATTGTGACTTGGTCATTGTCCAACTGAAGTTCTTTTCGAAGAACTTTCACAAGCACAAGTACATGCACATTTATTAGACTGTTTCACAACTTTATGAGGCTTAAGATTGTTAGCAGCACTATCACAGGCTTTTGAAGCATTTTTAGTAGAACTAGAACTAATTTTGCTCTGCTCAGTCCCATCTTGAACTGTTAGTTTCTCTGCACATGAAACAGAAGCATTAGTATTATTCACCTCATCACAGGTTTTTGAATCATTTTCAGCAGAACTAGAATTATTTTTGTTCTGCTCATGCCTATCTTGCACTGTGACCTTATCTGCACATGAGGTAAAAACATTAGTATCGTTCACACTATCATTATTTACTGTCTCAACTACAGTAGGTTTGCCATACTGTAGGTGTGCTTCGCTTGCCATTTCTTCCTTAGTCATAGGAGTAAAAGTGTAGTTATCATTGAATGGAGGAGGAACACTACTATACCCGAGACCTAGATTCTTTTTGTCTTGCCATCTAAGTTGCTTTTCAATCATTGTCTCAACTTTCTTACTTGACACATCAAATTTTTTAAAATTAAAGTCTGCATTTTCAAACTTAATTTTCAATGTGTTAAGCTCGGCAGTTAGATTGGCAATCTTTTCTTGAGCATAGTCATAGTGTTCACATTTAGTACTAACATGTTGTTTTGACGTATTTCATAATCAAATAACTTGTTGTTCTATCATACCATTCCTGAAGATCCCTAGCCTAGTACTAACATGTTGTTCTACCATATCTCATAATCAAATAACTTGTATGGTATTTTGGGGTCTATTTACCGGCTTCGGCTGATCGTACACCCTGCATCTTCCTTTAATTATTTTGAAAACCTTTCTGAAAAATTATTTTGAAAACCTTTCCTTGATTTGAGACTGGAGTTACACGAGTGTTCCTCCAATTCACTCAAACCAAGGCTCTGATACCAACTTGTAACACCCATAATTTTTTTTCAAAATTTAACTTTCACACTCATTCCAAATTCATCAAAAACATTACACACTGGTTTTCAAAATGTATAATATCAGAGTTTTCCCAGAAACATAAACAAAACATGAGGAGCTGTACGATCACGCCTTCGCCTTGCCGCGATCCCATGATATACCTGAAACAATAAACTGACATTGTAAGCCCGAGAGCTTAGTGAGTTCCCCCAAAATACCGATACACTGCACATAACACATATATAAACAACAGCATGTACTGGGTCCACAGCTTTACAGACTGGATTACCCCCTGGTCCCACAGTGTGAGTTTGGATTGCCTTACGGGCCCATAGCTCACATCTGGCTTGCCATCGAGCCCACAGTACGAGTCTCCCTTAGCCCGTAACTGGAATGCTCTCAAGCCCACAGTACGAGTCTCCCTTAGCTCGTAACTGGAATGTTCTTAGGGTTTGTTGGCTACCGCACGGGGCAGTACAACCTCAACCCATCCCACATAACATATAACATATAACATAACCACTGAGCATGCAATAATCATATAACATCACAGGTAGTCCTACAGTTCTACCTAACTGGCATAACCACTAGCATGCATCACTAACTCATACTCAACATCTAACTCTGCTAGGATAACATATCCAATGGGCCGGCCTTGGTGCATTAGACCCCTTAGTATAGTGAGGATAACTCACCTCGCAACTGTCGTCTGAAACTAGAAAGCTCAACTCCCGGATCACCAACACGAACTCCACCACCTATAGATACCATAAAACCCTTTTTCATAAATTTCCAAATTACCAAAATACCCTCAGAAGTCAACTGGTCAACTCTTGGTCAAAGTCAAAGTCCACAGTCAAAGTCAACAGTCCATGTTGACTCGACTCGTCGAGTGCAGTTCACCGACTCGTCGAGTCCTTCCTGAACTTGAGATGTCGCGAAATCCTTGGTTGACTCGTTGAGTTTCCTCGCAACTCGCCGAGTTCACGCGTACTAAAGGGTTGTGGAAAAACCCTAGCCGACTCGCCGAGTCATACATCTGACTCGCCGAGCCCAAGGCAATCTTCATCGAACTCGTCGAGTTGTTCATCCAACTCGTCGAGTACATGACTATCTTCATATGACTCACTGAGTCGACCTTGCGACTCGCCGAGTCCCTTCAATCCTTTAACCATACAGATGTTTTTTAAGTCATGCAAAGGCTCCATATTGCAGATCCAGCTTCCCAACGCATGTTTATCACGTAAAGTTTCAAACTTTACGTGTATGCAAGGCTCTAATGACTCATAATGCCAAATCTAAACTTGAAATGGAGTTTAACTCAAAAGGAAGGGTTCATACTTGCTAAAGCTGTAAGCTTTATGGACCTAAGGACCAAGGAGAGTTCAGATCTGAAGTTGCAACTTCAGATCTTAGCTCATACCCAAGAATAGCTTCATAACATGATGAAAAGCCCTAATCTTCAACCCAAAAGAGATCTAGAAGGAAAGAAGGTCAAGGTAACGACTTGATACCTTCAAATGGTGCTATTTGAGGTAGATATCAGGTCCTCACAAGCTCCTTGCTGCTAGCTACTTGATCTTCAAGTTCCCTTCTCCAAGAATCTTCTTCCAAGGCTTGAAACACATAAATGGAGCACACACACACGTATTAGGGTTTTGCTGAACTCTCTAGAGGCTGCAAAGGGAGGCTAAGGGCAAATGATCCTTTAAATAGGATGCAAAACCGCAGAATTTAGGGTTTCATCCTCCAGCTCCTGCTCGTTGAGTCCCTTATTGGACTCGGCGAGTAGGTCACTAAAACACGCAACCCAACCCGCTGCTACTCGACGAGTAGGGCAACCAACTCGTTGAGTAGACCTTGAAAACAAGAAAATTCTTATATTAATTCAATACCTGAGAATCGGGGCGTTACACAGAACTTGGATTGTGTCAATCATTTTTGTCAGATTTGGAGCGTTTTTTATCTTATTTTTGAAGGATTTCTGCGTTTTTGGATAGATCTTGGCAAAATAAGGGGGGTTTGTTCTTCGTGTTTTTGATAAAACGAGTTTTTGATCGAGTTTTGGAGCTACAAAGTCGAAAAAACGTTGTTTTTAGTCGTAACCAGCGAGGTGGTTACGACCAGCGGCTAGGGTTTCCGAAGCATTTGTGGCCGGAAACGATTTGCGGTCAGAGGGTTTACGGTCCGAGGTCTCGCGAGTTTACGGTCCGAAGTCACGTGTTCGGTCAGGTGGGTTTACGGTCCTCGGTTTACGGCTCGATAGTTTGCGGCCAGCCTCGCTTCGGAGTTTACGGCTCAACAACGGTTCTCGGTCTTAGCTTCGTTCTCGGCCCTGCAAAGGAACCTCGCACGCGCATCATCGTACATTAAAAAAATTGGGGGGGGGGTGCCGGGGATCGAACCCGGGTCTCCTCCCAACTCAACCAGCGCCCCTTCCAACTCATCTAGGCTGCGAGATGATATCCTCCTTCCGAATTTAATTCATAAGGCGTTCCTTTTTCGGTTCCTAATTTCGCATTTTGACACTTTTAACCCAAAAATCAATTTCTTTTATTTGTAAATTCCATTTTCAACCCAAAAATTTAGTTTTTATTTTTTTGACTTTTATTTTTAACTTTTGACCTTAAATTTGACTTTGACTTTCAAGTTTGACCTTTGACTTTAAACTTTGACTTTCTCGTTTAACCTTTAAATTTTCAATTTTAGCTTTTCGTTTTGACTTTATAAGTTTGACTTTTAAGTTTGACTTTTTAAGGTTGACTTTTAAGGTTGACTTTTGAGTTTTTAGTAAAAGGGCATATTTTTTATAAAAATGAGTTCCTCAAACATCCCGGTCACTGAAGTTTCATGTTCTCAATCTTGTGAAACTACTATTAAATTTCTTTGTGAACAAATTGAGTTACTAAAAAGGGAAAATGAGGACCTAAAGTACAATGGATATCAACTTAGGAAGGCACAAAAACCCCTAAAAGAACAATTAGAGACCAAAACCAAGGACTTCCGAAAACTACAAGAAGAATATAGCAATAAATGTGCAAACTATAGATATGTGACAGAACAACTTGCTGAGTTAACTGCTGAAGTTGACGCATTGAAAAATAAGTTTGAAAATGCAGATTTTAATTTCAGAAAATTTGATGTGTCAAGTGAAGTAGTTGCGTCAATGATGGAAAATAGTTTGAGATTTAAAAATAACCAGCAAAAGGGTTTAGGGTATGATAAAGTGCCTCCTCCTTTTAATCACACCTATCAGTATAACCCTTTGACTGAAGAAGAGATGGACAGAGAGCCATTTCTTAAATATGGATTTGTGTCAGGAGGTAGTATTAATGTTGAAAATACTAATGTTTCTACTTCCAATGCAGATCAATCTTTAAGTCAATCAAAGCAAGAAGCTGAAGAGAGTGTGTCTGATAATAAAATTGTATCAAAGTCTGATGACTCAAATTTTTTCGATATATTTGATGATATCTTTGATAATTCTGTCGTGGTTGTGCCAGAAAGTGTTGAGCTGAACGATTTTAATGCTTCTACCTCTTGTGCAGGTAAAGTAATGGAAGATGAGAAAAAGGAGAACACTATTGAACAAACAAATGACTCCTTGAACTCTGAATCTGTTGCTTCGAACTCAGTTGCTTCTGATCAACCTGCTGTTGAGAAATACAGGCCACCAAAACAAGCGAAACAGAGTGTTTGCTGTAATTGTGCTTGTGGGAACAATAAGAGACAAGGCATGGATACGCCACCAGGGGCAGGAAGAAACAACTCCTACGTGAAGAAAAAGACTTGCTTTCATTGTGGAACACCTGGACACATTGCCAGAAATTGTCCTAATCGCGCATACGTTCCCTACTACGCACAAGGCTGGCAGAACGCGCCAAGAGGGAGATCTTTCAAAAGAAACCCTTTGAGGCCACGTTCAGACAATGGTGACTGGAACACGCAAAAGGCCAAGAATCAAAATCCCAAGGGAAAGAAGGGAATGTCGGCCAAGAAGTCCAATCCAAGAGATGCTCCAGCGAAATCAAGACCGGTTAGGTCAAAGTCATCTCGACGATCGGCTTCCAGTTCAAAATCAAGTACCGAGGCACCCATCGGATCGAAAAAGAAACGAGTTAAACCCAACTACAGATGGGTACCAAAGGTTCAATCTCCCAAATCACCCAATGACTCTAATATTTCTTCATCTTCTATTTGTGATAAACATGATATGTCATGGGAGAGAGTACCGTGCAAGGATGACAAAGTTTAACCCAGTTTCAAAATGGACTGGGTTCCAAAGATCAACTGATCCCGCTCTGTGCTGGAGCAGCTATGGAGGCATGTCACCAGACTTCGGTTTGTTGATAGTGGATGTTCCAGGCACGTGATAGGAGGCATCTCTCAACTGTGCAACACTCAGAACTTTGTTTGAGAGTATGTGTCCTTTGCGAGAAAGGAAGAAAGGAAGGGATCACACATGGGGTTAGTGCTTAATGACATGAAGAATTTTCGGATCTGTTTTGAGATTATGCGTGTTGTTCTCATACCTTCTGGATGCAAATTCAATCGGTGACTTACGGTTTGAGTTTTCTTCTCAATACTCCTGAGTTTATCTTACATTGATTCATTTCAAAGACAATTTTCTTTAATTTCCTTATATGTCTTTCTTTAGTAGGTATTGTTTTGGGAAGTGATATGAAGTATAGTGCTAAAGGGAAATTTATGATGTGTGTAATACACTAAAGCCGAATTGTCTAGACTTTGTATTCAATGTGCTAGTAGGCACAAAGGATTCAAAAGGACTAGACATTGATTGACCATGAAAGGAATTGACTAATATAAACTTATATAGTTTCATTTGGACTGACAATACGACGCTCGGGTAGATTGAGCAGTGAGATAAACACGGGAACCCACGAGATACACTAAATTAATACGCATCTAGAACTGTGGCTTAACTCTTCCTTGATGTACGGACTTATGTCCTTAATTCTGGTTCTGATAGGGCGACTGGGGGGGGGGGTTCTGATAAAGCAGGTTTGTAGGAAATTATTTTCTTTCTTTCTATCTGTCAGTCATATGTTGCTTCCTCTGCGTGATTGGAAGAGATCCGACCTGGATTGCAACATACTCAACTCTAATTCTATGCACCTCCTTATCTATGAAATTCTTTCTATCTGTTAGCCATATGTTGTCCCCTCTACGTGATCGGAAGATTCGACCTGGGATACAGCATATGCAACATTCTACCTCTCAATCCCTCTATCTCTGTTAGTCATATGTTGTCCCCTCTGTGTGATTGGAAGACATCCGACCTGGGATACAACATATGCACTTCTATATCTGACTTCTTTCTTAATGATTGAATACTCACCTAAAGTAAGGAGTTCTTTCGAAGTTCTTGATTACCGGGGTCTATCGGGAAGTGGGGAACATGTTCTAGTGCAACTAAAATTGAACCATTTAGAGGTTGTCTGTAGATCTTGCTGCTTAATTTAAGTGGACAAAAATATCCTTGGTCGTCGTCAGCTAAATGTCCATTTAGGAATATATATCACAATGACTTGTCACTTATAATCTGTCCAAATTGTTAACATCCTTTGTGTTTAAGTGGACCACAATACCGGTGATTGACCAGATCTAGACATGCAGGCGTGTGCTGATAAACGATATTGGATTGCTTGACAACTTTGATCCCAAATATTTTTGTTTTTGTTAAATTTTTTCATAGTTTTCCTCTATGCACAAATTTAAGGGGGAGAATTAAAAAAAAAATCAAAAATCAAACAAAAATCAGAAAATTAAAAATCCAAAAATAGTGTTATTTCTTTTTTATTTCTTGTTCAAGAAAATAAAAAATCTAAAAATATTTTTGTTTCTGTTTTATTTCTTTCAGAAAATTTTTTAAAAAAAAAATCAAAAATATTGTGTGCTAAGTTTTCTTTTAGTTTTGTTTTGTCTTAAAAGTGAATTCAGATGTAGATGCAACTCATGGAGACTGTATCAAGAATTTCTGAGCCAAGACTTCATCCGTGAGTGTCGAAGAATTTTCATTCAAAGGAGCAAGAAATGAAGACTATTCTTTGAACATTCAATCCTTCAACCCCAGAAGCAAGGTGAAGCTGCACTTGAAGATTATGTGACAGATTGCATTGAAGCCTCCTCAATCAATTTGCTCATATCTATGAACCTGCTGAAGTGATCCAGAAGATTAGTTCTCTATGATATTCTCTCTGAAGATTCTCAAGCTGAAAGCGCTATTTTTCAAGAATCTCTACAAAAATACTCCTCACCCAACGTGCGTTCAATGCCAAATTCTAAAGAAAAGCCCAACTGCTCAAGATGAAGTCATTTATTGAAGATTCATTAAGTTCATATTGAAGCTGTGATTTATTGAAGATTAATGCTGAGGCCAAGCTCCCGATGAAGATTGACAAGAAAAAACAGCTACTTTTTAGGGGATTTTATTGGGTCAGTTAGAAAAGAAAGCTATAAACCAAGGGGGACATTGTTGGGTCTAAAATTATGGTTTATAATTTGCTTTTCTAGACAACTGTATTTTTATGTAGTGTAATATGTGTTTACGACTGTGTTCACGGTCAGGTTGGTGTGTACGGCCGTAAACGGGTTTACGGCCGTAAACTCGTTCACGGCCGTGAACCCGTGTACGACCCATGTTTCCTATATATATAGGTGTAAGGGGTGAGAAGTGGTGTAGGAGTGTACGGCTGAGAGAAGAGAGGAGCTTAAGTGTGTGAAATCCAAGGTGTTTTAGAGAGAGAAGAACTAGTGTGTGTGTACTATGTGTATGGAGCATCATTCTATTCATTGAATACATCATAGATTCACTTGCTCTTCTTCTCCTTCTCTTCTATTTTGATCTGGCATCATCCGTTTGATTGGGATTCCGCACCATCAAACGGATCTGATTGATACACAAGCAGATTTAGGACTTACAAGGTGTAACCGAGGAGCTGGCCGATATCTCGCAGACCCTAACCGAAGACCTGAGCTTACCGCCGATAACTCGCAAGCCCTAACCGAAGTCGCTTTGTTGGTCGTCGAGAACGCGCATGTTTTGACCGAAGACTCCCCAAAACTTGCCAAAAACACGAAATTTGAAATTTTTCAAAGCCAAACTCGATCAAACTCTTCAATGTGGTGAAGAACAAGGGCAAAAATTTCGTCAAAAAGAAATCAAAAATGCCAGAAACTCCAAGAAAAACTCCAAGAAAATGTTTAATACTTTGCCAATTCGATTAATACTAATCCAAGCTCTGATACCAATTGTAAACCCCGATCTTGACATATCAATCGAAATCACAAGAATGGTGCGGAATCCCAATCAAGTGAATGTCACAAATAGAAAATATGAAAATAAGAACACAGTGACGAATCTTCAATGCACACTATATTGATAATAGTCTAGTACATAAGGTTCCTATGTTTCTCTTGGTTTTCTCCTTTTCTCTCTAATACACGAAAATATGCTCCTTAGAATCACTAACCAACGAGTCTTCCTTCTAACTGCATACACAGCTGACTCAATACAATATATATACTAAGACCAAAATACAAAAGCCCAACCCAATAACCTAAACCGAAATCATCTAAGCCCACCGAAATCACATGGAGATTTTGGTCCAAACACCACCGAGAACATGATGTTTTCGGTCCTAAACCAAAAAATATAAAAGCTATGAGAAGAAAAGTATAAACCACAAATTATGACCTAAAACCCATACACCAACATTTGTCTTTCTTATTTTTCTCATACCATCATCGAAATATCTAACAGTGTATGCTTTGCAGGTCTCCAAAAACAATGAGTTTATTGTATCGCTCTTTCCCAATTTAAACGTAATGTTGAAATACAAATGGATACCATATATTCCATGAAAGGTGTGAGGGAATAGATTTGCAATGGATGTCGCTATTCATATAGCCTTATCAGATATGAATGTAAGGTCTTCCACATTGCCTATACATTCGTGTAGTTTTTTAAAGGAACCATTACCATGTTTCTGTGTATTCACTTTTGCATATGCCATAAAGCCACCTGAATTATTTAGTTCTATCCATCCATCGTCAGTCCAAGGAACATCATACTCTTGAATTTACCCTTCAGGTGGCCAGTATCTATTATAAGGGTCAGCCTACAACAATTGAGGAAATCTCGTACCAAAAAAATTTAAATTGTATTCAAAATTAATAATTATGAATCATATATAATATATTTATAATATGTATTCCTACTTCTGTGCAACCAAGCGTGATATACACGCACTCAAAGCAATCAACCTTATATGTTTTAATATGAGTAACCGTGTTCCACAATTATATTTGACCAATTTGTGCACATATGATGGGAGTTTGGTAAATGAATATTAGTTGGTATCTCTTAACAATACAAGTGAATATTATTTTTCCCACCAAGTTGTTGGTATGAGATATTAAGTGGAAGTTTGGAATTCATATCCCTAAAAATCTCATACCTATGTAAACTCTTTTATAATCTCCACCCATAACCTCAGCGAGAAAATGGTCGATCATTTTTTGTTTGCTTGTCGATGTTGAGGCTGCAACTCTATTGCATAACATGTGTGTTGGTAACCAATTTTTGTGACTTGGAAAACACTAGTAGATTTGATAGCCTTTACCCTAATCAACCAAGAACATTTTTTTAACAAAACAAACCACATCAAACCTTTCTTTAGTATATCTGCTAGTCTTGTACTACCTACCCTCTACCATGCATTTTTTTTCCAATTGTGAGCTTAATATTTTGATTTATGTCTACCCTCTGAGATGGAATGTTGACATTATCATTGACGAGACACGAAGGCAATGAGAGTATACCATGAAACATGGTATCTAAATACATAAGTTTAGGTTTATCATTCGATTCTTCTCCATTAGAATTACCCTATAGGTTAGATATATCTAACTTGTTAAAATCCACAAACTCCATATATCCTTGTAGTTCATCTTCATTCAAAAAAAGTAACTTTTTTCCGGTTTCATTACCGACCTGATCAACCATGCCTTATGGATTGTGTTCAAAGTAATCATGTGCACCCATATCATTAATATATGTACGAACATCATCATCATCCCTGACATACTTATAATTTTACGGTTCCACATACATAATCGGTTGTGGCACTATGTTTACATTTTTAGCAAGACTATGATATTGAGGTCTACTTGGAGTTATAAAAGTACCTATTGGTTTGTTGCTCCCTTTTTCTGCTGGATATGCTTGTTGTAGATGTTTTTCCTCTATCAACGACTTAGTTAGGCCCATCACCTTTATAACGTCCCAAAAATTCATAGTAAAATTTTCATTTTTAAAACAATAAACCATACAAGTGAATACTTTCAAAACCAATCAGAGTGAATATATCATTTTGAACATCAGAGCGAAAATTACAAATAGACAATGCAGAAAAATCTTTGGGGGATGTTGTGCAGCCACATCTGGCCCTTCCCTTTCGTATTGGAAGTACCTGGAACCATGAACATAAAACCATAAGCACGAAGCTTAGTGATTTCCCCAAAATACCCCATACAAAGCATACATAACAAGATGAAGCTAAACATGGCCTATTTCACCCCCGAGTCTATTTCAACTCCTTTGGTATCTTTCAACTGGTGTGGGTCTATTTCACCCCCGAGTCTATTTCTACTCCTTCGGTATCTTTCAACCAGTACGGGTCTATTTCACCCCCGAGTCTATTTCAACTCCTTTGGTATCTTTCAACCGGTGCGGGTCTATTTCACCCCTACATCTAAGCATATATTCATAGCAACAAGAGACACAAAGACAATCCAGTGGGTCAGCATTTGTGCCTTTGAACCCCATATATAGTGAACAGACTCACTTGATTCATGACTCTGCTAAACCGCTGCTACATCACTCTTATCACATCATAAAAGGTCCAACTTTACTCTACACCCTAAAACCAACCATCTTGACCAATAGTCAACCCAGGTCAAAAGTCAATGGTCAACATTGACTTTAGTCAACCGTCACGTCGTTGCTTTCCTTGGCCATGTCGTGGCCCTCATACGATCTAACAGATGGGAATTTCCTAGTCGCCACATCATGGCGACCTATGGCCACTTTGTCGGTGCTGAGTTTCCATCAGCTTAATAGGTTAAGGCAATTTCTTCAATTCTAAGAGCCTCAAAGCTCAAATCTGGTCCATTCTATGGTATTAATGGAGAAAGTTTCCAACTTTATCCATTATGACACCCAAAGAGATCAATATCTCCAACCCTAAGTTCAAATAAATCCAAATATCGCAACTTCTAATACCAGATCTATCATAATGGTGAAAGCTTTATAGACATGCATGAGCAATACATGTCTAGAATCCATTTTAGGTAAAAGTGAGTTATAAATGACCAAACCTCATGCAAAGGAAAAGAACTCAAACCAAAATATAGATCTACAACATATGTTGCTCATGGGACTCAGGAGAGTCATAAGGTTGCAAACTTTATGTGTTCCTTTCTTTTAAACTTGCTTAAACATGAAGAATATGGCACAATATCCTAGATTTAACCACTTCAAGCCATACAGTTTGAGCCTTTGACACTTACAAGGGTCCAAAAGTAATGTGAGGTGTTCATGGTGTTGGTTCCTTACATGATCCACCAATAAAGCACATTCTTCTCCTTTTTCTCTTCTTCTCTAATTTATCAAATGCTCTAAAAGGTCACAAATCACTAAGGGAATTATGGCTAGGGTTTCTTTAAGGTAGGGCGTTGGAAGCTGGTTATGAACCCTAGAAATGTGTTACAGGGTTTTATATAAAAGGGAACCCTAAAGAATCATGGGCTTGGGCCATAACAGTTGCTTTGTCGTGGCAATTCTTGTCCACGCCGTGGTTGATAATTAAAATGCACATGCCTTGGGCATCCTTGCTCCACGCCGTGGCAAAGAGTTTTTCCCCAAAACTTCATCTTTAGCCCTTGAGAATATAGAGCTAAACCAGTCTGGAAGACGGGTGTTACAACTCTCCCGCACTTAAATTAGATTTTGTCTTTGAAATTATTCCTTACGACCCACTCTTCCACACCCGACAATCCTGCTAGAACTTCCTGGATATCAATTTGGACTAAGAATTCCTCTCGTATGGACGGCCGCCTTCTAATTCTTCTATCAAAGCCCCAAAACTAACATAGATCACACATCCTGAAGAAAAACCGAACCTTAATCCTCCGCCCTTGACCAACTAAGGAGGATTTTGATTGTCCTCCCCGAAAGTTGAAAAACCCTAAACAGTTCCTGAATTACCAATAGACATAACCATTTCATCCCAAACTAATAAAGACTCTAATTCTCAACCCGAAGCGAACGAAACTCTTCCATTCCTGGATTATCTTGCTGACAACTGAAAAGACAGAATTCCTGATCTTTCCCGGCGGCTAAAACATTTCATCTAAAAATAAGGCGACTTCCAACACGAGTCTCACCCATAGATACCAAACCCTAACTTCACCCGTATCCTGATAATCAAGGTCTGCATATCCTATTTATCCAATATCTCCTGCATACATGTTGACTTTCTACTAAACTGGGAATCAGAATCATTATCCGCCCGTTGAGACCAACAATCTCGCGCCTGGTCGCACAACGAGACTCCGCTCAAGAGTCTAACTGATAAAGGCTACCATAGACTAATTACTGTTAGGCGTGTCAAACCCAACAAATATAAGGGTACAATATACTCCAAAAGAACACCACTGTATTGCACTAAAAGGTAGTACAAGGCAAGTGGGGTCGATCCACAGAGACACAGAATAATTAGTCTATACCTCTTTTGCACAAGGTACTGTAGTCACAAAAGATTAAGGGGTATGATCTTGAATGCAATGATTCAAATAAAGAACTAAATTAATAAGTAGGAAAATAATTAAGTGAAATAACTTCAAGATTTGTAAGTACTCCAACTCTATGCAAGACTAATTGACATTATGATTCAAGTATGAAATGACACTTGTTTAATTTTATCTAAGATGGTATTTAGAAATGCTAATAAGCTCTAGCAATTCTCATTCACCATGTTATTTAATCAAAATAAGCTCTCTGATTAATTCTAATCTAACCAATCTAATCTAAACAAGCTCTTAGAATTAGGGGGAAAGATTGCATTATACTTTGTGTGAATTTTACCAACAACATTCAATACTCCTCACATGCTCGGGAGTGTTAGAATGTGTGAATTTGATTTACACTAGAATCATTTCAAATAGAATGATTTAATGCTTGTTACTTGTTCTATTTTACAAAACAATTACGGATTTTGTAATATAAGTAACATGAGTGATTTAACCCTAACTCAATTGGCCAAAAAGAACTAGAATTGAAATCAAACTTTCAATTAAAACAAAATCAAATTCACTAGATAACATTAGAAACAAACATCAAATCACATGATTGAAGTCATAAACACAATAGTCAACGCATGAAGTTGGAGAAACTAGGGTTCTAGCCACTCATGACTAGAACAAGATCACAAATCTAGAAATTAAGAGTTAAATCTTACAAATTGAAATCAAAATGAAATCCAAGTGTTTTCAAGCAACAATTGTCTTCTTCAAGCTCCCAAAATTGCCTCCTAGAACTCCCAAAATACGACCCCCCCTGTTTGGAACCGGTTACCTTCTTTAAATTAGAATAAAACTGTTTTAAAAACTGGCGACACATTTACACGGCCCGTGTAAACTATAACTGACCATTTACACGGCCGTGTAAATACAAAAAGTAAATTGCTCAAATCTGCCAGGCCTTCGAAGTACATTGCTCATGAGTATGCGTTTACACGACCCGTGTAAACTATAGGCTTCCATTTACACGGCCGTGTAAATATCTGAAAGGCTAAAATCTTCATTTTCCTCTTATCTCTCTCCTCAATGATCCGCAAGTCCCGAAATTTTGCCCTCAACTCTTTTTAACCTCCTAAAGCAAGATCCAACCTCCAAAAGTCCCTGAAATATCATAAAAGTGTGTGAATGGAATTGCATCATGAAAAATCCCGAAAAATATGCAAAATGCATGAGTTTAAACCTAAATGCAATGTACTTTTATGGATTAAAACTACAAAATGAATGCATGAAATGCATCTAACAAATCTCCCCAAGCTTGAACCTTTCTTGTCCTTAAGAAAGAACAAGAAAAATTTAAACTAGAGAAAATAGAATAAAGGAGAGGAAAAGAAAATCAAAGTCAAAACTTTTTGAAACTTAATGCAAGAAATCAAACAAACATGAAAAAGAATCCAACCCAATTAACCCTGTTTTTGTACCATAGCTGAGAATGTACCTATCGTGCCTTGAGTCAACTTGGCTTTAGTCTCAAATTATATATCAATAGAAATAAGACTTTGGCCACTCCCTAATGCAACTTAACAAAATCAAAGATCACAATATTTGTTCCCACTCAATATCAACAAGTCAATTCATGGAACAAATTATGGTCTTACTCTCGTAAAATTGTATGTGACAAAACATGCTCAATCATCTTTGTTTCACAAAATATATCAATGCCCGATTCCAGCTGTTTGCTGGTCAACAACAATCTTTTTCTGAAAAATCTTTTCTAAAAATTTCCTAATATTTACCCAGATTGGTTATAAATTTCAAACCACTTACTCCAGTCAAAGTAATTAACATTCAGTCCCAATGTCATAAGTTCAAATTCAAGTCCAAGGGAATCTTTTGGCAGCCAAATATTTTTCCTAGATATATTATTCAATAAAGATATAAACACAAATATATACAAACTTCCTAATTACATTTTCCTACAAATAAAGCTCATGGCTTTCTTTGAAATCCGTGTAATGGGCTTCCAACCAACACATCCAAATCAAATGACCTTAGTGTGCTAGATTTAAAGAGATCCCTCGGGTTTACTTGCCCGAACCTCAAAGGCCACAGATTAGCTTTATTTGCTATTATTAAGTTCATGACTTTCTATGGAACCCGTGTAGCGAACTTTCAACCCAATCAGTCCCAAAAAATTTAGCTTTAGGCGATTAGGTGTAAAACACCCCTCAGAAACACCCCTTAGAGTTTACTTGTTCGAGTCCCAAAGGTCACATATTAAGTTAATAACAATTATTATTATTATTATTATTATTATTATTTTAAGATATATTCACTAACTAAGATAACCCATAACACTCTAGTTAATTTATTTGTTTGGCCTATTTCTTTATATTTTCATCCTTGACTTTTTTCTATGGTGGGACATCTCACAGTCTATTACCGTGAGGGCTTCTAGACATTTTTTGGGGGACTGAAGTTAACATGCAAAGACCCGTAGGTATAGTCTGAAACTGTGTCCCCAAGCAAGGTATATAAAAGGGAATGAGCAGAAATGACTTTTAGAGCGCTGGAAGGCTCGGAACATTGAGATTTTATATTCTTCTTATGAATTTTTGAATTTGATATTTTAAGTTCAATTGAGCATTACTACTCATAAGACCAGTCATATGTCCCAAAGAATTAACTCATACCTGTTGTTATGCTCCAATGTTGACAATCTTCTCACTTTCTGTTTTTCACAAGTAGCTTCGGGATGCATGTTCGTGTGTGATTAGCTTGCTTTTAGATTTTTAATAAAATGAGCAAGCTAATCTCAAGGCACATGACTCACTTACCATCTCAACTGTTTTCAAAAGATTCGGATGCTTGGGATTGGATCAACTTTTTTTTTTTTAATAAAATGTATGCAATTCAAAAATTTAGATGCAAACAAAATGCAATGAAAATAATAAAAATTAGAATAGAAAGAAAATCTTTTTGGCTTTTGAAAAATTTTCCATGTAGAAAAATGAAAAAGAAAATGGAAATTAATGCAATATGTACAAAATTACATGCAACGGGATTTATGCATGGATGGATGCCCCTCCCCAAGCTTAAAATATAGCATCATCCTCGATGCTTGGAGAGAGGCGTAGCCGACCTATTGAGGACCGGGCAGTGGAGGATATGGTGGGAACTGTGAAGGGTAATCAGAAGGATAAAATGGAGGCCACTGGGGTTGGGATGATGATGGAGGCTGCTGCTGCTGGGTGGGAAGCACAGGTACTCGGTGGATATCGCTCAGCAAATGATGAACATTACGGTTATGTTGCTCTTGATCCACCCATCGCTGATCCTGCTCGGTCCATCGCAGCTCTTGCTGGGCCCAACGCTCGTCTTGAAGGTTTCGGTAGTCATGAAATTCAGAAGTGATTTCAGCAACTCCCGTATAAATATCTCCTACTTCCTGCTGGAGGCTCGTGTAATGATGATCTAAGCGTGAAAACTCGCCCATGTAAAGGTTGTGTTCGGGAAAAGGAATGGGGCGAGACGAGCTGGAAGCACCTGCAGTTGCAGTTTGAACAGGAGGAATAGAAGTGGTGGTTGAAGGTCTACGGGATGCAGTAACACCCAAGTTGGATTGGAGGTGCCAATTGGTAGAAGGGATGTCATTGGCCAAGGCTAATATCTTCTTATTTCGGCTATCGATGCGTAAATATTCTTTACCATCGACGGTCCAATGAACATCCCCATTGGGATGGCGGTGAAAGAGATGCATGATTTCCAAAACCTCAAGTGATAAACGAGTACGGCCCGGAATTATATTGGTTGGATTGTTGGGTAGATGGAGGCCAAGATGCTCAACTATAATAGATACCATGCCTCCACAATGTAGTTGGCCACCATTGCTCATGGCATTTCTGAGCATTTTCTGAACTACCCAACACCCAAAATAAGGGACTTCCTCGGGCTTGTTAATCATGCACCACAAAACTTCTAATTCTTTTTTGTTCGCCTTGCTAATCTCTTCTTGAGGAAATAAGAGAGAAGCAATAATCCGGTGGGTGACCTTCAGAACCGGATGAATAATACTAGAAGCTTTTGCTGTGCCTGACTGAATCTCATCTTCACAAGAGATACTTCTCCAAAACCTTCCACAGTCTTGCTCAAATACAACATTTTTTCTGCCCTTTGTTGTATATATATCCCTTGTTGCTTTAGGAGCACCAATGATATCACAAAGGGTATCAACATGTATTTGATGAGATTGATTGAGCAAACGGAAGGTGAGGATATGTGTCTGGTAATCAAAGGCAATTGAGGACAAGAGTTCCAACATTGGTGTTTGATAACTGACTGCATGTAGATTCAATAACCCTTCCCAACCAATGTTCTTGAAGAGCTTGTGGACACCTTTATAGATATGAAGGTCTTTGAGGGCTTGGATGTCCACAAAATTTTGAGCCCCCATTACTCTTCTAATAAGGCTTGCATACAAAATGTTTTGTTGATTGGTCTAAAAAATAAGACCAAATTCATATGGGTTTTCCATGGGATGTTGGTCTTGTTCATCATTAGACTCTTGACCACCCATATGTGAGGTCCCAATTCTAGCCCTTTTTCCACGGGAGGCCATTGTCAAATTGGATTCAACAAAGTTTTGCACACAATGTAGGGCAATTTAAACTCAAGAGTATGCACAAAAACCAGCAATATCACCAAAATCACCCCAAAATCTAAGTATATGCACAAGTAAAGAGTTGGAACAATTATACCAATTTGTGCTTGAAAATGGTGGTAGGGTGATGTCCAATGCTTCCCAAAGCTTATCCTACAAGAAATTTCAAGCATTAGGTCGAGATTTGAATACCCAAAAATTTTAGGGTTTGCTCAAAACCCCCAAAATCGGCCTTAAAAGGGGTGAAATTGAGATGCAAGACAAAGAAGATGAAGAAAAAAGACAAATTTCATACCTTGGAGCTTGATTTTTGATGCAAAATTGAGGAAGATTGAATGTTTTTGAGGGTTTTTTCGAAGGGGAAGTAGGGAGAGAAAAGGAGTCGCAGGTTTTGTGAAAGGAATGAGTAAAAAAATCGAGTTTAAGCTTTAAAAACTTCACAGATCTGTTTTTACGTTTACACGACCCGTGTAAATTAAAGTGTAGCGTTTACACGGCCGTGTAAATGAAGCGCCTGATATGAGCTGATCTGGTCGTTTACATGGCCCGTGTAAATTGTAAGCATACGTTTACACGGCCGTGTAAACCTCTGTAAGGCCAAAAAAATTGATTTTTTCACTTTTTCGAATTGCAACCCGCTAATCCACTACTGCCCGGAAAATGATTTTTTACCCTCGTTAAACATGAGAAACAACTTGGGAACTTGGAAACAAAGAAAATATGATGTAAAAACAAGAAATGACAAAAATACCCCCGGGTTGCCTCCCGGTTAGCCGCCCCTTTTTAGTGTCGTTGGCTCGACTTTGCCCCCTTAATGTGCTTCAGTCTTGATACGTGGGCCTCTCCAACACATCAACCTCCGCGCCATCTCCTTCTTGACATGTATATTCTTTAAGGGATCCGGTGGAGTTTTTGCTCCTGAATCTTGTGCTTGTTCCACCAGTGGAAAGATTTTGACTTTGGTGGATGGCTTGGATTTTATATCATCACTCCTCATACGCTTCTTGTCATCAATAAACTCTAAAGTCTCCAACACCTCATTATCCATATCAAACTTCTTTGCAAGCTCTTTGGCTTTGTCCCTGTCTAGTTTTCGTGACAAAACTAACTTTAGAAATTCATTGTTAGACAAGTTCAAACCCTTTTTAGTTGAGGACTGGATCAAATTGACAAAATTAACAGATTGAACATCAGAAGGAACCTTTTTTGCTTCATGAACATTGAAGTTGATAACTTCACCATCAAATTCCATACTCAAAGTTCCATTGTAGACATTAATTTTTGTTTTAGAAGTTTTAAGAAAAGGTCTACCCAAAAGTGTGGAACTTGAACTTGGAGAGTCATCATCTCCCATATCTAAGACATAAAAATCAGTCGGGAAGACAAATTCATCGACTTGCACTAACACGTACTCTAATACTCCCTTTGGGTGTACCAAAGACCGGTCAGCAAGTTGGATGATCACACCGGTTTTGCTCAATGTTCCTACACCAATTGATTTGAAAAGAGAATATGGTAGGACATTTACGGATGCACCTAGATCAAGCATAGCTTGGGGTACATAAAGATTCCCCAACTTGCAAGGCACGGTAAAGACACCGGGATCCTTGCACTTCGGGGGCATCCTCTTTTGCAAAACCGCGGATACATGCTCCCCAACTGTTACGAATTGATTTCCTTTTAATTTCTTTTTAGATACACAAAGATCATTAAGGAAACTTGCATATCTAGGTACCTGCTTGATGGCCTCGAGGAGTGGAATGTTGATTTGAACTCTCTTGAACATTTGCATGATCTCACTCTACTCCCGTTCTTTCTTCATGCTCTTTAATCTTTCGGGAAATGGAGTAGGTGTGGCTTTAGACTCAGTGATGAAGGGCTTCTTTTCGATTGTTTTCTCGCCCTCCTTCTCTTCTTTGGTTGCCTCTTCGACCACTATTTCTTCTTCCTTTTGATCAACCGACACTTTTGGATCATCATAGCTCTTTCCGCCTCTCAATGTGATGGCACACATGTTGTGCCTTGGGTTTGTTTCAGTTTGTGCAGGTAACTTTCCTTGAGATTCTAGTTTGCTTACGGAAGTGGCAAGCTGTGAAAATTATTTCTCTAAGTTCTTTATGCTTGCTTTTGTCTCTTGTTGGAAAGCTTGTGTACTAGTTGCCAAACTCTTCACTATGTCCTCTAAGGACATACTTGATGAACCTGATTGTTGAGGAGGGTGTTGTGGTTGCCTTGGCTGAAATTTTTGTGGTGGAAAAGGTGGTCTTTGTTGGTATTGATGTGGTTGACTTGGTTGATAATTTGCCTGTTGATGTCCTCCCCAACCTTGATTGTTACTCCATCTTTGATCACCCCATGGCTGCTCATATCCCCTTTGATTAGACCCAAGAAAACCTCCCATGGCTTTTGCTTCTTCATAATCTTCCTCTTGAAGTTGAGGGCACATGTCGGTTGGATGCTCCACTTGAGTACAAATACCGCATGGGCGGGGTGTGGGCTGCACACCTTTGTCTTTGGCTAGCATCATAACCACTTTCGTAAGCTCGGATAATTGAGCTTCAATTTGAGGAGTTTGGACCTCCTTTACACCTCGGGGTGCATCCGTGTACCATTCTTCATTATGGCTTGAATGTTTAGAACCTTCAGCCATGTTCTTGATTAGATTGCGGATTTCGGTTGGAGTCTTGTCAGGTAAAGAGCCGCCACTAGAAGCATTAAGAAGTCTTCTCTCCATTGGAGTCATGCCTTCAACGAAATATTGGAGAAGCTGATACTCGATAATTCCATGTTTAGGACAGCGGGCACAAAGTTTCTTGAATCTCTCCCAATATGTGTGGAAAGCTTTTCTCTTGTGTTGCTTAATTCCAATGATTTCCCTCCGTAGGGCTGAAGCTTTCATCTCCGGAAAATATTTGTCCAAAAACAACCTCGCAAGATCTACCCAAGTAGTTACCGTCCCCGGTGGGAGGTCATAAAGCCAGTCTTTGGCTGCATCTTGCACCGCAAAGGGGAATGCCCTAAGCTTGATTTGATCCTCCGTGACATTGTGTGGTTTCATACCTACACATACTACATGGAACTCGGTGAGGAACTTGTGAGGATCTTCATTCTCCAATCCTCTAAAAGTTGGGAGTAAGTGGATAAGCCCGGATTTTAGTTCAAGGTTTGTGGCAGCTGGATATGTGATACAAAGAGGTTGTTGAGTAACCTCTTGTCTTGACCATTGGCGGAGGGTTTTTTCGGGTGGTGGGTTTGGAGGTGGGTTTCCTCCATGGTTATCCCCCATGGCGTGAGAAGTAGTTGAAGTTTCTGTGGGTGTAGTGTTTGGGATATTATGAACAGGTGAAAAGGGAGGAGTGGTATTTTATGGTGAGGATGATTGTGGTGAGAGTGATGGGCTTTCTGTTTCTGATGCGGATACACTTGAGAGGGGTATGTCCTCCCAAATGTTGATGACCGGGGGATTGGATGATGAAGAAGTACCGGAAACCGGTTGCCTCTTACGAAGCTTGGCTTGCTTCCTTAACTTCTTTGCAGTCTTCTCTATCTCTGAGTCAATTGGCAATGGTGTACCTGTACGGAAAGATCTAGGCATAAACAATTAGTAACACCGTGTCCCCGGCAACGGCGCCAATTTGTTAGGCGTGTCAAACCCAACAAATATAAGGGTACAATATACTCCAAAAGAACACCATTGTATTGCACTAAAAGGTAGTACAAGGCAAGTGGGGTCGATCCACAGAGACACGGAATAATTAGTCTATACCTCTTTTGCACAAGGTACTGTAGTCACAAAAGATTAAGGGGTATGATCTTGAATGCAATGATTCAAATAAAGAACTAAAGTAATAAGTAGGCAAATGATTAAGTGAAATAACTTCAAGATTTGTAAGTACTCCAACTCTATGCAAGACTAATTGACATTATGATTCAAGTATGAAATGACACTTGTTTAATTTTATCTAAAATGGTATTTAGAAATTCTAATAAGCTCTAGCAATTCTCATTCACCATGTTATTTAATCAAAATAAGCTCTCTGATTAATTCTAATCTAACCAATCTAATCTACACAAGCTCTTAGAATTAGGGGAAAAGATTGCATTATATTTTGTGTGAATTTTACCAACAACATTCAATACTCCTCACATGCTCGGGAGTGTTAGAATGTGTGAATTTGATTTACACTAGAATCATTTCAAATAGAATGATTTAATGCTTGTTACTTGTTCTATTTTACAAAACAATTACGGATTTTGTAATATAAGTAACATGAGTGATTTAACCCTAACTCAATTGGCCAAAAAGAACTAGAATTGAAATCAAACTTTCAATTAAAACAAAATCAAATTCACTAGATAACATTAGAAACAAACATCAAATCACATGATTGAAGTCATAAACACAATAGTCAACGCATGAAGTTGGAGAAACTAGGGTTCTAGCCACTCATGACTAGAACAAGATCACAAATCTAGAAATTAAGAGTTAAATCTTACAAATTGAAATCAAAATGAAATCCAAGTGTTTTCAAGCAACAATTGTCTTCTTCAAGCTCCCAAAATTGCCTCCTAGAACTCCCAAAATACGACCCCCCTGTTTGGAACCGGTTACCTTCTTTAAATTAGAATAAAACTGTTTTAAAAACTGGCGACACATTTACACGGCCCGTGTAAACTATAACTGACCATTTACACGGCCGTGTAAATACAAAAAGTAAATTGCTCAAATCTGCCAGGCCTTCGAAGTACATTGCTCATGAGTATGCGTTTACACGACCCGTGTAAACTATAGGCTTCCATTTACACGGCCGTGTAAATATCTGAAAGGCTAAAATCTTCATTTTCCTCTTATCTCTCTCCTTAATGATCCGCAAGTCCCGAAATTTTGCCCTCAACTCTTTTTAACCTCCTAAAGCAAGATCCAACCTCCAAAAGTCCCTGAAATATCATAAAAGTGTGTGAATGGAATTGCATCATGAAAAATCCCGAAAAATATGCAAAATGCATGAGTTTAAACCTAAATGCAATGTACTTTTATGGATTAAATCTACAAAATGAATGCATGAAATGCATCTAACAATTACCACACAGATTCAATCCATTTATCATAGATTCTCCCTAATCTGAATGTGATCTAACACCTTAACCAAGCTAATTACTACCGGGTCCTACCCTCAGGAGTCACGCACTTACCACTTTACGATCGACCATGATAATATATAATCCGCTAGGATGCTCAAGCTTACAAATCACCCAAGTTAACCTAACCAATCGGGACTTAACCATGGATCTTACCCCTACTATCATGTCCATACGGGGCTCGCCCACAAGTCTCACCCATCCTAACATAACCATATAGGTGTCGGCCACGGATCTCACCCATCCTATCATAACCATACATGCCTTAATTATAGGTCTCACCCATCCTATCATACCTATACGAGCATCATCTACAAGTCTCACCCATCCTAACATAACCATATGGGCCTCCCCACGAGTCCACCCATCCTACCATATCCATATGGGTCTCGCCCATCTGAGAGGTATACTAGTTCCAAACACTGACACATCTCTAATAATCCTTATTCCCAACAAGGAGTGGTCAATCATCACTAATAGTCTGACTTGACCCAAGCATGCATTATGATCCTCCTACAATCAAACAACCACTCCTACGATAGTCCATCTCCTCCTTGTGAATGCTACGACTCTCGTCATGGAATGACAATACTTCTGTGACAACCGTCAAAATTCGAGTCGGTTTTAGACTTGACTAAACTTAGTTGCACGTGTAGGAATGACACATGCTAGATTTAGTAGCTAGAGAATAAGTTATAACCTACTAGAAACTTGGAAACGAAGCATGGTGTACTTAGATTTCACATTAATATGTGAGTTTTACAACTACTTTAACTGTAGCGACTATCCAAATTCAGGTCATTCTTTGACTTGAACATCTTTGCATGAATCATCTAGACTCGTAATGCACTTGACCTACTAGTATAATTAGGTCCGAGTCTCGTAGGAACTTAAGTCAAAGTTGAAACTAGGACTAGTATACCTGATTCCTCAATTTCACTTGAATCTCGAAACCACTACATAGAAATACCAATAAACCGATAAAAATAAATTACAAACATTATTTCTAACTTGAATAAGAGTTATGAAACTCTAAAATAGTTTTAAGTCTCAAAAAATTCAATTAATTTTGATATCCAAAGATTTACAAACTCCTTAAAACCCTAAAAGTCATAAAAACTTAAATTTATGAAGTTTTATATTAAAATCCCATAAAAAATTTATGAACACTATAATATCAAATTAATATATTTAAAATGTGGAAATATAATCAAGGAAATTAATTTAATTCATTAACATTAACTTTACATTTATAAGCTAAAAATCCAAGAGTTATGAACAAAATTTATATAAAATACACATTTTATATAAATTGAAAGAAATTTTATAAAAATTAATGAGATAATACAAAATAAATAAAATAAAATAAAATAAAATCTCCTCTCTCCACTTAAAAATCGGCCTCATCTCTTCCCCTAAGTCACCTCTTCCCTAAGCCTATTCATTTTACTCATTCCCTCACTCCACCTCTCTACTTCTCTCTCTAAAAGCTTCTCTCTCACTTCTATAGCAAATCCGAAATTAGAAGCAGAATAATTAGGAGAGATTTTTACATTCGATTTTTCATAAGTTTGCATACATCTGTGTATTTTGGTGGCCAGTTTTGGTGGAGATAAACCCCAAAGAGATGACGAGAGAGATTGGGTATGTCATAAACGATTTATTCACAAACCAACATGCATGTTATGATCTTCAATCTTAGATGGCCAGTTTTGAACATTTCAAACTCATGCATGGTCTTCAAACCAACATGCATGTTATGATCTTCAATCTTAGATGCTAAATGATCAAAGTATGTTGTTAAAAAGCTTTCAAATATGTCATAAACGATTTATTCACAAATAAATATCTAAAACTTCTTTTCTGCTCAAATTCGATTTTTTCTAGAGTCCAAACAACAAAATAAGATGATCTGGAAATTTTCAGAAAATAGTTCATTCTGCTCGAATTATTATAATTATTGCAAGAAAATAGAGCAATAAATCACATAAAATACTTTTTAAGGTCAATAAATTCTGAGAAAATTTTGGAATGACCCACAACTGATTAAGGACAATTTCTAAAGTTTCATGCATTTTATGACAATTTTCTGTTTATTTCTATTTTATTTTTGTTGAAGAAAAATAATTTGTAAAATACAGTAATGAATGTCAAAAACCATATTTGATAATTTTTGCATATTCTATATATATATCATAAAGACCGTATGATAAACTTTTAAGAATTTTCCAAGACAATTTATTATTTATCCTGATTTAATGAATGTTTAAAGGATTAAATTGATGAAAAATAGTAAAACTTGTCCAAAAATTATAAACCTTTTTCCTAATATCTTAAAATATAAATTAACTGTAAATTAAAAGTTTAATTAATTTTCATTACTGTTTATTAATTTTTCATGAATCAATGCTTATTTATGAGAATAAATCAAGGAAAAATAGCTAAACTGTTCCAAAAATCACAAACAATTTTCATTCAATGTTGTATTACATTATAAACACAAAAAAAATGTTGGGAAATTTTCTAAACTTTTTGATATTTATTTGCATTTTTAATAGAATAAATACACAAAAATCATAAAAACAGGTTAAGTTGTTCAAAAATCAATTTTTATATTTTTTTTTCAGATTATATACATTGTATTTAAGTTGCAAAACATATTGGAAATTTTTATTAACTGGTTTCTATGTTTCTTTAATTATTGAGAATTCAAGTGCTTAAATAAAGGAAAAATATCTATACATATCTACAAGTCGTGAAAAATTATCTGGAAGTCCTTGACTTCAGTTGAAACACAAATAAAAAGTTTAGTGGTTTTTAATTATAGTTTTATATTTAATTAAAATTTCTTTGTGCAAAATACATTTAAATTATAAAACCGAATTTTATTGATGAAAATTGGCATTTATTAATTTTACAAGTTTAGGGACACTGTGAAGCAGTAAAACAAAAATTTTAAGGATTTTCCATGATAATTTACTATTTTCCCCAATTTTATGACATTTTCATTTTTCAAGGAATTAAATTAGTGAAAAATAGTTAGACAAATCAAAAATTCAAGAAAATTTATTTTAATGTCTCTGACTTCAGTTAATACTGTAATAGAAAGTTTGGGAAGTTTTATAACTTATTTGATTTAGTTTTGAATAATTAACCATTTGAAACACCTTCAAAAATGTTATAGTTACACTTCAATTGATATTGCCAAAAATTGGATTTTCACTTAAATTTGTTATTTAAAAAATTGATCCATGGAGATCTGAATTTACAGAAAAATGTTTGTAACTTATAGAAAACCAAAATTTGGCACAATATTGGCATAATTCTATTGTAGTAGTAAGTATACTAGTATTAGATTTCGAGTAGAGACTCATTAGTGTGTAACATCGTTGTAGGAATCGATAGTGGTACAAGTGGAGCGTAGTTCACGGCACCATTTGCATTATCTCAAACATAGTGAGTATTCACGCCACCCCCTATTTTTGATTTTTAAATGTTTTGGGGTGGAAAAGCATGTCCTAAACTATTTATGTTAGTTGTATTTATTTTGACTCGTATCAAACTTGATGCACATACGAAGCTTACATTGCATTTTAGCAATGAAACTTGTATACTCATTTTAGCAATGAAACTTGTATACTCATTTTAGCAACGAAACTTGTATACTCGTTTTAGCAACGGAACTTGTATACTCATTTTAGCAATGAAACTTGTATACTCATTTTAGCAACGAAACTTGTATACTCATTTTAGCAATGAAACTTGTATACTCATTTTAGTAATGAAACTTGTTTACTCATTTTAGCAACGAAACTTGTTTACTCGTTTTAGCAACGAACTATATTTCCCATGAGAATATGAATTTTTCATCTCATTTTGGCAACATACTTTATTTCTCATGATGACAACGAACTTTGTTTATAAAAACTTATTTACTCATTTTAGCAATGTACTTTTATTTATGGAAACTTCTATCAAAACTTTGATTACGATTCATGAAAATAATATTTTTGTAAACCTGTGAACTCACCAACTATTTTTATAGTTGACGCTCGTTTTACATGCTTTTTCAGGAATCATCTAGTAAGAGGCACCTAAGGGCACATCACTTGTAGGAGCATTCACATGTGTTGTCTATTAAATACATTGTAATTTCTTTTAAAAAGTTGTGTAAACTCATTGTAAATTTGTAATGTTTTTTAATACTATGGTTGGTGTTGTCTTTTAACTTTTGCTATGAGACCCTTTGTACTGCCACGCCCCTTGTTTCCGCTTTAGCGGGGTGTGACAACTTCCATGACATTTTATCAACTTTGTGAATGCTACGACTACCCGTAGTCTTACAACACTCCCATAATAGGCATGGGCCCAACATATGGTCCTTCCATTCATCCACTATACCATTCCATAATCAACATGAGTCGAAATCTCATCCGATTATACCCCAATCAAGTGTTCGGGTCATGCTTCGTACTCGAAAGCCTTTATCAAATAAGAACATGCATAGAGGCTCTATCACAACCCTCAACCTGAACCTAATCACATATTCGTCATGTGTCACTTTCGCAGCTTCATGTCCTCAAACGAGATAACCCTGAATCTTTAATCTTTTCTTCCCTGCTTACAACTGACCACTGACATTATCCTTTGTGTAGTCCTTGACTCATACCTCAACTTAAATGTCTGCTCACTTGTCCTTATTTATAGAGTTCCTAGTTGACCCTCATTTGGAAACACTTTCATTAATTCCCAAGTGTTTCTCTCCCACTTGGATTTAGCTACACTCTAACAGTCTTTATAACTATCCGAACTTCCTAGTCAGCCCAGATCGGTGTCCATTTCATCCTTGACACCCACTCCTGCCATTACCGATCATAAGAAAATTGGATTCGTCAACCAATCTCAATAGTCCTTACCCTAATAGTGATAGAAATCGATCAATGAGCTAATTAACCCTACTACTGATATCCACCTGAGCGTTACTATCACCTCTATACTATATCTCCACTATCCTAGAAGGGACAACCGAGTACCATGAGATTCTTGCACGATAACTCCTGATGCAAGAACCACACGGACATTCCTGAAACGTGAAGCTGACAACAACTTATCCCGCATACACGATCTGACCAATCCATGATACCCCTCGATGTAGGTCACCGATAGCGATGAAGCCGTCAAAATTCTTCCGACTACGGATCCTCCAAGTAGACACCCATATTGCTTATGCCTATGTTCACATCATCGCTGCCCATCGTCTCCCAAACTGATGCCTACAACCGACTATTCTTCAATGTGGCCCTCAGTATGCAAAATGACAAATGAAGATTCTTGGAAACTATGTAACTAAACCATCATAAGAAATTTTGATTCCTATGTGGAGACTGTAACTAACCCAAACATAGCGTCTCACACACATAATCAAATAATCATGCACATAGACAATAAAGGCAGAAGGAAAACGAATACGATACGTACCTACAATAGCGTCTGATGGAACTCGGGCCGTTTCGGCCTGCAGCTAAAATCGGCTACTCACCACTAGAGCCTCTGCCTTACCTTGGCAGTCGTTAGTGATCCTCAATGTCGTTAGGGCTGGTGTTGTAATTGCTCCTGCTGTCAAACTCGGGCAATCGACCTTCTTGTGGCCCCTCTGATTGCAATGAAAGCAAATCAGACTACTCGATCCCTCAGTACTATCTCTGCTAAAATATCCAGTATTGTCGCACTTAAAGTAGTTGTCACTCTTCTCTCGGCATGCTCCCACATGCCCTCTCCCATATCTATCACATCGGACCCGACCTGACTAGACTCCAGATCGTTGGTCAGAGTTCTCGAGTCTCTTTGCAGGACCCCCAGCTGTCTATGTCTGCTTTATCATCCTCTCCCCGAGGTTCTCTAAGTCTATTTCCCATTCCTGGGGTCTAGCTATCATGTACTCTAACATCTGACAGGCTAAAAAACTAACAAACTCCCTGATATCAGACCTCAACATGACATGGTATTGAGTCTTCTTCATCACCTCGCATGCGGAATACTGTACGAACAACAAAGCTATCTCCCTAAACTTGGCGATGATATCCGCCACAGTATTAGTCGTCTGGCACAGATCCTAAAATTCCCTCGCCAGTTGTTGCACCTCAATATCCGGTGCAAACTCCACTCGAAATCAAGCAACAATGTCAGGCCAGGTCATGGCCTCAATAGCTGGTGCTCCCAGAGCATATTCGACCTCCTCCAACCAATCTCGTGCTCGATCTTACAAACACCCTACATCGAACCTCACCATTGACCCCTCAGGGCAGATCTGGTCATTTTTGCACACTCCATGTACGTTATCCATCGTCTGGTGGCAATGGGGTCTTTCACCCTGAAAAACTATTATGCCCCACATCCCCTGAAATCCTTGAATGAAAGGGTACGGGCTACGTACTGCCAGGCGGACATCTCGGCTCGATAGGCCCGAAATCGCTCCTCCATCATCTCAACTATCCCTCCCTTGATCGTCTCGAACATCACTGAGGTCACATTAAGGATACCGTTCATAATCTTAGACGCGATGAACTTGCATAGTCCCTCATCAATTAGTTCGGTACCAGAGCCTGAACCGGAACCAAATCATAAGCCTCTCGCTCCACCACGTGTCATCGCCATTCTAAAAGACAACCATACAATGATCAGGAAATTTCCAAATAATCCTCATTCCACATGTTTCCTAGATTCTTTGTGACTTTCCACGATTCAAGTATAAATCCTATGCTTTCAGTAGTACGGGCCCAACACTACCTTCCACACCTATTCATACCTTCCTCAAGAATCATCCTGAATCCTCTAAGTCGCTTCCTCAAACTGGTACCTTAAGTACCCGCTAAACAGTTCATCCAAACCCGCTAAAATACTTCATAGGTTGTCCTAGGTTCCTCGCCCCATCCTGGCATCAACTGCTGAAGAACTCCCACTTATGTCAGTTAACTACTTCATGAATACAATTACATGCAACAAATCTTAGATAATCCTTCGACTAAAAGACTCAACCCTACAACGGTTAGACTCAGACGAAAGTTGTGCAAAAGGTTCAAATCAATCACTCTGAGATTATTTAACCCTTGCAACATGTAATTTAACATACTCACTTAATAGTCAACTAACATCAACAAGAGTCCCACAAAGCACAAAGCAAGTAGCATTCAAGCATTAGAAAATCTAACCAGCGCATCCCGAATGAGGGAATTCCATCGAATCATCAGATATCCATTCTAGCATGTAGTTCTACAAGCTCAAGCAATAGGCATACAAAGGCATATTTCCTAGCATTCCATCATGCAATCCTGAGCAGATCCTTAACCCTAATCTAGCATGCAATTCTCATAACATATAAAATAACAATAATGTATGGGTATTCTGGGAATCACTTACTTGAACTCGGTTGATTGCACACATCACACCCCCTTTTTCTTAACAAAATTTTTTTAGAAAACTTATTTTCTTTCAAAAAGATTACAAATTCCTCAGTTTCAGTTCAGACACACCCGAGAGTGTGCCCGAATCCCTCAAACCAAGGCTCTGATACCAACTTGTAACGTCCTAAAAATTTATTGTAAAATTTTCATTTTAAAAACAATAAAACATATAAGTGAATTGTTTCAAAACCAATCAGAGTAAATATATCATTTAAACATGAGAGTGAAAATCACAAATAGCCAATGCGGAAAATTCTCTGGGGGATGTTGTGCAGTCACGTCGGGCCCTTTCCTTTCGTACCCGAAGTACCTGAAACCATGAACATAAAATCGCAAGCACGAAGCTTAGTGAGTTCCCCAAAATACCCCATACAAAACATACATAACAACATGAATCTAAACCGGGTGTATTTCACCCCCGAGTCAATTTCAATTCCTTCGGTATCTTTCATCTAGTATGGGTCTATTTAACCCCCGAGTCTATTTCAACTCCTTATATATCCTTCAACAGGTATGGGTCTAGTCAACACCCGAGTCTATTTCAACTACTTCTGTATCTTTAAACCGGTACGGGTCTATTTCACCCTGAGTCTATTTCAACTTCTTATGTATCTTTCAACCGGTATGGGTCTATTTCACCTCTACATCTAAGCATAGAGTCATATCAACAATAGTCACAGAGACAACAAGCACATACACATATCAACAAGTGTCACAAAGACAACTATCATCCCACAAACATAATCCACTGGGCCGACATTGGTGCCTTCGACCCCTGAGTACAGTGAAGAGACTCACCTGATTCACAAATCAACTAAACCGTAGCTCAAAGCCTCACAACCGCTGCTACAACACTCCTATCACATAATACAAGGTCCAACCTTAGTCTACACCCTAAAACCAACCATCTTGAACAAAAGTCAACCCAAGTCAAAATTCGACGGTCAATATTGACTTTAGTCAACCGCCATGTGTGGCCTTCTTTGGGTACGTCGTGGCCCTCATACGGTCGAACAGACGGGAACTTCCCAGTCTTCACGTCGTGACAGCCTTTGGCGACGTTGTGGGAGTTGGGTTTCCAGTAGCTAAATGGATTAAGGCTTTTTCTTCGATTCTAAGAGCCCCAGAGAATGGATTTGGTCCATTCTATTGTCTAAATGGATAAATTTTCCAACTTTATTCATTAAGACACCGAGAGAGATCAATACCTCCAACCCTAGATTCAAATAAAGCAAAAATACCACAATGTCTTAACCATTAAACCCTTAATCTAAAGAAAAGTCCTTAACCCAACCACTCCAGAAGGGGTTCTAATACCATATCATTCATAAAGGTGAAAGCTTTATAGACATGCATGCCCAATACATGTCTAGAATCCTTTTTAGTCAAAATGAGCTATAAATGACCAAAACTCATTCAAATGACAAGAACTCCAACCAAAATATAGATCTTGCTCGTGGGACTCAGGAGAGTCGTAAAGTTGCCAACTTTATGTGTTCCATTCTTTCAAACTTGCTTAAACATGAAGAACATGCGACAATATCCTAGATGTAACTACTTCAAGCCATAAATTTTGAGCCTTTGACTGACAAGGGTCCAGAAGCAATGTGAGGTGTTGATGGTGTTGTTTCCTTGCAAGATCCACCAATAGAGCACCTTCTTCTCCTTCTTCTATTCTTCTCCAAGCTATCAAATGCTCCAAAAGGCCACAAATCACCCAGTGAATGATGGCTAGGGTTTCTATAAGGTATAAGGTGTTTGAGGCTGGTTATGAACCCTAGAAATTGCTTAGAGGGGTCTAAATACGAAGGGAACCCTAAAGAATCATGGGTTTGGGCCAGAACAGCTGCCACACCGTGGCAATCCCTGGCCACACCGTGGTCTCTTAATAAAATGTATGTGCCGTTTATTCAATGCCACACTATAGGCATCCTTGCTCCACGTCGTGGCACAAAGTTTTTCCCGAAAACTCCATCTTTAGCCATTGAGAATATACAGCTAAACCAGTCTGGAACACGGGTGTTACAACCCCCTTCAACCACCACATACACAAACACAGATTTACCTCCAACCACATTAATTATCTTGATCGACTTTCTAATATCACGATCATTAACAATAGCACAAAAATATAGCTCCTTGGGATGTCAATAAGAAAGACAAAATTTTGATTCATCCGGAATACCAATATTACTTTTCACCAAATAAAAAAATTTGATAAATGTGGTGGTCTCGTAAAATTCAACAATATAGTAAAACATTATTGGCATATAACCCAATGGCCAAACATATGATAAGGAACCAACAAACTCTCATCTCCCATCAATGATAACCAAAACGAAATATTCACTAAAATTAATAGTATGATTTTTTAGAGTAAAAAAACAGGTACTTTTAATCTCTAAAAAAACCTTCTTTTAATATATACTAATAAAAATACGTATGATATACTAGTCAAAACCATCATGAACTAGTACTCAACTTCATAGTCGTCAACAACAACATAAAAAATAAAAAAAAATCACCTAATCATATGTGACGTATGGCCTATGGTTTCAACCGTCATCTACGGTTAGAGAAACCATGGAAAATATAGAGCATATCGTAGGTGACTTTATCACCTATAGTTTTGTATGGATTTTTTTTATACTTGAGCATCAAACCATAGGCCATCCATGAAACAGTAGACGCTTTTGCTCGTCTACGGTTTGCTTGGCTATTTTTGGTTAGTTTCAACACATTTGACTATTAAATGAGAAGAAATTAGGGTAAATCGTTATATATTTCATTTTCATTTTTTCTGAAAAAATGAATAAAATCACACTCCTATATATATATATATATATATATATATATATATATATATATATATATATATATATATATATATATATATATATATATAGGAGTAGGATCAAATGAGAACACCCAAAAGGTTGAGAATGCGAGAACAGATCTGAACCATTTAAAAAACTAAATCTAAGGTTATTATTGAATGGGCCATTTATGTAAAATTTTAAAAGTTACAGGTATTAAATTGTAACTTCAAATGGTGATAAGGGTATTATAGTAATTGGACCTTTACCACCGTTATTTAATTCCTATAATTCCTCAATCACTCGCCTATTTCCTTCTATTTCTCATCTCTCTCTTCATCTCTCTCTGTAAACCTAGGTACGCCTCCACCCTACATCATCGATCCACCACAAAAGGGAAAAGAATGGTGAGACAGATTGGAATCGATGAAGCCAAAAAGGGGGAAAGGGAAACAGGATCTCTGAATTGCTTTTAATCAAAAGGAGAGGATTCACGAACGGAGCAGGGATCTGGAGGCATAGTCGATTGGGGAATGTTCGATCCTCGTCTGATCGAGTGACAATGAACGGAAATAGGTCAGAAATCATTTGGGCTGCTCTCGGTTTTTTTGTTTGAATCAGCGAAAGAGCACTCCTACAAGTCGATGTTAGTTCATCGGTTTTCATTGGAGATTCTAGACCAGCAATCGATTTCAAGTTGGAAGGTATGGTCTCGATTTTGCTTGAATGTTGCTGTGAAGATAAAGGTTGATGATGGAGGCTATGTCGATGGTGGTTTCCTGGTTACGAAGGGTAAAGGGTATGATTAGGGCTTCCTTTATCTTTCATTTATTCATAATCGATTCATTGATATATCACCTTTATTCGATGTTTTGAGTTGCAAATCCATCTCTTTCACTTTCAATTTTGTATTTTTCCGATTTTGGGGTTTTCTATAAAGAACATGAAATGATGAAGTATGAAATTGTTTCAGGAGCGAAGAAAGAAGAATAGGGAGTACCTCCACCGATTTGGTGGTTCATCGCAGTAGTGGAGTAGCTGGGGCTATTCTGGCAACCTCTTCACCACTTCGTTTTCTTGTTCCAGTTACTGTCGATGAGAGGGGGAGGAAGGCAGAAAGAAAACGACAACAGGGGGTGTTTGGGTTGCTTGGTGTGTCGTAAAACAGTGGGAGAAAACGGAGGGGGCTGCTGCCCTTGGCTCGCCGGAAACCACCAGCAAACACCTCTGGTGGGGGTGTTTTTGTTGCACCTCGAAGATAGGAGAAAAAGAAGCGAGTGTGAGAGGAAATGGAAGAATGAAAAATTGTATTTATCTATGAATAGCAGTTATTCATTTGTGGACAGCAGTGCATTCATGTGTGAATAACAGTGAATGAATAGCAGTGCATTCATGTGTGAATAGAAGTGTATTCATTTGTGAATAACAGTGAATGAATGTATTTATTTATGATTAGAGGTATTCATTTATTCAATTCTGAATAACAGGGTACTCATTTGTTAAAAGCAGTGTATTCATTTGTGAATAACAGTGTAAGCATGTGTTAATGAGTATATTTATTTATGATTAGAGGTATTCTTTTTATGAAGAAATGATAATTTTTACACTCTTTTTATTTTCAATTGATTAAAAAAAGGAATTAGATTACTTGTAAATTGATGTGTACTTATTTGTGATTGGAGTAGTATCAGGTTTTTTGAAAAAAAAATCATTTATGAATACAAATGTACTAATTTGGTGTTCGATTTCTATTCATTTTTTTGAACACAAAAAAAAACGTGAAATAGGAGAAAAAAAATTGATTTTTTTAAGAATTTTTATTTCAGTTTTAAAATAAATTTTGGTAAAAATGTTTTTTATATTCCATTAATAAGAAAAATAAAAAATTGAATATTTATTTCTTTTTTGGTAACTGATCCTAAATTTAAGGGAATTTGATTGAATTTTATTTTATTTTAATTTAATTAAAATATACATTTACTAGTATGCCCTTATATATTGATTGGTCCAGAATTGTTCTCGCGTTCTCAACCTTTTAGGTGTTCTCATTTGATCTTCTCCACATATATATATATATATATATATATATATATATATATATATATATATATATATATATATATATATATATATATATATATATATATATATGGCCACGGGGCTGTGCCCCCCCTCCCCCTATTTTTTTTAACAATTAGTCCATAACTATTTAAAATGTTACATATTATGTCTAAAACTATAAAATTTGACTTTGGCCCCTTCTGTTCTTCAATTTTTATATATATTCTATTTTCGGCCCCCAAATCAAAACTTCAAGCTGCGCCACTATATATATATATATATATATATATATATATATATATATATATATATATATATATATATATATATATATATATATATATATATATAGAGAGAGAGAGAGAGAGAGGGGAAGGATCATTTGAGAACTCAAAGTTTCCCGAGAACCCGAGAACTAAAGGTGTAACGTTGGATCAAAAAAAGGAAGGGTCAAGATGCAAGGTGGCGTTTTTGTAAATAAGTAGACAAAAAAAGAAGGAGGGGTATCTTAATTAATTCAGTCAGGGGTATTATAGGAATAAAAGTATAATTAAATGATTTATTAAATCTAATATCTGATAAAATAAATTTTCATCTCTCTCACTATCCTACCCGTTTTCCTCTCTCGCTCAAACCTACGATCCATCCTCCGACGACTCACCTCCGTCGAATAGCCTCCAACCTCATCCATTATCCGCCGTCGATCGCCTCCCTCCTCCCTTCACCGGCCACCTCTACCTCTGTCGACCGCCACACTCCTTGATCTCACGTTCTTCATAGAAAAAACTCCACTGAAGATGCTTTGATTTTGAATTGGTTTGTCCGCCATTATTGCACATCTGTTCTCCCTTGTTTCTCTATCATCATCGGACTACTCCATTACGATCGAGATCTCTCTTCTTCCCCTGTCGTTGCGCCAACTACTGATTATATAACAGAAGGATAAAAGGATAAGTGTTCTTCATTTATTCTCATATTTGTAACTACCGTTGCTTGTTTTCTATTTTCTTTCTCTAATCTTGAATATTGTATTAGTTTCCTTCACCTTGATGGATTTTCAACTGTTCAGAGTTGGAAAATATATTTTGTTTGTTTTTAGCACACAACGTGTTTGTTGAAATGCTTCAAAGAATTTTTTCACCATTTACCTTTGTTAATTGTGCTTCTGTATTGGTAGTTTCATCCTATTGACTATGGTTCTTGTGACCTGCCACCTGAGGATATTTCCAAACCAAATGATTGGCAAGATTTTGTTGACCAGCTATCACTAAAGATGATGCTACAATGCCAAATTAGGGAAATATTTGTTAACTATTAGAAGTTAACTTGGAAATCCACATTTACTTTCTCTGTTAAGTCATGCTTTATGTCATAAGTAAAGAAGAAGTGGTTTGTAAGATAATTTTGATCTGTTCTTATCTTAATTGTAGTTACAGGCCTATTTTTGGATTTGGTGGGGCTCTTTTAGAGTTTTTCACATTGGTAGCAACACTCATCTTATATTGAAAAAAACCAATAGATTTCTTACTTGTATTCATCTTGATTTCTAGCTGTGTATCAAAATGGACACAGAACAGGAGTCTGAATCGAATGCAACACATAGTATCTTTATCAGTGAAGATATTTTGATTGTGCTAAGCTTTAGCTGCAATTTCTTGCAGTTGTAGACAGAAACTGTTGGCTTTATCAAGGACAGACATTGCAATGGGCAATCTATAGGTAACTCAACTGATTATTACTTTTTTAGTAACAAAAACTTATAATTTAATGAAAAAAAACTAATTTTAGGTACAATGCATGTTGGCTTCCATTGCTTGCTAAACATTCAGAGTCTAAAATTACTGAAGGACCTTTAGTTGTTCCTCTTGATTGTGAATGGATTTGGCATTGTCACGGACTTAATCTGGTATATGATTATGAAACAAATACTCATTTTTCCAATGATAATTTCTGTAAAAAACTTTATGTTCTTGATATATTTTTTTACAGGTTAGATACAAATCAGATTATGAAAAATTCTATGGAAGTATTCTTGACAACTCTAATGTTGTCTCTTCTATTAATCAAAGAACATCAAGAAAGGAAACAGAAGAAACATGGAACAAATTATACCCTTATGAACCCTATGAGTATGACATGTCACGTGCTTCCTCAAGTGAATTTTCAGAAAGTTTATATAATGGAGGAACTCAAAGCTTTTCCAAATATGATTTTTTTTTAGCTGTTGAAAGACAAAGCCCATTCTTTTACCAGGTAAACCTTAAAACCAGCTAAAGATTACTATAAAAAGTTAAAAATAACTTTTTTTTTGCAGAATTGTTTGAAACCCTACTCTTTGTGATAGGTGTCAAGGCCTCATTTCAAGAAAGATCTATTCCTTCAAGATACACTTATAATCTCATGATTTGGGGGGTTTTCCTTTCTTCAAGAGTAGAAACTACAAACAGATTCATTGAATGTATGTGTGATGTGTCACAAATATCATTCAGATTTTTCCATTCAGGTTCCTATCAAGCTATAGTCGTGAGAGCTTTCTACAATTGAAGATTTCTTGGATTTCAGGTAATTCTCACATAATATCAAAAATTTTATATAGAAAAATGATGATGAATAAAGAGATTTACATGTGAATCACTTGTGATTCACATGTGAATGTGAATCATTTGTGATTTACATGTGAATCACATGTAAATCATGTGAATTAATTATTTTTTTCTAACCATATAGCTTATTTTAATTGCTTTTATATTAAGCTTCATAAATCACTTGTGATTTACATGTGAATCACTTGTGATTCACATGTGAATCACTTGTGATTTACATGTGAATCACATGTAATTCACATGTAAATCATATTAATTATTTATTTTTTCTAACCATATAGTTTATTTTAATTTGTTTCATTTTAGCAATATATCACAAGTGAATCACATATGAATTACATGCGATTCACATGTAAATCACAAGTGAATCATATGTAATTCACAAGTAAATCACAAGTGATTCACATATGAATTACATGTAAATCACATGTGATACATATGTAATTTACATATAAATCACATGTAATTCACAAGTGATTCACATATTAATTAAATGTGATTCACATGTAATTCACAGTAAATCACAAGTGAATCACATATGAATTACATGTGAGTCACATGTAATTCGCATGCTAACAACATGTAACTCACAATTAAATTTCATATGAATTACATGTGATTCGCATATAAATCATTAGTGAACCACATATAAATTACGTCTATATGGACACATGTATTTTTGTGAGTTTTCTTGCATTAATCATTTTTTTTCTTGTAGATTTGGAAGAATTTGTGGAAAACATTGAAGAGATGAAAAATGATAAATTAAAGAAAATATGGAACACAAAGACATAAAAAAATCTCCATTTTTTTAAAAAAAAATTGAAATTTTTTTTTTTAAATCCGAAATTTGATTTACTATGTTAATTTTTAGAACTTTTTATTAATAATCCAATAAGAAAAAGAAATTAAACATTAAATTAGATCGGTAAGATGAAGATTATGCCCTTAATGAATTAATTTTGATCTAACGCTCCACATTTAGTTCTCAGGTTCTCGGGAAACTATGAGTTCTCAACGGATCTCAACACTATATATATATATATATATATATATATATATATATATATATATATATATATATATATATATATATATATATATATATATAAAAGTTGTATTTGAGAGATACTCTAAGTTTTATATAAAAGTTGTATTACCAAAACATCCTGAGTGGAATATATGTTCACTTTCTAACAAGGTTACCTCTACTTTTACATAGAGGTTATTATCTTTCTGAATAATTGATAATTATTTATCCAAATATATACTGAAATCTTAGTAAGTATATATTAATCGACAATGATTTCGTCATTACTTAATTCCAAGAACATTTACAGACTAAATCCGAATGCAAAATTGATTTTGACATACAAATGGCATGATGTATAGTGCTTATCCTTGTACAACCATTGAAAACAACTGTAACTATAGTTCCTGCAAAGTTTTTGCTCAGATCATGGAAAGAAGGTTATGTTTCTCTAATGTCAACATACAATACACTGACAGACAAAAGCAGGTGTCCGGTGTGCACCGGAAGAAGTTACTTTTCATATATATATATATATATATATATATATATATATATATATATATATATATATATATATATATATACTAGCCGTTACCCGCGCAATGCGACGAGTGGCAAAATATCATTCATCATTTAAATATCGTTAATGTAAGTTAACAACTGTATGACATTTTGAAAATAGTTTCATTTATAGTTTAGTATTTGGGGTTTAGGGTGTGACCAACATTACTGACATAGTTGTTAGTGGTGTGGTTGTAGGTGAGACATCTCATACGTATATTGAAATGATTATTTTAGTTTCTAGAATTGGTAATTATGTCCTTTTGTATGAAAATTTCAATAGTTAATCTAGTTTTTAACTGGTTCATTAGTAAAATGTTTCACTTATCTATCTTTCCGTATGTAGATTATAATCTTACTAAATCTGATTGGATTTGACCAAGTCGCACCAAATTCAAATTCATGTATCTAATTCTCAATGAATGTTTTGATTTGTAATTAAATTATACATATTACATCAACGAAAAGTTTAAGGAACATGATAAATTGATTGTAAATATATAAGGTATATTAATAATATCTTCTAGCATAGTAGCATCATCTTAAGCCCTTCCTTCCATCAACAGTTTCACCAACCATGGGATTAGCTCCAAAGACTTTTTATTCTTTTTTCTTTTTTGACATGCACACACCACACCACGCCATTATAAAAATCCATTAACCTTATATTTGAGAAATATTTATAAACCGATGCTAAAAAAATGGTCGATCAACAGTCTGTATGTTCCATTTCTTGTTGCTCTTAGCCATTATATCCTACATTAAAATAAATTTGTTAGAAAACCAAAAACAACACTTTTAAGGTGGAAAAAAGATTACCAAGATAAACTAAACCAAACTTCAGAAATAAGCTTTTTTGCTTTGAACTCGACAACAACAAAATAGCACCACAAGTAAATTACTTTGAACCTGGCAGCATCAAGAATTTAACTGGCTTATTAACATATATTATAATTTTAAGAAAATGTCAAATGAGGGTATTTTTTTTTCAGGCACCATTTGACACAATTATAATGAAGTCGTGCAACAAAAATTATGAAAACCCTTACCATTGTAGATACATAAGTATGCCCCTTGTGATCCTTCTCTAGCAAGACTGAAATCTGAAAGTTCGTGTTAGATTTCTCATCCAATTACACATTTGTGGACTTGCTATATCACCTTCCAAAAGAAAAAATTCAGAAAGAGATGTCAGTTTTTATTGATCAAAAGCCTTTGAAAAAAAAAGCTTTCAAAAGTTAACCATATATACTCCACTTTGTATCTACTACTGATGTAATAAACTAAAGAAACAAACAAAACCCATTTATATTCTCGTTTTTTATTGATCAAAAGCCTTTGAAAAAAAAAAGCTTTCAATAGTTAACCATATATACTCCACTTTGTATCTACTACTAATGTAATAAATTGAAGAAACAAACAAAACCCATTTTTATTCTCGTTGGAAAAACCATATCTGTACAGAGAACCCCATAAATTGTTCACGTTCATTTTGGAAAAAAAAAAGTAAAATCAGAAAAGATAAGAATAGAGAGAGTGATGAGTGTGTGTGGGCATAGACATAGACAAATAGTGTGCGATGGTGCGTGTGTGTAGCGATGGTCGTCCTGGTTGGTGCGACAGGTTAGAGAGATTTTATAAAGATAGATACTTCAAGGTTAGAAACGTTTCCTAATGTTAAACCTCAACATCAAGGTCTGGTGAGGGTTTCCATTATGTTTCTTCCTGTGATCATATCGAGTTTGGTAGTGAAGAAACAAATGAAATCTACAGGCAATACAAAAAAATTGAAAAGTTCAAGAACTCAAAACCTTCTTATTGAAAACATAAATCGATTTAGGGTTCTTATCTGGTACTATCGGACTGTGGAGCGTTGTTGTTGGCTCAACGCCGCCCACCGCCCCCTCCAAAACCTTCCACAAAAAAATGAACCAAATCATCAAAAGAAGAAGGTGTCAAAGAGGAGAGAATGACGGGGTAGATAGAAAACCACACCAGATCGACGATGGCAATGACAACTGCTCTCTCTGTATTAATCTCCTTTGCGATCGAGTTGGAGAGAACATAAGCAGGTGTTGATTCCAGATCAACCGATGGAGACAGAGAGAATAGAAGGAGGCGATGGTGAACGGTGACTTGTTCGATGGTCGTGAAGGTGATCTGACGGTGGAATCAAAAGCAATTGAGGAAGCCTAACTTCTTAACTTCATTGTTGGTGCACACCTATAAAAAATTCAAATACACAATTGATTTAGGGTTTTAAGCGAACAAACCTTGTAAACCTGTAGGTCAAATATCAAAATCGATGAACTAAAATGTTCGTCTTCAAGCTACGCTGCAATTTATATAGAATGAAAACATGAGATCATCAATTATAGCTACAATTGGGAAGGCCGAGATATAGGAGTGTCGAGTCAAGATAAGGATGAGAGAGAAACGGGAAGATAGTTGTTGACTTGATCTCAAGCGGGATTTGAAAGATAAAGAGGGAAAGATAAGGAGTCAACTCAAACTTTATGCTTAGACTCAAAGAAGATACTAATGCATTAGTTAATTGTATTATTAGCTTAAATTTTTGGACGTCTTAAATCTATTTTTAGAAATAGTAAGGTTTCTATAATATATATATATATATATATATATATATATATATATATATATATATATATATATATATATACTAATAGGATACTCGCACGATGCGGCGGCGCGAGATAGTTTATTTCGGCGGATAGTTTCCATATGCCGATTTATTTTTTTGCATCAGATAGTTCTTTTTCAACCTTTCGACATACTGTTTTGTGTCGGATAGTTCTTTTCGGCAAATAATTTATAGCTAGTTGTGTAGGTGCAGAGACCGAATAGTAGCAATTTCGGTGTCACCTATTGCTTTTTTTTTTACTTTATGATTATTTGGTATGGATGTGCATAAAGCAAACTATATATATATATATATATATATATATATATATATATATATATATATATATATATATGTGTGTGTGTGTGTGTGTGTGTTGAAAAAACGATATTTTTGGAAAACCGACAATATGATATAGTTATGGAATGGTTTACGATGATGCCGATTAGTTTCATTTTGATGAATAATTTACATGCAAATATTAGTATCTTTTTTTATTTATAGAGGGGTATTGGTCGTAGAGATGAGCGTAACGATTGGGAAGCGATTGTTGTTTAGGTTAAAGTTAAAATTTATTGTTATTTTTCGTTTAAAATAATAAATTGTTGTTTTGAGTTACAAATAAAAGTATATCGTTTTATGGTCGAATATGAAATAGTTAGCCTCTCGTTTAAATAAATATTTTTTGTTTTTAGTTAAAATAAAAGTAAACACAACTATTTTGTGTTTGGAAATAAAGTTACCCAAAAAAAACATTAATATAATAATGATTTACGATTAAAGACATTTTCTCCTATATATTCGTCAAATAATCACCATTTGAAAATTGTTTTGAAAATATATTTGAAATGTTTAAGTGGGTAAACCTTTTAGAAAAATTTATTTTTATAAAATGTTGCTCTTATAAAATAGTTACTTATTTTTATAAATATATATTGTCCAAGAAAAATGAGTATTTTATCTTTTATAAAAGTTATAACATTCCAATTGTTTTTTAAAATAAAAAAAATAAAATTCTAACATGCATTAAAAACAAACACATAATTCACGTTTTCTTTGATTTTAAATTTCTTTAAAAACGTTGTATTTTTTAATAAAAATTAACATGAGAGGATGGATGGATGAAGTATTTTGAAAACAAACCAAAGCAAATTTTATTTCTTATTTGTTTGCAAACTTTCGTCATATGCATTTAATGTATTTGTATATATTGAAAATCATATTTTTAATAAATATTTTTTCTTAAATTATTATAACTCAATTATGAAATTATTTTTCATGAAAAATCATAAGAATTAAATCAAATGTTGTTTCATCATCGCAAAAATGATCTCAAATTCTATAGAATATATATATATATATATATATATATATATATATATATATATATATATATATATATATATATATAATACTACTATATATAAAAAATATAAAAAATATGTAGCGTAAGTACAAGGGATAAATATGTAATTTACAATAAACGAAATACGTATACCCTTAATATGAACATAAACCTAACCCTAATTTCAACCACCCTAACCTCAGCCGCCTCTATTCCCCATCCGTTCTCTCCTAGGCCTGGCAATGGAGCGGGTTTAGAGCGGATCGATTTGATCCAAACCCGTTAATCAATTTTCAAATGATGATCCAAACCCGACCCGGAACGCGCAGGGTTTTTAATGATTAAACTCATACCCTTATCCACGGGATCAACGAATTTCAACCCTTTTACCCGACTCATTTACAATATTAAGTTTAGGCTATAATTATTCATTAAAACACATATAACATGATCACTAAAACCAAACAACATTCACTCCAAAACAAACATCAATTATAGCTATATAAATAACTTTTCCAATGTATTATGATTGTGGAATGTCGATCACTCGATTACACTTCTTCTTATTGAATCTTGACTGAAACCCTTTTCTTTTTGCTCTTGAGTCTTGATTGTGGAATATCGATTTCATAGTCGATTTCAAAGATTATAGAGTCGATTATATTAGGAGATTTAATAATCGATTTCAAAGATTATAGAGTCGATTATATTAGGAGTCGACTGCAATCGGCAATTTGTATTAGGAACTGAACTGAGAAATTGAAGTAGAACGTCTAACAGTCTAACTCCTTGACTCGTATATGTGAATATTGATAAATGTATTATTACTTATAAATAATTAATTTATATTTCAAAATTTTAGATGGGGCGAGTCATAAACGGATCGGATCGATAGTGATCCATACCCGACCCTTTTAATAAAAGGGTTAACGGGTATTGGTCGTTAACGGATAAATGAATCATAAAATATCATCCAAACCCATTAATTTTGCATGGGTTTGGAGCGGATCAGGGTCAAAACCCGCTCCATTGCCAGGTCTATCTCTCCGCCTCCATTCGTTATGAATCAGCTCTCGAATCTGTCATGTCTTCGCTTCATATCAGCTTAACGAATATTCGGCCGCCTTCTAGACTCTCAAAATCGTATTTGTGAGGTTTCTTGTAGAAAAAGACTAATTGGGTTATTAGATATATTATTATGGTGAATTTTCGCACTTATTTATAGAATTCAGCGGCATCGCGACGCGGTAATCATTTTGTCGCGACAAGGGAATCGAGTATCTGTAACGTACACAAACTCCTCATCTAGAAAAAAAAAATTAGAATTTTATAGTTTTCAAAAAGACGTGACGCGTCAAGTAAAGAGGCATGACGCGCCTCCGGATAAATTCAATGTTTTTTCAATTCTTCCCATTCAGCTTCGTTTTTAAGCGTTTTTGCTTCCTTTTCACTCAAACAACATATTATATCTGTAAAATGATAATTTAAAACTTTATAAACACTTTTTTTCCAAATAATATCAACATATAATATAAAATAATAAGATACCGTTGAAAATATGTCTAAAAAAGGTGTTATCATTATATATCTATATATATATATATATATATATATATATATATATATATATATATATATATATATATATATAATAGGCGTTTTTAGTGTCCAGATCCGATAATAACCCTAAAAACGATAGAAACACAAGAATAATTGTCAACCATTCATTTTGCTAATGATAAGAACGACAAACATCATCTTTGGATGTGCCACATTCACGGGCGTCACACGTCTATGGAACATAATACAGTCTCAGGGATATAATCAAGTGGGTCGAACGTCCATGGAACGCCATTTAAGTGAGGTGTTGTCATTTTTTTTGTTTTTCTTAAATTAGTTGTTTTTAATATAAATAAACTCTGTTTTTATTTTTTTCATGTTTTTTTATCATTTTTTATTTTTTAATCGTTTTTAGCTTATCATTGAGGTTACTTAAATTTTTGTGTTTTTGAAGTTTTTTTTTAACTAAATATCATTTCAAGTTTTTGATGTTTAACATTATAAAAATTTCAAGTAATAAGTGATTAAATGTCATAATATTTTTGGATTAATATATTTTTGGATCACATTGTTTTAGATCATAACATTTTTAATCATATTTTTTGGAATCTTAGTATTTTGATCCTAGCATTTTTGAATCATAATAATCAAGTTTTTGGTCATAATAAATTTTGGATCATTATATTTTTTGATTAATTTAATTTTGAATAATAAAGGAGCATGATTAAGAATAATAACATATTTGGATCAAAGTATTTTTGGATCATAACAAATTAACGATCATAAACATGTTCAACTATAACTTTTTTGGATCATAAATATTTTAAATCATCTTATTTTGGTTAATATTATTTTAAATATTTATTTTTAACTATCATCTTATTTTGGATCATAAACATGTTTATTTTTAAAATAATTTTACTCAGAGTTCATAACATATTATAATAACAAACATTTAAAAGGATTTCTAATTTAGAGATCGATAATTTCACGTATTATTTTTACACAACCTAAGATTCCTTTAAACAAAATGTAGGTACTTTAACAAAAATATTTTTTAAAATTTAGTTTACAAACTCATTAAAATAGTCAGGCGAAGAACCCCTTCATTTTCTTTTTTGAATTTGAAGAAAAAAAATTCTCGATCATATTTTCTTCATTTTCTTTTTTAATTTGAAGAAAAAAATCTCATCATGTTTTATACAAACTAATGTTTCTTAGAATTAAAATATTAACACTTGAAAAACTAATTTTTAAAAAATAATTTTACAAAGTCATTAATACAAGGGTAAATGGCACAAAAAAAACACTCAGTTTACACAGAAATTCGAATTTGACATCGTGTTTTTTTTGTGTCAATTTTGACACTGTGTTATTAATTTTTTACTAAATGTAACCTTATGACCTCTTACAGTCGGTTAACCGGTTACCTGCCCCTAATACGTCTTCGTGGCATCGTCCATGTCACCCCCTTTCCCTTATTTAACATGTCATCCCCCTCATTTATCATCCTACGCAAAAAAAAGACAAAAAGTTTCTACCCTCATTAACTAGGCTTTCTACCCTCTGTAACTTCGAAGAAAGGTGAAAGCTTACGATGAGGAAACCACGACCTAAGATAAGGAGAGCACAACTATCCGATGAAATGGAAAAGGGACCATATTACGACTCTGATTTTGAAGAAAGTGAATTAGAGTCAGAATCGGAGAGCGAATCAGAAAGGGCATTTGTTATCGATGAAGAATTGGGTGACTATAATGCAAATGAACACACGACTTTTCCACAGTTGAAGGTACCTTTTGATGCCATTGTTTATGATTTCTGCAATGTTTATGTTTACAATAAGAGGGAAAATGTCGATGATGAAGTCATTAGAGAATAAGGTCATTCTGATAATGAAATTGAAGATGACGAGGATGAGGTTGATCAAAATCCAACCAAATTTAGTGTTCATGACCCTTCTGTTCATTGGAAGAAAATGAAACCACATTTAGGTGAAAATTATTCTAATCAAACTGAGTTAAGGTTCTGCCTGACTAACTATGCAGTTCACAATGGTTATCCAATTAAGGTGACCAAATCTTCTTGTATAAGGCTTCAAGCAAAATGTGGTTTAGACAATAAAGGCAACAGATGTACCTTCAAGCTGTGGGCATCCTGGATTAACAAAGAGAAATCATTTCAAATTAAGGGACTTACTAATAAGCATACTTGTGTTAGGGAGTACAAGCATGCCATATTGGTTAATCCTTACTGGATAGCCAAACAGTTCTTGAAAAAATTGTGTGTTAGACCAAAAATGAAAGCCAGGGAGATGAAAGAAGAAATTAAGAAGAAATTTTTATGCATTGTGTCTAAGGGACAATGGTATAGGGCTAAGAAGAAAGCACAAGAGATTTTAACTGGAAAGTTATCAGAGCATTATGCTCGTATATGGGAATATGGAGGAGAGATCATTAGATCAAACCCTGGTAGTACAGCAAAGGTTGGAGTTGATATCAAAGAAGATGGTAGCAATGTTTTTAAAAGATTCTATGTATGTTTTAAGGCTATAAAGGATGGGTGGATTAGGGGTTACAGGAGAGTCATTGGACTAGATGGTTGTTTTCTAAAAGGGCAATGCAAAGGGGAGTTACTCACTACAATAGGTAGGGATGGGAACTACCACGTATATCCAATAGCCTGGGTTGTGATTGATGTTGAAAACAAGGACAACTGGGAGTGGTTTATTAAGTTGCTTGTGGAAGACCTTGGCTTAGAGTTAGGTGAAGGGTTGACAATAATTTCTTATCAGCATAAGGTATGTTTACTCTTTTTTGTTTGTTTACTCTTTTATATATGGTTAGTCTTTTTTGTATTTTTACAGTTTTTTGTATGAATGTAGGGCTTAGTAGAGGCTGTAAAGGAGAAGTTACCATTAGTTGAGCATAGGCAGTGTGCCAGACATGTGTATGTTAACTTTAAAAAGGTGTACAATGGGATTGATTACAAGAGACATTTTTGGGCAGCTTCAATGTCAACCACAGAGTCATCTTTTCTTGAGACAATGGAGGAACTCAAAGAAATGCATGAGGGTACTTATGAATACCTCATGGAAAGGAACCCAGAGAGTTGGAGCAGAGCATTTTATAAGGAAGGTAGAGCATGTGAAGCAGTAGAAAATGGTTTGTTACATAAGTAAAGGGTAGTTTAGTCCACTAGCAACATATAGCAATTGTTTCATAAGGTATAGTGTTTATGGTCTATCATTTTTATCTTTTATAATCCCAATTATTTCATAAGGTAAGGGTATTTAGGTCCTTTCTTTTTTGGTCACTGGTTTGTTACATAAGTAAAAGGTAGTTTGGTCCACTAGCATCAGACTTCCAATTCACAATCACAAACATATACACTTCACCATATATATCAAAATTGGTCAACATTGGAACATACAAACTTCAAGGTAGTACATCAATACATACAGACACAAAAATGGTCAACATTGGACCTTAATCGACATTAATTCATACTTAAAGACCCACCACAACCTCTTCCTACTTAACCCTTGTACACCATCCACATCAAAATCCCTACCATGACTACTAAAATAACAATCAAACCAATCACAACCCTAACAAGATTCATCAAACTTATTTCACCATGATGAGGGTTCCCTTTTCCCTGTCCAGTGGTTTTTTTCTTCTTTGCCATAACTTCAAATAGAAGTTCCTTGTACCATGGACTTACTTCACCGTCATACCATTCAAAGTAGCCACAGTCTTCAAATTCATCGGGCCAGTACCTGCATCCAAAGTATCTTCTTCCAGGATTCTTCTCACTCGGTGATATCTTCAAGGGGGCAATTACTACACAATAGCACGTCCTAGAGGGACCATTGTTTGACTTGTTTACCCCACTCGTTGATCCAGCTGATCGAGATGAAGACACCATTGCACAATCCTCGTGAATAACTGAGATGAAAAAGTGAAGAAAAAGTGAAGATCGATCTAGGGTTGTAAAGGGTTGAATCTGTTAGGGATCATTTATAAAGGCTCAACTGCCATGTAGGATCTTACGTGGATGCCATATAAGCAAATGGCCCACTCATCAAAATCAAACCGGTTGACCTGAAGGCAACCAATCATATGGTTACATTTAGTAAACAATTAATAACACAGTGTCAAAATTGACACAAAAAAAACATTGTGTCAAATTCGAATTTCTGTGTAAACTGAGTGTTTTTTGTGCCATTTACCCTTAATACAATGAGTAGAAGTATCCATTAATTTTTCATGATTTTTGGAAAAACAAATTTTGGATTTCTTTATGAAAATCAAAAAGTTAATTTTTTTAAAAAAAATTTATGATTATACTTATTTTATAGATAATCAAATTCTAGTAGTTTTGTTTTTTCAGAGGTTTTTATTCAAAAACCATATATACCTAAAAACGAAATGAGTGGAAAAAAAATTCACCAATATTGGCTGGTGACACTTGGCATACACAACAGTCGACACTGAGTGCTTTAGATGTTATGTCCTTTTATCATTTTTGCCCTCAAAATTTCACTTATCCATCCTATATTTTCTGACTTTTACATTTTCTGACTTTTACATCCTATATTGTAAAAATTAATAATTTTTGTGCATTAAATTCAGCATCATATTTTTCAACATGAAGGTTCTAGATTATTTTTTGCAGTTTCTACTATTTTATGAATTACTGTTCGATAATATATATATATATATATATATATATATATATATATATATATATATATATATATATATATAAAAGTAGGTTCCGTTAAGATTCCAGAAAAATAGAGATCTTGTTTCAGCCTCAACCACATAGTTCTCATTTTTCGCCCTAACGCTCCGTCGTACCGGCACAACCAGGGAGGTATTATCATAAATGATTATTCAGGGCCGCATGTTCCTTTTTACCTCGCCACCAAAACTGCCACCACAACCTCCACCGCCATCACCACTACCACCACCTTTGCCACCAACCGACTCCACCACTACCACCTCTGTCACATATACCACCGTGACCTCTGTCACCACCACCTTATCTGCCACCAACAACCATAATCATATATGGTTACTCAATCTGTCAACAAACATATATGTATAATTGTTTATGATTAAACACATATGTATACACATGTATAATTATATATGATCATACCTCTCTGCAATATAATAGTTTATGATTAGGCATACCCCGCTGCTGCCGGTATGCTGGAACGTTAGAACGGAAATTGAGAAATATGTGGCTGAGGTTGAATATCAAGATTTTTGTTTTTTAAGAATCTCAAGTGAACCTTACCATATATATATATATATATATATATATATATATATATATATATATATATATATATATATATATATATATATATATATATATATATATTGTAAGACATCTGATCATATCTTGAATTTAAGAGATATAACTTAGAAAACATTTTGTACAAATCAGTTATCTGTAAATAAATCATTAATACATAACCAAATTTTAAAGTTATTATGAAATTTAATTATTTGCAAAATGACAATTTTGAAATATTGAAATTATGTATATAAATTAATTTACCTTAATCTAGACACCATTATTACATAATTTGCACCAACAGTCTTGAACTAAAATTATATATATAAGCTTTAAACAACATTACTTTAGTTAATTTGATAAAAAATTTATTAATGGAGAATTAATTATAACATCTAACAATTTTGTTTCTATTATTTTAATGAAATCATATAATTATATATTGTATGCCCAAAGATGTGATGTTACATAATAAAGGAAAAACAAAAACGATAAATGGACACAATGAAATAACATGGTAAGATCAATATGAACATGATAACTATTCTATTAATTAATTGTTTCAAAAACGATTATGTTTGAATCCCTAACTACAGTTATTTAAAATTATAAACCCAAAAAACTATGGGGGCTAATCGCATATACACGTAAATCTCGAATAATTAAACATATCCATACCACAAGGGGATGCGGGGGAAGAGGCCATATACACAAACCATGATACAATCTATAATTTATAGACTACTCGATAACGTTAGTAAATTTATTTGATTAATTTTAATACTAACCAGAAAAAATTATAATATCAAGAGTTATTCCGAGTAAGAAAACAAATCACCAAACACGTTATTTGTCATCACCACTTAACGCGTGCACACATCTAGTGTGTGTGTGTCGGGATTTTTTGCGAACTTTTTTGTATGATATTTTTTTTTTCAAAAAATGTGACATAAAGCACCAAATCGGTCCTACAGAAGCATATTCACAAAAAAAAAAACTCAAAAAAAATATGCATTTACGACACGTGCACATTTGCACAAATGTTAGAAATTCACAAAGTTCGTAAAAAGTGGACCTATGCACCTGTCATATATGCACATTTTTTTCGATTTTTTTTGCGAATATGCTTCTATAGGACTGATTTGGTGCTTTCTATCACTTTTTTGAAAAAATAAAATTTCACATAAAAAAGCTCGCATTTTAAGAGTGGTTCGTAGGAAAATATGGGTTCGTAAAAGATCGTGATCATGTATACTTTTGGTCAATATCTTAATATATTTGGATATAAATTATATATTTAGAGATAAAAGAAACTTATGTTACTCATAACCATTGAAGTTAACTCTTAGATCGAATCTCTCATAATATGAACTTAATTATAATTTGTAACATCATGTTTCCTGTCATTCTTATTTCAGGGCCGTGGCCCGGAAGTCGATTATGTAAAGACTTTGGGCCTTAAGGAGGTAAATATTAGACCTTGGGGAAGAAGGTAATGATGGTAAAGATTATGTAAAGACTTTGGGCCCAAAGGGTTGAAAAAGGAAAGTCATACGTCAGGGTCTTGCATGAAATATGGATTTTTGTTCGAGAAGTTTTTAAGTCCCACTATGTATCTCAGGTGTTAAGGATACAAATATAGTACATTTTAATCAAGTATCATTCATGATAGCGATCCATGAGATGATCTTGATGCGGGTCGGTTCAATACTAGTTCTCTGACAAATACCTATGAAACTTTGTTACAACCTATTGCCTACCTTCATCCGCTGAAGTCAACTAATCAAATTCATATTAGTCATACTTTATAATTGATCCCACAATTATAATCGACTATGAACCTTTAGAATAAGAAGATTATTCATGGAATAAACATGTTAATATAAAACACAACAAGTATTGATGTTATGATTATATCCCAATATATCATAACATTATATAATAGTTGTTGTTACAATGTTCCAATATCCAAATACTAAATCCAAATCAAAATCTCATTTCTAGAACAATAAAGTCTTATGGCTGAAGTGTAACCATTCATACTTAGCTCAAAAAAGGACTTTATTAATGGGTTCGACTAAACTTAATTTCTGTGAATTATGTGAATACTATCATCTCCATATTTGACTTTACTCTAGCTATAATTAAATATATTGAAGTATATGATTGGCGTTCTTTCGTGACATAGAGTCTCTTAGCTCGATTAAATATACTCCTGAAGTCACAAAGATTTCTATGTGATCCTTAATTAATAGAGATAAACATAGCTTTTCAATGAACTCATTCACCCAATCATATTAGATTTCAACTTCTAAAGTAGTGTATTCTTATTTTGTATTATATTGTTTCATTTTGTTTTGCTTGGACCTCATTCCAACTAAACTTAATCTTCATCCCTCAATGAAGATATATCCAAATATAATTCATAATTATATACATTTGTTTAGAATCAGAATCTTATGTATCTCTTTACATAAAGATTTTATTTTAAACTATATGTATCATATACATTCTCTTAGTTCTTACAAAGTACTCTTAGAATGTTTCTATAGTCATCTTGTGACTTGACCATGTATTTAATTGGTGTATTATGATATGCTCATAGCATTATCATATACTAGGTCTTATACATAATATGACATAAATGATGGATTCATTTGCCAAGAAAATCGAATATAAATCATTTCAGCTAGTTCAAACCAAGAAAATCGAATATAAATTATACATTCTGACAATGTCACGGTTCCTCCAAATGAATCTTCCATCTTGATCTCTTTCAAGATATTGTCAATATATGTATAAAGAGATAAAACTTTTAACATTCATTTTATCTATCTCTATAGATTTATATTCCAAGAATGTATCATGTTCTTCCTAAGTCTTTCATTTTAGAAATACATTCTGAGTCAAGGTGAAAAGGCCTGGCATGGTTAGAATGTAATTTCTCATGATTCGGTATGTCTCATTCATACAAGATTAGGAATGTCACTATGCTCCTACTAGTTCTTAGTAAACATACATGTTCTATTCATTTTGATATAAAAACATACCTTGTGGTTTTAAATTAAAATGATGATATCTTCTAGTAGATGTCTTATTAAGAAAAGCGATCTTTCTTGAAATGATGATATCCACAAGTAGATCTCAAGCTTTACATATTTTTTTTAGGATAACATGGATTCAGAAAACTTCTAGGATAATATATATAGATATCTTCTAGTAGATGTATTATTAAGAAAAACAGTCTTTCCTGATATCTATTTGCTATATCTTATATTGAGAATATGAATTTATATTAAACAATATCCTTATTGATCTAATCATAGCTACTTGTGAAAAAGTTTTGATCAAAGTCAATGGCATGAGTATGATAAGAACCACATTCAATGACATGATTATGAGAAAATCCTTTTATAACAAGTCTTGCTTTAAATATGTATAGTTATCCATGTAATGTATTCTTTCTAGAGGAATCACTTACTCCTTCTAGCATAGCTACAGGGAGGAAGTTCAATCAAGACCATATTTGTTTATCATACATGGATTACATCTCATGTTCATGACTCTAAGTCATTAATCATATTTGAGATCTAACATAACATCTTGGTACTTGATGGATTTGCTAGAAATCATCAATAAATGATCATCAATGAGAGATTCCACATTTCTCTAGTCATAGATGATTGCTACCATTAATGCGAACAATTTATGTTTGTGAATAGCTCTTATTCAGGTTTAACAATCCTTGTTAAATCTAGTGCCAACTGTAGCTACATCAGGTTATGGTTCTTGAGTTGCTTCAAGTTCCAAGTGCCTCCCACTTGCTTTGTCATTAGAAGTTTGCTTTCTACTAACTCAGCTATAAAGGTAATAAGAAAACTTATTCTTGGTGGGTTTGCATATAATAATCTAAGCCACATTTAGAGTATTATACAAATATGAATCTAGTAATTTTGGGTTTAAAAGATTTAGTCCAACATAGGCTTTAAATCCATAAAACATCTAATAAGATAGGGATGGAGTCTTTCCATACAAAATCTTATGAAGAAAATGTTATATCTACTAGTTAGTTGGTGTTTGTACTTAGGGTAAAATTGATAGTGTTCTACACTACTAGAAAAAAAACCTTTTACGACGCGTGATGCGTGTCATAAAACGCTCAGACGACACCCAAATGCGTGTCAAGGAAGGCCCTGTCATAACGAGAGACGACACGCTTTTGTGCGTCGTCTATAGATGACGCGCATTTACGACGCACATTTATGACACGCAATGCGTATCATTAAAGCCGTTGTCAAGAAAGGTCATGTCATAAATGTAGATGACACACATTTTTGCGTATCGTAATTTTAAATTTTAAAAAAATATATTTATAGATTTACTAATTTTCAAATTAAATTTGCATTTCATATCTCATAATAGAAATAAAATACCATATACAAAAAATACAATCCATTATACAAAAGTTAATGTCATACAAATAATCATTCCAATAGTAGACTAATGTAATACATCAAATGTGAAAGAGATGAAAGTCATCAACAAATAATAGTTGAACTACAAGAACTTGTTGCACACCTTCACAACATCCGAGCTACTTTGCTTGACACTATGCACATCAACAAGACCTACAAATTTGAGTAATGCAACCATTAGATTCACATAAACCAACAAATCCCAATATGTAAAAATAAGCAAAAAAAAAAGCAAAAATAACTTTAAGCATGAGGTAATGAGGTAAAATATGAGGTTGAAAGTACATGGCAACCAAATTTTAACATACTAGTTCATGTACAATCACCCTTCAAAGAACCAAAAAAATATGAGATAATTATGATAAGTATCATTTTAAATAAAATAATTACAAATTAGGTCATGGGGTTTAAAATACCATATTGTATAACTATTTTCATATAATGTAATAAAAGACTATAATTATTGAAAATCTATACAACTAGTGTTGTTATTTTACACAAACACAGACACATAACATAAAAAATGTTAAAAAAACAGCAGGAAATATCCGGTTTATAGCTTGCTCTGTTGCAAGATCCTTCCCTTCACAAATAATCTATTCATAAACCAACATTAGTAAGCATCTGAAATGACAACTTTTCCCTCTATTAATTTTCCAAAAAAAAAAACAACTAACCTCAGCAAATACAGAAACAATTTTAGTGAGATACTGGTTGTTCGGTCCTAGAAGTACCGTGTCTAACCTGTAATAGTATAAAAAAAACAAACACATTAGATAAAAATTAAAACAAATCAAAGTAAGTTGCTATATATGTTAGTTATATATACCTTTCGACCATTGAACATAGCAGCTCATGAGCAACTTTGACTTCGATAAGATCTCCTTTGATTGGCAAACAGCTTAACCATGCAGGAATAACCTGTGCAGATTTTCAGTTTTAACATTACATACGTATTTTATTGAGAACAAAAAATTAAAATAAATAAATAATATTATTATCATATTTCCTAAAACTACCTGAGCTGAGTCGATACTATCGCGATGAAAATGACATATTTTTCCCAAAGTAGAAACCGCATTATCATATGCCATCACATTCTCGGGGTGAACAACATTAGGGTGTCTTATTACAACATTTAGCCTCGACAGAGCCTCTGAAAAAATAATACAAAACTGTTAAGTAAATAAAAAATAAAAAATACAAAAGATCATATTTAATGTACCTCTAACAAGTGGTTTTATAACAGAGCCACCATACTCTGCACACACTCCAAGTCCATATACAACTGTCTGGAAAATAAAAATAAAAAATATATGGTTTAGTTTATAATAAAGCAAGAACATGCTGCCGGGTTTAGAGAAGGGGCAAAATGGTAAATATTGGATATATGAATCTAAAGTGAGATACTAACCATACAGCTCCAAAAGCTAAAAAGAGCACACTAGGGTGTGTTTGATTTGTTGAATGTTTAGAAGGGAGCAGAATTTGTCAAAGGAATTGGAATCGCAAAAGATTAGAACTCATTTCTAAGTTGTAACCAAACACAGGATTGGAATGGAACCAAATTCCAATTCCACCCAAATCCCAAGAACTCCAACTAGCCAAATATTATTTATAACTATATAAAGATTCAAATTAATATAAATCATCCACATCAATAACAATAGAAACAACTACCTTATTGAATTGAGAACTTGTTTTCTCCATACTGGTAATTTTCTCCAGCACTAGCAACTTCAAGGTAAGATTGACAAGTTGATTGAGTTGATGAAGAATCTTGATCTTGAAACTGAATTTGAACTAAACAACACATGGGTGTCTTCAAAGTCAAGATCAAGAACTAAAGACGATGGAATTTTCTAAAAAAGAAAAACATTACGAACAAGAACACAGGCAAAAGGATTAGATGTGTAAGAATCATACCCCTAATTTGTTTACTAATCATAGATAAAAATGCCCAGATTGGGAAGGAAAAAAAACATGCAAGTTCCAAGAATCAAGAAAACCGAACAGTTTGTGAAGATCTTATAAAATCAAAGAGCTAAATCCACATAAAGTCTAACACTGAAAGAAGAACAAGAAAGGGGTTTGAAAGATTAAAGATGCAAAAACATGAAATAAGAAATTATACTCTATGGAGGAGAGACTTACCTAAAGTCGCAGGAGAAGAAGTGTTTGTGCAATCAGAGTAGTTTTAGGGTTTCCTTCGGTTACTCCCTTCACATCTCCGACAATCTTCATCTATGGAGGAGAGATATGATTGAAAACCCGGTGGAAGGGGAGAGACGAGAAGATGGATGCATCGATTAGGAAGAAAATAAACTCAGAGAGTGGAGTGAAGTCGGATTTAGGAGAAGTTGTACCAGTTTTAGGGAGAAATCGAACCAGTTGGTCTTTGCTGTTGATCTTCTTTGCCGGGATTACTGGCTCGTGAATAGAGAGAAAGGTTAGGGTTTCTTGATTGAGAGAAAGGTCAGGCTTGATAGAATTTACGAGAAAGATCTTGCGGAAGGAGTTGATAAAGCCCGAGGCTGTGACGATGACCATATGGGATAACGAACGGCTGACTTCGGCGCAGGTACAATATGCGTGCATTGAAGCTTTTTCTGAGTTATCAGAATTTCAAATGCTAAAATTCCAAACCTATAGTTAGATATGGATGTATAGTTTCCCGCATATAAAGGAACTGATGTAATTCTTATTAGATTGGTACAATTTATTCCAAGAGTGTTGAGTGGTCCAAAAAGTGACAGCTTAAAGTTACTAACTTTAATATAAAATCAACCAAAAATCGTTAGAACGAGATATTTATATTTATGAATAGATAAAAGGGGGTACTTTACCAATATTATTTTATTGAAAATTAAGAATGGGTTGAAAGGTAAGAAAACAGATCCCAAACAGAGCACTACAATTAAAGAGAAAATAAGGAAATATGTACATAAGTTTTATAAGAGTAATACCAAAAAGCACAAGATAAATAATGTTATAATTGTTGTGTATGTTCTCGGAAAGGAAATGATCCATCTAGCTTAAGCTAGCTAATTTTCAAGTTCAAGGAGGTGACTTACACTAACTCTCTTATTATGTAGGCATTACTTTTTTATGTTATTGTTCACGGATACCCTAATCCGGTAGAGTGAACAAGGAAATGCAGAATGTAGTTTGTTCTCTAGTGAGACAAGCAAACAATATTCATTTCCGCGTTCTCGATTTGTTAATTGTTCTCGTGTATTAAATCACATGTGATTATAAGATCTAATCACATATGACTTATATGCACACAATTCATTTTTATGTTTTCGATTCAATAGATGTTCTTTGTCCATATTAATCGTATGTGATTAAATATATAAAATGACATATGATTAAATACATAATAGAAACTAGATTAAATACATGATAACAACTTTTGAATTGAGAACGCGAATTTGAATCTTATTCACATAAATTATACTCCCTCCGTCCCATATTAATAGTCCATGTTTCCTTTTTGGTTTGTCCCAAAATAATTGCCTACTTCTAAAAATAAATATGTATTTTACCATAATACCCCTCATTGTTAGTTAAATTACCATAAGATTAAATGCAACTACCATAGAATTAAATGCAACAGAAGGGTAAGACTGTCATTTTATTTAATAAAGTTAATGGTAATTAATGTTTTCTTAAACTGTGTGTTTTTTGTCTGTGAACTATTATTTTGGGACGGAGGGAGTATATGATTAGATACGTATATTCACATGTGATTAAATACACGAGAACAATTATTGAATCAAGAACACGAAAATGAATATTATCCACATATATCATATGTGATTAGATACATATAATCACATATGATTATATGTATCTAATCACATATGATTATGTGGCTAAGATTCATTTTTGCGTATCTAATCATATGTGATTAGATACATATAACCACATATGATTATATACACGATAACAAACATTGAATCAAGATCGTGAAAACAAATCTTTATCCACATTCAACATATGTGATTAAATACATCTAATCACATGTGATTATCTGGATTTAATCATATATGATTTATGTGGACACAATTCATATTCGCTTTGTCAGTTCAGTATTTGTACTCTTGTATTTTATCACATTTGATTATATGTATAGTCGCATGTACTTAAGTACGGGAGCACAACTATTGAATCGAGAAGGCAAAAATAAATCTTGTCTACCTCAAATCATATGTGATTATATATAAATATAATTGCATGTGATTAAATACACAAAACCAATTATTCAATTGAAACCGCAAAAATAAATATTGTCTACATAAATCATATATGATTAAATACATATAATCACATGTGATTATATGTATCTAATCACATATGATTTATGTGGATAAGATTCATTATCACATTCTCGATTTAGTAATTGTTCTTTGTCAACTTTAATCATATGTGATTAGATACATCTAATCACATGTGATTATATGTAACTAATCACATCTGATTTATATGGACAAAAAAGAATGATGTCTGTATAAATCATATGTGATTAGATACATATAATCTCGTATGATTATATACACGAGAACAACTATTGAATCGAGAACACAAAGATAAATATTGTCCTCATATATCATATGTGATTAAATACATATAATCACATGTGATTATATGTATCTAATCACATAGAATTTATATGGAAAATATTCATTTTCACGTTCTCGATTCAGTTGTTGTTCTTGTGTATTTAATTATATGATATTATATGTATCTAACCAGATATGATTTATATGGACAATATTCGTTTTCAGAATATCGTTAGATAGTTGTTCTTTTACATTTAGTCACATATGATTTATGTACACAAGATTCATTTTCGTGTTTTCGATTCAATAGTTTTTCTTTTTCCACATTAATCATGTGTGATTAAATAAATCTAATCACATGTGATTATATGAATCTAATCACATATGATTTATGTGAACACAATTCATTTTTGCTTTGTCGATTCAATAGTTGTTCTCGTGTATTTTATCACATGTGATTATATGTATAATTGTATGTGATTAAGTACATGAGCACAACTATTGAATCGAGAAGATAAAAATGAATCTTGTCCACCTCAAATCATATGTGATTATATACATATAATCACATGTGATTAAATACACAAAATCAATTATTCAATCGAAACTGCAAAAATAAATATTGTCTACATAAATCATATTTGATTAAATACATATAGTCACATGTGATTATATGTATCCAGTCATATACGATTTATGTGGATAAGATTCATTATCACATTCTCGATTCAGTAATTGTTCTTTGTCAACTATAATCATATGTGATTAAATACATATAATCACATGTGATTATATGTATCTAATCACATATGATTTATATGGACAAAAAATAATGATGTCTATATAAATCATATGTGATTAGATACATATAATCACATATGATTATATACACGAGAACAACTATTGAATCGAGAACACAGAGATAAATCTTGTCCTCATTTATCATATGTGATTAAACGCATATAATCACATGTGATTATATGTATCTAATCACATAGAAATTAAGTGGAAATTATTCAATTTCGCGTTCTCGATTCAGTTGTTGTTCTTGTGTATTTAATTACATGAGATTATATGTATCTAACAAGATATGGTTTATATGGACAATATTTATTTTCGCATTCTCATTCAATAGTTCTTGTACATTTAATCGCATATGATTTCTGTACACAAGATTCATTTTCGCGTTTTTGATTCAATAGTTTTTCCTTTTCCACATTAATCATATGTGATTAAATACATACAATCACATACGATTAAATACATAAGAAAAAATATTGAATAAAAAATGCGAAAACGAATATTATCAATATATAGCATATATGATTTGATACATATAATCACATGTGATTAAGTACATAAGTACAACTATTGAAATGAGAAAGAAATAATGAATCTTGTGCACATAAATCATATGTAATTAGGTACATATAATCACATATGATTTTTTTGGACAATATTCATTTTTGCATTTTTAATTCAATAGTTGGTCTCGTGTATTTAATCACATACAATTTATGTGAAAAAGATTTGTTTTCACGTTCTTGATTCAATAAATCATATGTGATGAAATATATATAATCACATGTAATTATATACACGAGAACAACTATTGAATCAAGAACATTAAAACAAATTTATGTCCACATTAATCATAAGTGATTAAATACTTATAATCACATGTTATTAAATATATGAGAAAAATTATTGAAACAAAAAATCAAAAATGAATATTGTTCATGTAAATCATATGTGATTGGATACATATAATCACATGTGATTATACGTATCTAATCACATATGATTAAAGTTGACAAAAAATAATTATTGAATCGAGAACGCAGCATTTGATTAAATATATCTAATCACATGTGATTATATGTATCTAATCACATCATTTATATGGACAAAAAAGAATATTATCCATATTAATCATATGTGATTAAATACAAATAATCACATGTGATTATATACACATAATCACAGTTGGTGGTGGTGGTGTGTAGTGATGTTTGGTGGTGGTGAAGGGTGGTGGGGGTGACAGGTAGGGTGGTGATTATAGTGGGTGGCAGGTGGCGAGTGGTGGTGATAGGTGGTGGAAACGGGTGAAGGTGATAGGTGGTGGTGGTGGGTGGGTGGGTGGCGGTTGGTGGCGAGGGTGGCGATGGTGTATGTTGGTTTTGGTGGGTGATGGGTGGGGTAGTGATGGGTCGTAGAGGCTGGTGGTGGTGATAGGTAGTGGGTGGTGGTGATAGGTGGTGGTGGTGGGGTGGTCGTGATGGATAGTGGATGGTGGATGTTGGTGGTGGCTGGTGGGTGGTGGTAATGGCAGGTGGAGGTCATAATGGTGGGTAGTGGGTGGGTGGTAGTGATGGTGGTGGAGGTTGGTGGGTGGTGGTTGGTGAGTGGGGGTGATGGGGACAGGTGGTGGTGGCTGGTCGTTGTGATGGGTGGTGGTGGTCGATGGTGATGGATGGTGGTGGTGGGTGGTGGTGATGGTGGTGACGAGTGATGGTTTTGGTGGGTATGGGTGGTGGGTGGAGGTGCTGGTGACAACTGGTGGTGATGGGTGGTGATAGGTGGTGATGGTGGTAGGTGGTGGTGGATGGTGATGGTTGGTCGTGATGGGTAATTGAGGTCGGTGGGGAAGGTGGTGATGGGTGGTGGAGGTAGGTGGTAATGATGGTGGCGGGTGGTGGTTTTTGTGGGTGATGGGTAGGGGTGGTGGTAGAAGTTGGTGGTGGTGATGAGTGGTGGTCATTGGTAGTGATGAGTGATGGTGCATGGTGGTGGGTGTGGTGATTGGTGATGGTGGCGGTTGGTGGTGATGGGTGATGGAGGTGGTGGTGGGTGGTGGGTAGTGGTGGTGGGTGGTGGTGGTGGGTGGTGGTGGTTGGGTAATGGTGGGTGGTGGGTGGTGATGGTGGTGGAGGGTGGTGGTTGTGGCGGGTGGTGGTTTTGGTGGGTGGTGGGTGGAGGTGGTGGTGACGGATGGTGGTGATGGGTGTTGGTGGTAGGTGGTGGGTGTTGGTGGTGGTGGTGGTTGGTGGTGGAGGGTGGTGGTTGGTGGTGGAGGATGGTGGTTGGTGGTGGTGGCGGGTGGTGGTGATGGGTGATTGAGGTGGGTGGGGATGGTGGTGGAGGTAGGTGGTGATGGTGGTGGTGGGTGGTGGTTTTGGTGGGTGATGGGTGGGGGTGGTGTTAGCAGGTGGTGATGGTGATGGGTGGTGATGGTGGTGGCGGGTGGTGGTTGTGGTGGGTAGTGATAGGTGGTAGGTGGTGGTGGCGGGTGGTGGTGATAGGTGATTGAGGTGGGTAGGGTGGTGGTGATGGATGGTGAAGGTAGGTGGTGATGGTTGTGGCGGGTGGTGGTTTTGGTGGGTGATGGGTAGGGGTGGTGGTAGCCTGCGGTGATGGAGGTAGGTGGTGGTGATGAGTGGTGGTGGTCGGTAGTGATGAGTGGTGGTGCATGGTGGTGGGTATTGGTGGTAGGTGTGGTGGTTGGTGGTGGTGGCGGGTGGTGGGGGAGGTGGTGGTGGGTGGTAGGTAGTGGTGATGGATGGTGTTGGGTGGTGAGTGATTTTTGTTACTGGGTTTTTTAATTGTTTGTAACAATTAATTGATTTTTATTAATATTATTTTATAGTTTTAATTAAAAAAAATTATGTGGTCCAAATTTGTTCTCAAATGTTCTCGCAATAAGAAATGTTCTCGATTGAACGCACCCATATATATATATATATATATATATATATATATATATATATATATAGAGAGAGAGAGAGAGAGAGAGAGAGAGAGAGCTAGGTTCAAATGTTTCTAGCAACTATTGTGTGCATGTATGCACCAATGAGAATTGAGGAAATAATAAATCATTAAATAAATCATTTAAGGGTATTATAGTAATCTTTGCATATTTAATTATGGTAATTCATTAACTTCCTAAAACCTAGTCTTCTCCCCTCTTTATCTTAAAACGATCGACCTAAAAAATCTATAGTCTTCTCCTCTTCCTCAATCGCAAGAAAATGTCGAATGTCATTCGATTATTTGAACTCTTTAACAAAATCAAGATTCCTTCTGTAAGTCTCGGCACATGGCAATCGGAGCACATGGCAATCGGAGCCTGGTGTTGTTGGTGATGCTGTTACTGCTGCTATTAAGGTTACCCTCCTCTCCCTAACCCTAGTCGGACCTCATCCATAAGCCTCCTGCGATTGAAAAATAGAGAGATTGAAAAATAGAGGACGCCGAAGTTGGTTCACTTTGCCGGCAATGATGGCGGTGTAACTAGGAGGAAACCCCATCCCTTTTAGGTAAATAAATCCCTTTTCATTTGTCTAGGGTTTTGCAGTTTGTCCAGCAATTTATATGTTCTTGAGCCATGGAATTTGTTCCTTAATTTTCAAAATTAATCGACGCTTTTAATTCTTAGTGGTATCGTTTTTTTATATTTTGTAGAATTGGCATTAACCGATTCCAATTTTTCTTTTGGATTGTTAAATTCATAACAATTAGAGGCGGTGACCTCAAATCTCTTGCATTCTTTATATTAAAAAAAAAGTCCTTGTTGACAAACACTAATGGTTTTCTACTTCACATCTACAAGTTTACTATTCGGACTCATTTTTTTTATGATGGTGATTGTAAATCTAAAACAATATAACTATTTGTTTATTCTTATTTCTATTCAAGTAACAATATGATTTTTTATTATTCAAGTCACATTATTTATATGTTGATAATAAATTATGTTAGAATTTTATTGTTTTATTTTGATAAAATTTTAGCATTTATATGTTGATAATGCATTCCAATAGAATTTTACCGTTGCAGTCTAATAGAATTTTACTATTTATATGTTGGAAGAATTTTTAGTAGATAAGTGTGCATTACCGAGAAATTTATAGTTCGATTTGATGGCAATTATTCTTATAAAATGAATTCTGTCAGAATTACTAGCAACACATGTTTTATATAATTGTTTAAAAATGTAATTAATTTGTCTGTGTATTATTTTGGTTCAATTTGTGATTTTGAATTTCAATTTCTATTGTCCATCGTTATTGTATATTTGAAATCTAAAATTATATTAGCAGTTAATACGATACTTTTGAATGTATTCTATGTATTCTGCCAGAATAAAATATATGTATTCTGCCAGAATGTAGTCTATGTATTTTGTCATATTCTATGTATTCTACCAGAATATATAAAGTGATAGTTAATTGCAAGTAACATGTTTTTAACCATTATTAGTTTTTGTTGTATTTTTGATAGGAATGACTGGAAGAATGCGTTGAAGACCTAATAGGAATAACTTGAAGAATGAATAAAGTTTGATCATACTCACAATTTAAGAATGTTGTTATTTTTAAGAATTTTATTCATTTTTGTTGATATTCTTTTAGAATATGTATAATTATATTAAAATGTATAAGGCTTTTAATCTGTAAGAATATGTATGAATTTGTGTTTAACTTCAGATGTATAAAAATATATTAGAATGTTGTCATTTTTCAACCTCGGATTCAAGAATTTTGTTATTCTTTAATAATATTCTAATAGAATAAAATTCTGAAAGAACATCATTCTAACAAAAAAAATATTCTGAAAGAATAAAATCGGTTATCTATACAAATTACGTTAGAATTAAAACTGAATTAATTAAAAAAATTCAGATTTTTAAAATTAAGAGAATTAATTATCCCTAAAAATCCGAAAATTTCCTTTTATAAATGTAGTTAATTGTCTAAAATACCATTTTGCTAAAATTTGTGTCATTATATGGTACATGTTATCTCATTATAATATCATACACCCTCAAATCATGTCCATTGATTAATTCCATCCGTTGGTCCAGATTTGTGCATTCTGGCATACAATAGTTAGTAAAAACAAAATAACCTAAGCCTATATATATATATATATATATATATATATATATATATATATATATATATATATATATATATATATATATATATATATATATATATATATATAGGGAGATGATCAAATGAGAACACCTAAAAGGTTGAGAACGAGAGAACAGTTCTGGACCAATCATTTTATAAGGGTATATTAGTAACTTTATATAAATATTAATTAATGATTTCCTAAAATCTAGGGATAATGATTTTAATTACCTAAAAAAATTAATATTTCCTTTTAGTTAATGAAATATACATAAATATTTTTTTTATGATTTTTCCCAAAAAAAAATTTATGACCGTTTCAAAAAAATTACCTAAAAAAATTAATATTTCCTTTTATTTTAAATCTGAAAAGAAAATCTTAAAAAAATTATTATTTTCTACTATTTCAAGTTTTTGTTTTTCAAAAAAAAAATGAATAGAAATCCAATCCCAAATCAATACACTTCCGATCATAAATGAAAACACATCAAATTACAAATAATTCAATGCATTTTTCATCAATTGAAAATAAAAATAGTGTAAAAATTATCATTTCTTCATAAAATGAATACCTCTAATCATAAATAAATACACTCATTCACATGAATACACTTCTATTCATAAATAAATACAATCATTCACACATGAATACATTGCAATTCACAAATGAATACACTGTTATTTATAAATTAATACACATTCTATCATATAATGAATACATCTAATCATAAATAAATAGACTCATTCACATGAATACACTACTATTAATAAATAAATACAACCATTCACACATAACTACACTCTTATTCATAAATGAATACACATGCTATTCATAAATAAATACAACCATTCACGCACCCCCTTTCATGATCCGTTTTTTATTGTCGATCGACTACAGCGACATCAAGAGTGAATCGGTACTGTTGAGTTCATCGTAGCCCAAGGTGGATTGAAGGCTTTCTTCCCGCCACTCCCGTTCTTCATCTTCTTCCTATTTATTTAAAGCAACAAAACACCACCAAAATCTATTGATTAAGCTCATCAATTTCTGTTAAAAAGCAAACCCAAAAACCCACCTCAAACTTCACACATTTCAATCAAAATAGAACAAAAAAAAGGGAATCAAACAAACATCCACTTGAACTTATCGAGTTCTGCCAAATCAAACAAGAAGAAAAAAAGAAGGAACCCTTACCTGTTGTTGAATCGTTGCTGCCTTTCTCGATCACCAAACAACCTAATGTCGGGGCTTTGTCACCGGAAACCAATGGCAAACCCCACATCCCGCTGCTCCCATTCTCTTTTCTTCTTCTCCTCGATCCAGCCAAGCACCAAAGGTGCCCCATCTTCAACCCCCGATCGCATTGTTGCATCCACCGAGACCAACAACCCACCCCTCGCTGCCTCCTCCTTTCCTCCTCTTCAGCCTCGCCGGCCCCAGAGACGCTCCCCTCGCCATCACGACGGCCGACCACAGACGTCGCCGACTGCCTTCACTTCCTTCCTACGTCTTTCATCGACCTTGCTGCTTTCAATTCTTTGTTTTCTCCGGTCCCGTCAAGTAACGCCTTGGAGGGTTTTGGTGATGGCAAGGTCCGATGATGATAAAAGTAGCATGGTCGCGTGGGTATGAGACGGTAAGACGAGGGAGGCGTCGATTGTATGCTGTAGGAAATTAGGTCAACGAAATAGAGAGGCAGAGAGTAATTATAGGAGTTTACAAAATTAGGGTAATGTTTATTTACCTTAATACCCTTTATAATTTTCTTTAATTTAAAAATTAAATTTTAAATGTGTTAATAATTAGAAAAATAACAATTAATTATAGCCACACATCTTAAAAATTAGATGGTCCAGATCTGTTCTTGCGTTCTCAACCTTTTAGGTTTTCTCATTTGATCCTATATATATATATATATATATATATATATATATATATATATATATATATATATATATATATATATATATATATATATATATATATATATATATATATATATATATATATATATATATATATCAATGAACATTAATAATGAACATTAATTTGGTAATCAATTCCTAATTTATTAGGATTTAATTTTGGTAATATTCTATAAATTTTGCACTTTTAATTTTTTATTTTTAATGAAATAATAAATTAGTGTATTATCATAAGCTAATCATTTATTTATTCTAATGGTTTAAACCACTACGTACATCGGTACATATAACTTTTGTTTACCAAAAACAATCCATTTTGATTGAATTCTCAACTACGACTATATATTTTCAGTTTGGATACGTTAAAACTAAAATAATATTTTATTAACATATATGACATCATATGTACTTCTTAAAATAATATTTAAATTATTGATAACGCTCGTCATTTATCTACATCGTCTTTACTCATTAGCAAACCAACTCAAACCACCTTTTTATTATATAAATAATAAATTTTAAGATTATTTTTTATTCTACTAATATTTATTAGAAAAATTAAAAAATATTTAATTTAGTCTATTAATAAATTATTTATTTTAATTATAAAACTAAAAGAAATATTTTATATTTATAAAACAAACTTAATAAAATAGATAAAGAAAGTTACAATCAAAACATTAAATACAAGATTACAGATACGGAAGATGCAAACTGCATAATTATCCATCAATGCCAAATTTTTGCCATATATGCTCAATCAAATTATTTTTCAGAATGTTATGAGCTTCTCTGTTGCGAAGTTGTGCCCTATTGGTCATATAATTGGATAGGTCTGCAATTCGTTGAGTGGAATATTCTAAATTTTGATCGTCATCTTCAATATAGGTTCTTTGTTTCCGGTTTGTAGGCCTGTCATTTAGAAATTCGGATGGATCATAATAGTGAATGTATGTACAAGGTTCATCCTCCACAATCATATTATGAATGATAATACATGCAATCATAATTTTCCCCATCATATCCTTGTCCCACAAAAGACATGGGTGTCGAAGAAATGCAAAACGAGCTTGTAGAACTCCAAATGCTCGTTCAACATCTTTTCTAGCGGCCTCTTGATGTTCAGCAAACAACTTGTGTTTTCGAAGTTGAGGGGAAGTTATTGACTTGACAAAAGCAGCCCATGAGGGATATATGCCATCAGTAAGATAATATGCCAAATTATTTTCCCGACCATTCACGACATAACTCACATTTGGTGCCCGGCCTGCTAAGACATCATCAAAAATAGGAGACGGATGGAGGATGTTAATGTCATTGCATGTACCCGGTGTTCCAAAGAATGCATGCCATATCCATAAGTCATACGACGTAACGACTTCCAAAATGATTGTTCGTTTACCGCTTCTACCTGCATATTGTCCAGCCCAAGCAGTGGAACAAATTTTCCATGTCCAGTGCATAAAATCAATGCTTCCTATCATACCCGGAAATCCACGTTCCTCCCCCACATGAAGTAGTCTTGCCAAATCAGCTTCATTTGGCCTTCTAAGATACTTTTCACCGAAACATGAAATGACACCTTCTACGAACTTTATTACAACATCCCTTGTTACAGTTTCACTCATTCTCATATATTCATCTTGTGCATCTGCTGATGTCCCATACACCAAGACCCGCATAGCTGTCGTTAATAGTAGCATAACGATAAAAAGACAGACGAAAACGGACGTCGGATGAAGAAGTTATGAATTTTTAACGGACCAATCCTGTCCCGGCCTGTTAAAAATATAACTTTTAAAATAAACTCAAAATCAGCCGACGGAGTCTAAACGAAAGTTGTAGAGTATGTTCCCGCCTACGCGTGGATATAAAGAACGTCGAAAACGGAGCTCGTACGCGAGAGTTACGAATTTTTAAAGTTTGTAGTCGAATTTGCGAAACTGTGATGACGTGGCAAGATCTGAGCCGTTGCTTGTTGCCCAAGGCTTCGCTTCAGATGGAGACACGTCGCCTCGCATACGCGTCGCGTCCGAGGTTGGGAACGCCCAGCGTACCGTTAGCCTTATCCCTTCCGTGTCCGATGTGCGAGCCAGCTGGTGTGAAGCTGGCACCCGATCCGAAGTACGCCCCGCGTAAGCCAAGGACTACGCCCCGCATACGTCCGAGGCTGGCGCCTATAAAAGGGCTGGAAGGCTGCCGAGGAAATCACTCATTTTCACAACTCTTTCTCTCTCTACATTCTCTCACTACCCCTTTAACCCCCCTAAACCCTAGGAAAAAATCCCTAGCACCCTAGGGAAGCCCCGAGACTCCCGGAGTCCCGAGAAAAAGGGTCTTTCGGTTCGGAAACGCTGCTCCGAGCAAAGTTCGGTTTTCTTTAAAATCCGCTGTAAGTGAGCTATGCCTACGCAATTTTTAATATAACTTTTAAATAATTATAGTAATGTTATTAGGACCTTAAAATAATTATTTGGGCTATTATTATGAGTTATATTGAGTGTTATTTAACGCTTATATAATAATAATAATAGCTAGACTATTAATTAGTCGCGGTTAATGTTAAAACTAAACTCTAGTGGTATTAATACTAGGTTTTGGTCAAGGAAAAATTGTTTTGAGATAACGAAGTGTTGTTCAAGTACCGAGTCACCACCTAATCAAGTGAGTGCATAGTTACTTTCATCTGACACATAGATATGAAGTATTTTATATAAATTACGTGCTATGTGTGCATATTATCTGAATACTTGCTGTCTATGTTGGATAAATGATTTTATACAAGTTTTTCGTTATTTAAACTGTATATGTATTTTATAGCTACAAAAATGTTGGGGTAAAACATGGGTAAATGTAATAAGACGATGTGTGATAAAATGATGAGAGGCCTCGATGTTGTTGGTGATCCAGTCATCTAGCGGAGTATAGATGACGACCACGGACTCTTCTAGACAGTCCAGTGGAACGCTAGCAGGCTCGCAACCTGTAGGTGTTTGTGAACGATGTGTTCACCGGTGTACTCCATCCCCCTCATGGTTGCCTTTAGGACATTTATTGCTGAGGAACCCCCTTAGCAGTGGTGTCCATCCCGATGATGATCCTTAGTCTAGGTCCCTTATGATAGGTGTTTAGGGACGTAATGTGAGGATAACGGGAACGGGTAATCGGGTTATTGTTGGTTGATGAATTTAATAAATTTATTTATTGTGGGTTGAAAACCCTATGTGCTCACCAGGCTCCCAAGCCTGACTCACTCAGTTTCATGTATTACAGGTAGTGGCGTTCGAGCATAGATGTGATGTTTTGGATGAGGGATTACGGATATAGGCATGTAGATATGAAATAATGTAGTAAGGCTTATATTGTACTGTTTATGCTTTTGATCTGTATCGAACATGACATCCCGAGTCTTTTAATGAAATACATTTCCTTGGAAATGCTTTTGATAAATCTTTATCATATTTTGTTTTGGGACAAATTCTTCAACACCGTTATTTAAAATGTTACTCTGATTTTCAAACAAGCATAAACAAAATCGGTTTTTTCTGGCCGTGAAAATGGGGATGTCACAGTTGGTATCAGAGCATTAGTTTAAGCGAACTAGGAATTTGTAGGATTTCTAGATTTAAAATGCTAAGCAATGATTGTGAGGTGTGAGCACTAGCTTATTTTAGGAATTATGCCTAAAATGCTTTCCTGTGCTAAATGCTTTATGCTTGATATGCTGTTATTTGTTCGGATCTATGGTCTGTTGCCGACCGGATCTGGAAACCTTATGTGTTTAGGATTCTAAACGTACGACTACGATATTAGAACTAACATGTAAACGTTTCGGAGAGATAAGGATGATTTAAACGTCTATCCTGAATAAAGATCTAAATTCACCTAATTCGGCGTATAGATCCAAATGGCAAGGACCCGTAGTGGAGTCGGGAATGTAAATGGGAACAGAAATCAACCACCCGTGATTGAACAAATACCGGTTGTGGTAGCCGCTCCTGAGCCAATCACAATGGCCGGAGTGCAAGCGATGATCCAGATGATGTTGGATCGTCAAATTGAGGAAACCAGGCGTTTGCTCCAACAAAATCGCGAGGAAGCTACCATACCAATCGTAGAGCCCGAGCTGAATGATGGGCCGTCTGAAGGAGGAAACTACAGTGGGACTGTTGGTCAAGCCAACCCACCGATAGTTAGGCGAAACCACCAGGATGAAGGAAATGATGGACGTGGATGCAAATACAAGGATTTCATGGAATCCAAACCACCGTGTCTATCTGGAAACCCGACACCGGTGGAAGTCATGAACTGGATCTCCGAGATGGAGACAATGTTTGAGAGTTGCGAATGCAGCAACAGGCAGAAGACCACTCTCGCGGTTCCTCTGTTAAAATCTGGAGTACTAGGTTGGTGGAAGCTGCTAGCTGATTCAATGCCCAAGCGTGAAGCGAGCAAGATGTCTTGGGAGGATTTTCTAGTGCAACTAAAGATGCAATACTGCTCTGAGCAGGATCTTCTGGAGATCAACAATGAGTTCCAGAATCTGAAGAAGGGAAGAATGAGCGTTACTGAATACGCTGCAAGCTTTACAGAGAAAATGAAGCTTGTTCCTCACCTCGTCCCAACTGAACTCTCCAAGGTTAACAAGTTTGCAATCGGATTACCAGCAGACTTTGGTCCAATGGTCAAGCAAACAACCACTCTGAAAGCCGCCATCTGGGCTGCTAAGAATGTGGAGACCCAGATACGAGAGAAGGGTCTGGAGAGAGTGGAGGTGGGAGAGAAAAGGAAATTTGATGGGTCGTCGAAATTCAGTAAGAAAAGCAAGTTCTCAAGGTCTGGTACACAGAAGTCTAGAGGAGGTGAAGCCAAATGGTGCGACAAGTGCAACAAGAAGCACCAGGGGAAATGTGACGGAGAAGTCACTTGTTTCAAATGTGGAAAGCCTGGGCACTATGCCAATGAATGCACCCTCACCAAGAAAGTATGTTATGGGTGTGGCGAGGAAGGGCACATTTCGAGAGACTGCCCGAAGAAGAAGGAAGCAGGAAGACCTAACATTCCACCGAAGCCGAAGGCAAGATCCTTCCAGATGACGCTCGAGGCAGCAAAGGAGGCAGCAGACGTCGCTTCAGGTACCTTTCTTGTAAATGGATTGCCTGCCAATATACTGTTTGATTCCGGAGCAAACTACTCCTTTGTATCGCATAAATTTGGTGGGAAATTAGCATTGCCTGTAGAAAAACTTGATAATGCCCTAATTGTGGAAGTTGCCAGTGGCAAGTTCGTACCTGTTAGTAATCGTATTAAGAACGTCGTCATCGACCTAAATGGAAACGAATTCCACAAAGAGCTGTTGCTCATAGAGTTGAACGGTTTTGATATCGTTTTAGGAATGGATTGGCTTAGCGCCAACGATGCTGAGATTCAATGCCGAAAGAATATAGTAAGAATAAACCCACCCGGAAAGGAGTCATTTATGGTATATGGGGACAAACACAGAGTGAATTATGGAATTGTCTCCCTAATGAAAGCCAGAAAATGTTTGTCCAAGGGATGTGCATCATACTTGGCATTCGTTATCGATGCTAAGAAGGAAAAGAAGGAGGTGCAGAGTATACCAGTCGTGTGTGATTATCCGGAAGTCTTTCCCGAAGATCTTCCCGGATTACCACCTGATAGACAAGTGGAGTTTCGTATAGACTTGTTACCAGGAACAACACCGATAGCAAAGGCACCATACCGATTAGCACCGACGGAGATGAAGGAGCTTATGACTCAACTTCAGGAGTTGTTGGACAACAGTTTCATTCGACCTAGTTCATCACCCTGGGGAGCTCCGGTGCTATTCGTGAAGAAGAAAGACGGAAGCATAGGAATGTGTATAGACTACCGAGGGCTGAACAAGGCAACAGTGAAGAACAAGTATCCATTGCCAAGGATTGATGACCTATTCGATCAGATGCAAGGTTCGAGCTATTTCTCAAAGATTGATCTTAGGTCAGGATATCATCAGCTGAAGGTGAGAGATCAGGATATCGAGAAGACTGCGTTCAGAACGAGATATGGACACTACGAGTTCTTGGTTATGTTGTTTGGACTAACCAATGCTCCAGCAGCATTCATGGATTTGATGAACAAGGTTTGTAAACCATTCCTCGATAAGTCCGTGATAGTGTTCATAGATGACATTCTCATCTACTCGAAAAGCCAGGAGGAGAATGGCCAGCATCTACGAGAAGTATTGGAAGTCTTAAAGAAGGAGAAGTTGTATGCAAAGTTCTCCAAGTGTGATTTTTGGATCCGAGAAGTCCAATTCTTGGGTCATGTGGTTAACCAGGAGGGAATAATGGTTGACCCAGCAAAAATCGAAGCTGTAATGAAGTGGGAACGTCCAAAGAGTCCCACAGAGATTCGAAGCTTTCTTGGATTAGCTGGATACTACCGACGATTTATACAAGGCTTTTCTTCGATAGCTGCTCCATTGACAGCTTTGACCCACAAAGGAGCTACGTATATGTGGAGTGAGAAGCACGAAGAAACATTCAAGAAGCTAAAGAAGAAATTGTGTGAAGCACCGATTCTTTCTCTACCTGATGGAGTTGAAGACTTCGCGGTCTATAGTGACGCATCAGGAGTCGGGTTGGGTTGTGTTCTGACCCAAAGAGAGAAGGTGATAGCATATGCATCTCGACAATTGAAGGAGCACGAAAAGAACTACCCTACTCACGATTTGGAGTTGGCAGCAGTGGTTTTTGCTCTAAAGATATGGAAGCATTACCTCTATGGAACAAAGTGCAAACTTTTCACTGATCATAAGAGTCTCCAGTATCTCTTTAATCAGAAGGAGTTGAACATGAGGCAACGACGCTGGCTAGAGTTATTCAAGGACTACGACTGTGAGATACTTTACCACCCCGATAAAGCAAATGTTGTTGCTGATGCTCTCAGTCGGAAAGTCAATCTTGAAAAGAAAAGGCCAAGAGCCTTGAGAATTGAAGTTGTCTCGACAATTGTGGAAACTATCAAGAAAGCTCAAGAAGAAGCTTCAGAAAAGAATGACCGAAAGGAAGAACGTTTGGGAAAGACGTTGGTATTCGGTACAAACCGTCAAGGACTGAAGGTATTCCAAGATCGGATTTGGGTACCTAAGACGGGAGGAATAAGAGATCTTCTGATGGAAGAAGCTCACAAGACCATGTACTCGATTCATCCCGGTAGCACAAAAATGTATAGGGACCTAAAACCCTACTACTGGTGGCCGACGATGAAGCTCGATGTTGCGAAGTATGTGGCCGAGTGTGTAACATGTGCAAGAGTTAAGGCATAACATCAGAAACCATACGGGAGTTTAGAACCTTTACCTGTACCCATGGGTAAATGGGAAGACATCACCATGGATTTTGTGACTAAACTACCCAGGACGAAGAACGGTCACGACATGATTTGGGTGGTCGTGGATCGTTTCACCAAGAGTGCACACTTCATAGCTGCCAACGAAAGGTGGTCTAAGGATAAGCTTGCAAATGCTTACATGAAGGAAATTATGAGACTTCACGGAGTTCCTCTAATGATTGTATCGGATCGTGATAGTCGTTTCACGTCAAGGTTTTGGAGGAGTCTACAAGAGGAACTGGGTACGAAGTTGTGTCTGAGTACAGCTTACCATCCGCAGACTGATGGTCAGAGCGAAAGAACGATTCAAACGCTTGAAGATATGTTGAGAGCATGTACCCTCGAGTTCCAAGGTAACTGCGATAAGCACTTACCTTTGGTAGAATTTTCCTACAACAACAGTTTCCACTAGAGCATCAAGATGGCACCCTATCAAGCTTTGTACGGGCAAAAGTGTCGTACGCCGTCTTGTTGGCTTGAGGCTGGAGAAAAACAGTTTATGGGCCCCGAGATAGTCCATGAGACTGCTGAGAAGCTGAAAGTGATCAGGGAAAGAATGTTAGCAGCTCAGGATCGTCAGAAGAGCTATGCTGACAAGAAAAGACGACCGATGACCTTCGAAGTTGGGGATTCAGTTTTGCTTAAGGTCTCACCGTGGAAGGGACTTATAAGATTCGGAAAACGAGGAAAGTTGAGTCCAAGGTTTATTGGACCGTTCAAAGTTCTTCAGAAGATTGGGAACCAAGCTTACAAGCTGGAATTGCCCAAAGAACTCGATGGTATTCATAACACCTTCCATGTGTGTTATCTGAGGAAATTCACGGGAGAAGTTCCCGACATAATTCCGATCTCAGTGTTAAGGATGGATGAGAACAAGAGGTTGATTGAAGAGCCCGAGGCAATTGTTGACCGTAAGACTAAGAAGTTACGACGCAAGATGGTCGACTTAGTACTAGTCCAATGGAAACATTCGAATGGGCCGAATCTCACTTGGGAAACAGAGGATGACATGATGAGTCGCTATCCGCATCTGTTTGCTGACGCATGATTCCGGGACGGAATCATCCTAAGGGGGAGAGAATTGTAACGCCCGGGTTTCTGGGCTAAGCATTTTAGACGATGTAATAGTCTAGGTCAACTATTGTAACTCTTTTTGATGAAATAAAGATGAAATATTTGAGTATTTTGTGAATTATGTGAATTTATGTGCTTATTATTTAATTATAAATGTATAATTAATAAAGAATAAAAATAAGCGTCAAAATTAAAGTATGAGATAATCCCGATATCTTTACATAAAGTTGTAGTGGTCGAAACAAGGATTCTAGAGATATAAAGAACGCCGAAATCCGAGTTATAACGAAGAAGTTATGACCCGTCGAAGTTTCGTAATAAAACCGGCACGGCACCGGGAAGCGTTAATAGTGAATTTACGATAGAGCGACTTTTAGCCTTAGCGATATAAACGAAAGTCGTAGAATACGTTAAACTGAGAGCGTCCATAAAAAGAACGCCCAAATCTGACTTCGTATGAGGAAGTTATAATTTTTCGAAGTTTCGGCTTAGCAGTGTACAACCCGAAGTTCGAATATTAGATCGAGCAGTTTTTAGCCGACACAATCTAAACGAGAATCGAAGATCTCGTTAATAGTAGCATAACGATAAAAAGACAGACGAAAACGGACGTCGGATGAAAAAGTTATGAATTTTTAACGGACCAATCCTGTCCCGGCCTGTTAAAAATATAACTTTTAAAATAAACTCAAAATCAGCCGACGGAGTCTAAACGAAAGTTGTAGAGTACGTTCCCGCCTACGCGTGGATATAAAGAACGTCGAAAACGGAGCTCGTACGCGAGAGTTACGAATTTTTAAAGTTTGTAGTCAAATTTGCGAAACCGTGATGACGTGGCAAGATCTGAGCCGTTGCTTGTTGCCCAAGGCTTCGCTTCAGATGGAGACACGTCGCCTCGCATACGCGCCGCGTCCGAGGTTGGGAACGCCCAGCGTACCGTTAGCCTTATCCCTTCCGTGTCCGATGTGCGAGCCAGCTGGTGCGAAGCTGGCACCCGATCCGAAGTACGCCCCGCGTAAGCCAAGGACTACGCCCCGCGTACGTCCGAGGCTGGCGCCTATAAAAGGGCTGCAAAGGCTGCCGAGGAAATCACTCATTTTCACAACTCTTTCTCTCTCTACTTTCTCTCACTACCCCTTTAACCCCCCTAAACCCTAGGAAAAAATCCCTAGCACCCAAGGGAAGCCCCGAGGCTCCCGGAGTCCCGAGAAAAATGGTCTTTCGGTTTGGAAACGCTGCTCCGAGCAAAGCCCGGTTTTCTTTAAAATCCGCTGTAAGTGAGCTATGCCTACGCAATTTTTAATATAACTTTTAAATAATTATAGTAATGTTATTAGGACCTTAAAATAATTATTTGGGCTATTATTATGAGTTATATTGAGTGTTATTTAACGCTTATATAATAATAATAATAGCTAGACTATTAATTAGTCGCGGTTAATGTTAAAACTAAACTCTAGTGGTATTAATACTAGGTTTTGGTCAAGGAAAAATTGTTTTGAGATAACGAAGTGATGTTCAAGTACCGAGTCACCACCTAATCAAGTGAGTGCATAGTTACTTTCATCTTACACATAGATATGAAGTATTTTATATAAATTACGTGCTATGTGTGCATATTATCTGAATACTTGTTGTCTATGTTGGATGAATGATTTTATACAAGTTTTTCGTTATTTAAACTGTATATGTATTTTATATCTACAAAAATGTTGGGGTAAAACATGGGTAGATGTAATAAGACGATGTGTGATAAAATGATGAGAGGCCTCGATGTTGTTGGTGATCCAGTCATCTAGCGGAGTATAGATGACGACCACGGACTCTTCTAGACAGTCCAGTGGAACGCTAGCAGGCTCGCAACCTGTAGGTGTTTGTGAACGATGTGTTCACCGGTGTACTCCATCCCCCTCATGGTTGCCTTTAGGACATTTATTGCTGAGGAACCCCCTTAGCAGTGGTGTCCATCCCGATGATGATCCTTAGTCTAGGTCCCTTATGATAAGTGTTTAGGGACGTAATGTGAGGATAACGGAAACGGGTAATCGGGTTATTGTTGGTTGATGAATTTAATAAAGTTATTTATTGTGGGTTGAAAACCCTATGTGCTCACCAGGCTCCCAAGCCTGACCCACTCAGTTTCATGTATTACAGGTAGTGGCGTTCGAGCATAGATGTGATGTTTTGGATGAGGGATTACGGATATAGGCCTGTAGATATGAAATAATATAGTAAGGCTTATATTGTACTGTTTATGCTTTTGATCTGTATCGAACATGACATCCCAGGTCTTTTAATGAAATACATTTCCTTGGAAATGCTTTTGATAAATCTTTATCATATTTTGTTTTGGGACAAATTCCGCAACACTGTTATTTAAAATGTTACTCTGATTTTCAAACAAGCATAAAAAAAATCGGTCTTTTCTGGCCGTGAAAATGGGGATGTCACAGAATCTACGCCGAAAGGTTGCTTGATTATACGTTGGGTTGTCAACAAAGTAGTCTTCCATTAAACGTGCCTCACCCTGATCACGTTCTCGATCGCAATACCTCCTTCTTGCTCTGGGAGGATGATCTTCTATGAGTATTTCAGTGATGATTTCATCGAGTTGTCGATTATTTTGAACAGCCCGTGCTTCCCATTCCAAATATTCATTAAAAGTCGATGAGTTTTCATTATGAGACATTTTTCAAAGAGATAAGAAATAAAGAGTTAGTGTTGGATATCAAAGTATGCCAGTGATATACCTATTTATACTAAAAGATAATGATAAAAAATAAATATAATTTTTTATTAGTTTATCTAAATAAAATATAAGCATCCAATAAAAAAGTGAGTCATGGAAATAAAGATAATATTTGATTTGGTAGATGACAAAGTGTGCTAGTGGCCTACTGACAACTCCATGTGCAAAACAGATTTATAAACAACATTACTTAATAAAATATATTACAAATACGTGAAATACAAAAGTACAATATCTAACAAATACATAACACATAAAACTACATAATAAAGTATTTTACAAGTTAATTAAAAGACAAACTGGAAATATAAAACACATAATGACCGATAATTAGTTTCCATAAAACTTTGATATTAGAAAGTGTTTCATGTTTTCTTCTTCAAGCGATAAATGCTCCTTTTGTAGCAGTGTGTTCAAATGCACAAGTTGCATCTTGACGAGCTCCCTTTCATCTGTTTTTTGCTCCCTTTCCTTGTCTAAGTCGATTCTGTGACAACCCAAAATTTATATTCTGTACAACCATTCACTTCAATAGAAGTCAGAACTGTTTCTGCTAACTTTTGAGCTGTGTAGAGTCAGTTTGACTGTTCTAAAGCCTAGTACTGTAACAGATAACTGGAGAGAGGATGCCCTAGGGTTTATTGTGTAACACTTAGGTTCCAAAACTCTAAGAGTTTGGAGTTTACGGCCCAAATGGTATTAGGGCCGTAAACCCTAAGGACTATATAAGTGACACTTAGTTATTTTTAGCTCTTTTTCACATTTTCAAGACTAGAACCATTTCTCTCTCAAGTATCATCCAAAGTTTCTTCAAAATCCTCAAGAAAGTAAGTGTTTTCTTCCTTGATTAGTTGTTCCCTACCTTAATCTAGTGATCTTACAAGATTTCATCCATGAAATCATTCCATTTGTGTAGATCTTCAAGTGTTCTTCATTTCACCAAGAACACACACTAGTGTTCTTGGACTTTTAACACCCTTTCAAGCTCCTTTATTGTAAGTACTCTTACCCTAGTGTGTTATAAGGCTTGTTACACTTCTTAATCAACTAGAAAACACAAAGAAACACAAGATCAAAGGTGTTTACGGTCCAAACATGTTCTTGGACCGTAAACCCTAATGAAAGGGCCATTGTGTGCCCTAGTCCCTTACCAAGCCTTGGATACTAGTCTAGATCACATCCTTGAAGTGTATAGGACCTTAAACATCGAAAACATCAAGGACCATTAGAGTTTACGGCCGTAAACTCATGGAGAAATGGTCCATGGGCCGTAAACTCTACAAAGGGGTGAAATGTTGCCACAATCACTTCCTAAGGCTTAGACTTGAAGTTAGGATGCTTCTTTATGACTTGGAAGACCTTAAAACACAAAATGGTATACTTACCATGAGTTTACGGCCGTAAACTCATGGGTTTACGACTGTAAACTCCAAGGGAGTTGGTCCCAAAACCGTAAACTCCAAAAGAGTTTACCCTTGGACCCTAAACTCAAATGCAAGGCCCTACGACCCTTAGATGCAATTCTTAGTACTTATAACCCTTGAATCAAGTGTTTTTCATGTCCTAGGATGTCTTAACTTGGTTAATTAGTTGTTAAATGACTAATTGGATACATATATGTGTTATTATATGTTAACTAGGATCCTTGTATGTGTTCAAGTCTTCACTTGACACTTAGCATCCTATACCATCCGTTCATCCAAACCACTTACTACAGGTGAGTTCATACCCCTTAATCAACCTTTTAAATGATTTTAAATGCTTTTATGGGGGGGGGGGGGGTACAAGTTGAACTATTATAGTAATTATATCAATCACATGTGATTAATAACTACCAAACAAGTGGATTTCTTAATTTTCAAACTGTGTTATCAAACAAACTACTTTAAACTGTTTTACAAACTCTTTTACATGTCAAATACTTTTATTAAACTCTTTTAAACTTATATTCTGTTAAATGTGTATCTATATATATATATATATATATATATATATATAGTAATATAAGTAGGATTGAAAGGACTTAGGACTAATAGCTCACCTTACCTCCTGTTCCTCGTTTGGTTGTGGACTTAGGGTATCGGTTGTTTGTCCGAAGGTCGTTTGAATCCTAGTTATATATTATGTATATGTATATAGATATAAAAGTTCCTTCTTTCTATTCAATACCTTTGGGTAGCAAAGGTATACAAACATGTTCATACATACAAACCATATTACTAGTAAACTATAATAGGTGTAGTTTAGGAATATACTAATACTATTACTAGAACAGTGAAACATACAATGAGTCAGTTCATACATGAGTCAATACCATACAGAGAGAACATAACATACAGATAGAGAATACTATGATGAGAAACAAACAATACCATACAGAGAGAACATACATACATACATACTAGACAGAGAGAGAACATACAATACAGCTAGTACATACAATACCATACAGAGAGAACATACATACATACTAGACAGAGAGAGAACATACAATACAGCTAGTACATACAATACATTCACAAGTGCACTAATACAGTTATGTGAGCCACGTAACGGGGCATGGCATCACCTGTCATGGCTCGTTTTGTATCCAGAATCTCCTTAAATGGAGAGCGTTGAGTTTGTGTATAGATCTATACTGGATTGACTATCCTACACCTTGCTGCTCGCTACAGTGGGACTTGCAAGTCTACGGGTGCCAAACATCATTCCTTCCGACGTCTTACATCGTCGTGTTTATAGTCTGTAGTATGGTACAGGCCGATCACATAAGTACTTTAAATAACAATTGGTTTAAGGTAGTTAGTACATCAGTAGTTACTTAATACAACGCTACAGTACTATTTCATTTTCCCAATGCATTCACTTTGTGACCTTCACACAATAAACAGTAATGTAAAAACTATATTTTTGGTTAATGATAGTCAGATTTGGGAAAATACATACTCTTACAAGAGACACACACACCAACACTTGATGCCTTGGTAGAAGGCTACTTTTAGTAGAAAACATAGGGATTTCTAGGAGAGTTCAAACATCTTACAAACATCTTACAAACACTTTCATACAAACACAGACACTAATATACTTATGATCTCACCAGCTTTAAAGCTGATAAACTCTTTCAAAATAACTTGTATTCTCAGGTCACCAGTAGACAGGTACCAGTGTCAGGTTTTGAAAAGATGGAGCTCGTTCAAGACTCATCTTTTATTTTGATTCATATTTTTGGTGTCTATTAAACTTGACAGAACACACTTGTATTAAATTATATTATTAATGCAATGAATGATGTTGTTGCTTGTTTACTACTATTCATTGTTGTGATACTGTACATGACGTCCTCCACCCCCGAACGATTCCGCCGTTCCGGTTTTGGGGTGTGACAGATTCTTTGTTGCTGCATTTCTTTATCCAAGTTGATTCTTTTTTTCATGACTTCAAGTTCACTTTCTATAGCAAGCCTCATTGCACAAAGTTCTGTAACAATTTCGTTAGAAGCCTTACATTTCCCTTTTTTTGCCGCATCTCTGCCTGTTGGACGTTTAACTGTTGAACCATCACTAGTTGGCGTTTCTGTGTTGGAATGGACACAATACTCCCCTTCTTCAGTGCTCCTTGATCTTTTCGAGCTACCACCACTTTCTTCATTACCCACTTCACATTCAGGATGGGAACGCGTTGTGTCACGATCTAACTCTAAAGCCCACTTCTCGTGTTTACACATAAATTCATTAAAAACAATAATGTCGTTGAACTTATTCCCCCTTGCCTCATAAAGTTTATGAGCTTCGTTTTCAATATCTTTTTGACTCATTCCACTTCTTCTTCGACTCCATGCTTCCCGATATACACCAACCCACTTTTGTGCATTTTCACTAAGCCGTTTAAAACGACCTCTCATTTGATCTTCGTTCCTGCTATTTAGCTTTTCTGGATTTTCAACCCGAGCGGCATCATACAGTTGCTTTATTTATGCCCACAATGATGTTTTTTTATGGTTTTTTCCACGCTCCTTATCTTCACTAGCAAACCACCATGCTGACATTAAAGCAACATCTTCTGCAGCATCCCATTTATTTCCTTGTGGTTGTTTTTCAGTATTTTGTGATGTTTGAAGATTATTTGTGAGCATTAGAACGATTTTGAGAGTCTCCAAGATTTATATAAAAATTTGGAAACTCACCATCCATATTTAGAAAATACAAATAAAAAGGGATTAAAATACAAAATGAGGTTTGGATATGAAGATATATGATATCATACTCTTTTTATAAGTAAAAAAAATTACGATTTTCAATATTTTTTTTTCTGAATTGGATAATGTTAAATTTTTAGTAAGCATAGAATTTTATCCTAAAAAACCTAAGAGTTAACTGATAGGATGGCACGTGGATTAAAAAAAAAGTAATAACAACTTGGGGGTTGATGTGGGGTTTTGTCTCACATTCTCAATTTTTTAATATTATTCTCTCAACCAACTTGAGTTTTAGTCATGAATGAGCATAGTCTAAGAAGTTGGGTTGGGTATGTGGAAGAGAGAGAAACTATTTAATTAATGGATAGTTGGGTTGGTTTTAGTTGCGAATGTGAGTAGTCTAACATTTTCAACCGACAAATAAGAATTCATTGCAAAAAGCAATATGTTATTTCGTAGAGTAAATATAGTAGGTGTGTTTGATACGAAGTTTTTGAGAGTTTTTAATACTAAAAAAACTTCGATTGACAGAATAAGTTTTTAGCATTTATTTTAAACAAAAAAATCATAATACAAAATCTATTTCAAGTAGTTTTTCAAAGAGCTTTTACATTTCCGAAGCTTTTAGATTTAAATTATTTTTACACATTTAAAAGCCAACTATTAGTTTTCCAAACATTAATGTATAAATAAAAATTACAACTTCTAACGATATACTATTGAAGGCTCCGATTCAAGATATATATATATATATATATATATATATATATATATATATATATATATATATATATATATAGGTAGAGGTAATTTCAATTGAGAAAATAAAAAAGGTTGAGAATGGGGGAATCATTCCCAGCCACTCATTTAATCTAAGCATAAAAAGACACGATGGCAAACTTGTAAATATGTTAATAACCTTCAATCTCAAATACGTAACTATAGAGAATTCGATAACAGTTCGTTTATGATCAAAATTTCTTCTCCAACCTTCAACAATCATCCAGATTTCTTCAACTAAACCATCATCAATGTCATCCAGTGTTAATCAATCATCGATATTCGTGGCTGGGAGGTTCGCCGTTCAAGACAGATTCGCAACCCAAATTCATCAATTTCATCGATTTTCTTTGTTGAATACTCCGAATGTTCGTAGCTTGCAAGCATCTGTTAAAGTTCATAACGGATTTGGAACTGGAATTTCCCAGATTCGCAAACGAACTGAGTTGGAATCGGAATTTCTTCGTTGTTCATGAAATTGGAATCGGAGTTCTGGACTCGCAGTCACAGTCGACATTGAAGGACTCGGAATCGGTACTCACAGGTTCCCAATCGGATTTTCGGAAATCAAAATCAAAATGAGAAATCGATCAGACATAGGATGTCGCATCTGAAGTCGAAATCGGAAGTATATGATGATTTGGAATTGATAACTTGAATTGGAAGTATCATGTTTTTAACATTTTTAAAATAGTTAAATTGTATGCACTCCAACTGTTTGATGAAATGCATAAAATAAATTACCACGTTATATTCACATATGAATATGTTTTCTCACATGAATCAGTATATGATTATTAAAAACACAAAACAAATATGTAAGTCTGTATGTTATTCATATGTGAATAACATATGAAAATTATATATATTTGTGAAAATACCTTATAATATTCATAAGTGAATATATTCACAAGTGAATATACCTTGTAATATTCATATGTGAATATACTGTGTAATATTCATAAGTGAATATATCATCTAATATTCACAAGTGAATATACTATGTAATATTCACATGTGATATACCATGTAATATTATTTAATATTCACATATGAAAATATCATTTAATATTCATAAGTGAATATATCATCTAATATTCACAAGTGAATATACTATGTTAATATTCAGAAGTGAATGCATCGTCTAATATTTAAATATGAATATACTATGTTTATTATATGCTATATTCATATATGAATGATACTTAAATTGTAAAAAAAATTAATCATACTTTTTATTCATAAGTGAATAACGAATGTACTGTAATTAAACCTGATGCATTTTTATTCACTTATGAATAACGATAGCTGAAAATATAAAAAAATTAAATTTTTTATTTTATCTTAAAACTATATTAATATGGATGTCTATTTGTAGAGAATAAAAAACCATGAATTTTGGTATATTTAAAATCATTTTTCGATAAAAATAGCTTCTTAAAAATTAAAAAAACGAAAAAAACTATGTTTTTGTATATATTAAGGTAATGATTAGCATAGTTTAAGGAAGTATGTTTTGTTGGAAAACACATGTCTATTCATTTCCCATTTTCGCTGGTACAACGGAGGCTTTTGCGGCAAAAATAAATGAGTGGTTGAGAATGATTCCCACATTCTCAACCTTTTTTTTATCAATTGAACCCTCTTTTATATATATATATATATATATATATATATATATATATATATATATATATATATATATATATAAAAGAACATTGCTTCGTACAACCTTACTGTGCTAGGTGGTTTGGAACATATGGAAGACCCGAAATAACTTGGTGTTCAACAAGAAAAGATGCTCTTATCTTAAGGTGACGGATGATATTCAATTAATTGTTTTCAATTGGGTTAAACATAGAACTCATTTTAATTTTATTAGTTGATTTGATTGGTGTGTTTTTCTTTTCATGTATGTAATTTGTAATTTTTTTTTTCTTTTTGTACTGTCTTTCTAACTTTTTGTTAGTGTTTTAATACATCCACAGTTAAACAATAAAAATAAAAATAAAAGAAAAAACTACCAAGCAACTTCCAACTTTAACTATCAACTAGTTCTACGAATTCATGTTAATTTTTAAAGTTAAAAAAATATATATAATATGACAATGACAACAACGGAATTTTTTGTTGAAATTAAATTACTTTAATTGATTTAAATAAAATACAATGGTTAGATAATTAAAAAATCAAAACATACTAAGTTTTGTATATCTTGCCGGTTTATAATCCTTATTCTAATAAAGAATAGTTTTATTCTCCAATTGACACGTATCACCTTATTAGACCTCTTAATTAATTCATATTTTATTCTTCTTTTAGCATGTGTCACCGTGTTATGTCTCCTGATTAATATTTGTCATTTATCACCCTATTGATTCTTTATTTCAAATTTCAAATTTCAAATTTTCCATTCTATCTACATTAAATTAATAACATTAAAATAAAAATTAAAATAAAATTAATACAAATTATAAAGTGATATAATTTCACATATTTATTTAAATCAATTATTATAATTTTATGTAACTAAAAAAATCTCTTAATTAATAATTTATTTAAAATAGTTGATTAATAACTTTGAATTTTTATTATAAAAATGTAATTAATTTTCTAACCGTGCATTGTTCTCACAAATTATAAATTAATGAAAAAATAAGTAAAAATTGATTTATTAATTAAAGGTTAGAAACTATTCTTGTTGTGCCATAATCAATAAAGAAATTAATAGATGTTAGGCAAACGTCACATTGTAGTCAGAATAAATTTTTATGGTAGTCAGTGCCAAATAATTCAGAGAGGTCTATATTTGTAATTGATTGTTATTAGAGATGAAATGAAGATAATGAATGCAAGCTATCAGTTGTTACCATGATTGCTAGAGGTTGTTGAGAATTTGCTTCATCAAATACCATGATTGCTAGAGGTTGTTGAGAATTTGCTTCGTCATTTGATGCTTTATAAGACATGAGGTCACTACGAGAAAATTTCGATTTAACTACGGAAAAATTCCGTAGCAAAATGATGTAATTCCGTAGCTAAACATAAATAACTACGGAAGTTGCTATGAAATTTGGCAATGGGATTCCATAGTAAGATTTCTTGTAGCAAAATGTTTAACTACGAAATTATAGTTCCGTAGCAATATTGCTGTGGCCGTTGCTACGACGTCTATCCGTAGCATTTCAACTACAACACACTTCCATCACAATTCCGTAACAATTAATTCTATAGCAAATTCCGTATCTATTTTGTTCCGTAGCAAATTTCGTAGCCATTTGGTCCATAGCAAATTTCGTAGCTAATTGTTCCGTATCAAATTCCGTACCCATTTGGTCCGTAGCAAATTCCGTAGCCATTTGGTCCATAGCAAATTCCGTAGCTAAATGTTCTATAGTAAATTCCGTAGCCATTTGGTCCATAGCTAATTCCGTAACTAATTGTTCCGTAGCAAATTCCGTAGCCATTCGTTCCGTAATAAATTCCATAGCCATTCGTTCCGTAATAAATTCCGTAGCCATTCGTTCCGTAGCAAATTTCGTAACAACTTTTTTGTAGTCAATTCCATAACAATCGTTCCATACCATTTTTTCTATAAAATTCGGTTATTTAATTTGACTTAGTATATCAATTTACAAAAATACAATTAATATAAAACAAAAAATAACAAAGTATTTATATAGAAACTAAAAGAAATATCCAATACATCAAAAGATACATATTTCAAAATCAAAAGTAGCTACAAATTTAACGTAAAACATTATTCGATACATAATATTCTATCATTGATTAATAAAAGTTTTGACATGTTCACTCAATGTGTTAATGACATTCATTGCTTGTGCAAGTTGTTGTTCAAACTTTGCTTGAACATCCACATTTTTCTGTTGAAACTCCACATTCTTTTTCTGAGCATCCTCATATTTTTGTTGAACATCCTCATATTTTTGTTGAATATCCTCATATTGTTCGCCTTGCGTCTCAGCTAACTTCTTCAAATTCTCAATCTCGACTTTTGTCTCGACATTATTATCCTCGTATTGTTCACGATGCATTTCAGAAGATCCTTTACTAGAATGAATGTGCTTTCCATATGAGCCAAATCCATATAATCTCTTTTTTCGATCATGTCCCCCAACAACATCATAAAATAGTTTGTCCTCATCAATTTCATCTCCTATCGCTTCCAACCGATCACATCGTTCCATAAATCATCCTATAATTTTATAATTGTGTTGAGATAAAACTTATACAAAAAAAATCAAAATAAAACTTACATGAAATTATTCAAAATAAAACTTACATGATTTTTTTTAGCTTTGTCAACTAAAAAAGTCACTCCATCGTGATTCTTAGTGTGTGTATACAAGAATAGTTCATGGTGTGCCGGATCATGTCCCCAAAGCTTCTTCTACATATATACAAAAAAAAATCAATATTAAAGTAGATTGCTATTTTTACATTTAGGCTTAGATATTTAAAAATGAAAAAATAGCAACTTACTTTTAGGCTAAACCCTTTTAAAAATCAAAATGGAACTAGATTGTTATGATACAAAAGTTAATGAAAGTAGATTGCTATTTTTTGCATTTAGGCTCCACTCTTTAAAAATGAAAAATAAAATAACATACTTTTTAGGATTAGTCCTCTTAAAAATCAAAATGGAACTAGAAAAACTATAACATACAACTAAATGAAAGTGCATTGCTATTTTATGTATTTATGCTTAGTCCTTTTAAAAATCAAAATGGAACTAGATAATGGTATTTCTAAATGAAAGTAGATTGCTATAATAAGAATTGTGACATCTTTCCTGAAATTTTAAAAACTTAGGAAGTTATAAATCTTTAGGTTCACAAATATTATTGAAATATCTTACTGAAAATTTAAGCATACTACTTTTTACTTTAAAATAACAATGTACTTTTGCTTGCTTATTTATTTTAGCATCCTACTTTTTACTTTGAAATTTTTACCTAATTGTAGCAATGTGAACTAAATACAAAAACTAAAAGTATAATGCAAATACTTTAATGAAAGTAGATTGCTATTTTTTGCATTTAGACTTAGCCCTTTAAAAATGAAAAAATAACAACTTACTTTTAGGATTAGCCTCTTTCAAACTCAAAATGGAACTATTTTCTAAAATACAATGTCATAGTAAGTATAAAAGATAAAGCACAAAGCTTAAACATGATAGTTTTGTTATCACCTGGATTGTGTTGGATTGGATTGGATTGGAGTGAAGTAGAGTGGATTGGAACCTGGAACAAAGAAGAACAAAGAAAACAAATAAACTTTATCTCAACAAAAGAAAAACAAAGAAAAAGTTAACAAAATATTATTTTCAGAAAAATTTATCAAACCTTATGAGACATTTCCGAATTCTGATAGTTAAATTGTAACTACAAAAAAAATTGCATTTTAGAAACTATAGATGTTAAGGTACATTACATGCTATTTGCCTACAAGAAAAGACTGCATATTAACCAAACAAACCAAAAGATACAAGAGGAAAGAAAGTTTTTCCCATTAAGTCCTAACTATAAAATAATGTTTTTATAGCTAAGAGATTCTGAAGAGAAAATAATGTTTTTAAGTAAAGAAAGAGAGCAACTTATTAAACAACGAGACTCTTCTCATCAAGAGGCGCTTTTATGGAGGTCTGAGCTGGGAAAAGCTAGGGAACGTGTAGTGATTCTAGAAGGAGCTGTTGTGAGAGCTGAAGAGAAGGTTAGGGTGAAAGATGCCGAGGCTGAAGCTGTAATAAAAGAGGCAACAGGGAAAGAAAGTGTCCTGAGAAAAGAGAATCAAGAGCTTTTGGCATGCATTCATGTTCTACAACTACAACTTAAAAGGTTTTATTAAGAGACTAGAGTACATTACATTTTTGGTCCCTAAGTATAGATATTTCTTTGCATTTTTGGTCCCAAAAAGTTATCTTGAAAACTTGGTCCTTATTTTTAACTTTTCTAATGATTTTGGCCCCTGTGTCATTTAAGTCATCAGTCAAGCTGTTAAATTTTTTAAAATAACCAGTTTGCCCTTGGACCAAAACTGGAAAAAAAGCAGTATATTATAGGGACCAAGTTTGTATATTTCTCTTATTCTGAATTAAGGTTCATAACATTTCATATGTGCATCTGATTTTTAAATCTTCTATTATTATGTATATTATGCATTGAATTATATATTTTTAAAATTTAGTCCGTATGCTATTTCTTCAATTTTGATCCAAGGGCAAAATGGTCATTTTGATATATTTAATAACTAGGCTGTTTAGCTTGGTCAATGCAAGGACCAAATTCATTAGGAAATTTCAAAATAAGGACCAACATTTTGGGACCAAAAGTAGTTGTACACATGGGGACTGAAAATGTAATTTACTCAAGAAACTAACCAATATGAATATGATAAAAAAATGTTGTTTATCTGGGCATAACCTTGGTTGCTCTGTGGGCATTGTGATTTACTTGCCTCCCCCTGTTGCTGACGTGGCGGTTGTGTTTTGTCAGCAGGCAGGAGGAGAATACAAACCAAGTGCTTGAGTAAATTATATATGGGTGTTTCTTTTAGACATAGTGAGGAAAGAAAGTTTTTCCCATTAAGTCCTAACTATAAATATGATTGATAAGGACTTGAAACAGGGGAAGCTGTTGCTATAAAGAAAGTGCTACAGGACAAAAGATACAAGAACAGAGAGCTACAAATCATGCGTTTATTGGAACATCCAAATGTTGTTCCACTGAAAAATTGTTTCTATTCAACAACCGACAAAAAGGAAGTGTATTTGAATGTTGTATTGGAATATGTACCTGAAATAGTCTATAGGATGTCAAGGCATTATGTTAGGATGAATCAACACATGCCTATGTTGTATGTACAATTGTACACATATCAGGTCAGATCACTCTCTTACTAATCTCTTTTGATTAAACTTAATTAATCTTGTAATCTCATTTTATATCTGTCTTTGTCTTTGTTGATCAGATTTGTCGTTCGCTTAACTACATTCATAATGTGATTGGTGTATGCCATCGTGATATTAAGCCACAAAACTTATTGGTAAGAATGGAAACGCGTGATTTGTAGCTCTCTGTTCTTGGATCTTTTATACTGTAGCACTTTCATTATTTTGGCTGATTATGAAGAATTCAAAATGTAAACCCTAATTTAACTCTCGATCAAGCTTATATGTATATAGATATTGTTGGGTATTATTGTGTTGCATCATGGGCTTGTTTTGTATATCCGGATTGGGCCTGTCCATCCGTGTTTATATAGTAGGGTTTAACTATAAATAGTGCATGCATGTATGCATTAGATACGCTATTGATTATCATTGATTATTGTTTTGTAACCCTAAGCACCTCTACAGTCGAAGTTCTTAATCGAGCTCTTCTGAGGTGTTCAAGTTTTAATCATACGACATCTTTAAAGCTATTCTTGTGTTCATAATTACGTCCTTAATTGTTTGCTTGCATAGAATCTATCGATCCTACTAGAACTTTGTTCTAACAATTGGTATCAGAGCAGGAGACTGTGTGATCAATACACATTCCTTCTGTGTTAAGAATTCTTTAGGGTTTCCGCTTTTATCGAATATATAGAAGCCGTCTTCTTCCTGTCGACGGTAACTCTGGTTTCTAATAAAACCCTAATCTCAAGTTTACAGGTCTGATTCTAGCGGCTCACCATGTCTCACGAAGACTCTCAAACAAATCCCATCAACATCTCTAACAGCATTGGATCCACTACCAGGATTCCCATTCTTTACACTCAAGACTATGAAGTATGGGCGCATCACTTTGAAGATTATGTGGTCGGATCTGAAGATAATGGTTATCTCATCTGGGAAGCCATCACTCTAGGGCCGTTTGTTCATTCTGGAACGAACATGACTGTTAAGACCCAAAAAGAATATAACAAGCTGGTGGCGGACGTAGACAAGATGCCACAGGATGTGAAGGACAAATTGCTGTGTAATGTGAAGGCCATGAGAATGATTAGATTTGCCTTGCAATCTGACACTTTTCGGTTAGTTGGTTCATGCGCGACGGCCAAAGAAATTTGGGATAGGTTGAAAGAACTTTACTCAACCGATGAAGATCTAGAACACTCTATTCAAACCTTACTGCTCTCAAAATTTGGAGTTTTCGAACAGAAACCTGAAGAAAAACTTATACAAACTTTCGATCGGTTCAATCATCTCCTAACTAAGATGATCAAGCATGGAATAGAAAGAAAGTTGATCGAGCAGAAGGTAACCTTCATGAACGGTCTGAGACCGGAATGGATGGTTGTGGTTTCAACAGTGAAAGCACATGAACAGTTTAAATCTTACTCACTAGCGAAACTTGTGGGAATACTTAAGTCCCATGAGAATGTGGTAACCAAGGAGGCGAAGGTAGTTTCGGGTGTGGGATCGTTGGCCCTTGTCTCAAAAGGAAAAAGTATTGCAGAAGAAGAAGAGGAGTCGGATATGTCTGAGTGTGACCTTACAAGCGAAGAATACGCTATGATGGTCACCAATCCAAAGAAGTTTGCCAGAAGGAAATTTCCTGTCAATAAGAACCGAAACTGGCAGGGAAGTTACAGTTCTGAAAAGGTGAAAGATGAACCGAAAGTTACTTCTCAAAAGGATGACGAAAAGAAGGAGAGAAAGCTTGCAGGAGACTCTGGGTTTGACTGCAATTACTGTCATGGCAAGAACCACTTTGCCAAAGATTGCATGCTGAGGAAGATGGCTGAGAAAAGAGATGGTGAAGACGATGAGACGTACTACATGCGAAAGTTGGAAGAGATCAAGAAAAAGAAGGCATCTAACAGTTCAATGAATTCCTTAATTGTGCAGGAGAATGCATATGAAGATGAGTTCGGTGGCGTTGAAGTCTGGTCAACCGATTCTGAGGATGAAGAGGTGAGAAAGCCCACTCATGGAAGAGCTTATGTGGCCAAGGATGTAGGTTCGGCTGGAAGATGTTTGATGGTCACAACTGGTGGATCAACTGAAAGTGCAAGTAAGGAGCCGAACCTAACTGAGGACAAGTGCTTTGCAGCCAAGCCTGTGAGCGAGAAGATCGACGATTGTGATCGGTTGATCAAAAAGGTACAATCCATCCTCGAATCACTTAAAGTTCCAGTAACAAATTATGAAGAAGAATTAAACGAATTAAAATTTAAATTTTCTAACTTAAGTGGAAGTCTCATGCAAACTCGCTTAGCGAATTCTAACCTAACTGACCAACTCAGCAGGGTGTCTTCAAAGAGTGAGGAGAGAAGGATGTGGATTGAGCTGAAGGAGTCGGAGTTAAATAGGGCTAGGGATGAAAGTATTTATTTGCAACGAGACAATTTAAATTTTTTGAAATAAAGGAATGTTTTTTGTTTAATTGCAAAGCGCTTATATACTAGTATTACTCAATTGCATTTAAATTGCGAAATAGGGAAAAAGATTCATAAAATGATTTTACCCTTCCTTGAATTTAAGGAGGATGAAGTCATAGCTGAATGTGAATCAATTGTGTCCTCAGAAGAGACATCCATCCATTACAAAATCGGACTGGACAAAATAGAAACCTTCATCGACTCTAAGGAACATAAATGTATGCTCAAAGATCTTTTAGATGAAAATGATAGGTTAAAGATTAAGTCCGAAACTATTCAATCGTTTGATTCGTTTAACGCCAAATTAATTTTAGAAAATAAAATGAACATAGAAAATACGTCTGAATTTGATGAGGAAAGTGAGATGAGCGAAATCTCAGTAGAAGACGTGGTTGATTGCTCAGAGTTTATGAAGAGCAAAACCGAGAATGAGAAACCCCTCATTTATGAAAATTCGGTTGAATATGCTCGCCTGTCAAAGGACAAGCCACAGAAACTCAAAGAGAAAGCAATGGTTTATCATAAGGTTCAAACTGTACCGAATCAGGTCTATGATGTTACAGGGGTCACTGCAAAACAAACGGCAGAATTGAAAATCTTGGTTGACAAAGACAATGCTGAAGGGTGCGACGATTATTTCTGGTCAGCCCCTATTGATAACGCAGATGAAACCATCGGCTTATCTGAGCAAACTTCATGGAGGGTAAAAGGAAGATACGTTGTTGAACCTATCAACAAACCCTCGAGTTTCGACAAACCAAGCACAAGTGGAACAAAAGAAATCCCTGAAGAACTAATGAAAGAACCGATTGTTCCAACTAAGACAACCGAAACTCAAAAGGAGAAGCCAAAGGCTAGCTTCAATATCCACAAATCTCAGAAGGAATTAGTTGAACAGAAACGCCAAAGAAATCAAAGATACATGAAAAATCTGAATGATCGAAAACGTTATTGGCAATCTCAAAATCCCAACTACGTACCTCCTAAGAAAGAATCAATTGACAAAGGAAAGGAAAAGCTAAAAGGAAAAGAAAATTTCAGTCCAAATTCCTACTATTCCAAAGCTCATAACCGAACGTCGACTTTCGGTTTCAAAACTAACGCGCAGAACCGAACGTCTAGTTTCTGTCCAAACGTCAAGGCTAACAACCAAACGTCTACTTTCGGTTCCAACACCAGCGCTCAGAACCGAAAGTCAAGTTTCGGTCCCAAGTCTAGTTTCGGTCCTTCCAACTCCCAAAGAAAATCAAATTTAGTGAAGGACATCAAAGGAAAGGGAAAGCTTGATTCTGATTTTGATAATAAGAAAAAGTCAGTTGATCCTAGGATTCAAAAGAAAACACCAAAACCATCTAACAACACAGCAACTAATACACCAAAAGTTAAACAAGATAAAACTAAAATCAAGGTGTACACCATCAAAAGAAAAGATCAATCCACTCTAATAAAAAGAACTTATTTGGTTGACATTTCTACTGCAATTCCTTTTTCTGTGAAAGACTCACCAGGACCCAAGAAACTTTGGGTTCCTAAATCTGCATGAATTTGCAGGTGATAAGTGACGAGCAGTTCGATGATGAATGGTATATAGACAGTGGCTGCTCGCGTCACATGACAGGAAGGAAGGAAGAGCTGAGGGAGTTTCGGTCCCTAAAGGATGGTGGATGTGTGAAGTATGGCAATAACTCGTATGGCACAATCAAAGGATATGACATGATAACCAACAGAGACTTCTCGATTCGAAAAGTAGCTTATGTGGGAGGGTTGCAGCATAACATCGTCTGTGTATCACAATTAGTTGTGGGAACAGCATTGAAGGTTTCATTCGATGATGAGGGCTCAGAAATAATTGAGAAGCAATCTAAAAAGGTTCTGTTGAAGTCTGAACGCAAGGGAGAGATGTATCCTTTAAATCTCAACCCAATTAAAGGAAAACCAGCGATATGCCTGCTATCAAAGGTGAACACTGATGAAAGCTGGTTATGACATCGACGTCTATTGTGACATCCCCAATTTTCACGGCCAGAAAAGACCGATTTGTTTATGCTTTGTTTTATAAATCAGAGTAATCGTTTAAAGAAAACGGTTGCGGAATTTGTTCCCAAAACAAAATGTGATAAGAATTTATCAAAGCATTTCTTTAAAGAAATGTATTTTCATTAAATAACAAAATCTCGGGATGTCATGTTCCGATACAGACCAAAAGCATAAACAGTATAAAATAGACCTTACAACAATCATTTATAACTACTGATCTATAATCCAAAATCTCTCGTCAAGTCCACCAACTTATACTCTTGTGCCATTACCTGTAATGCAAAGAAAACTGAGTGGGTCAGGCTTGGGAGCCTGGTGAGCATATAGGGTTTTCAACCCACAATAATATAATTATTATATTTAATCATCAAACAATCAACCCAATTACCCATCCCCATTATCTTCTTTATTTCTTAAGGTTTTACCCTAAGAATCAACTATCCTTCATTCATTCATTCCTAAGGATTGACCTAAGGAATTGGCACAAAATCCATTGCTACATAAGGCGCATCTGCCAACTTTATCCTCTAAGTGCCTCTGCCAGGATTACAACATTCACTATTAGGCGCCGCTGCCTGGATTACGACATACACTATTAGGCGCATCTGCCAACATTATCCTTTAAGTGCATCTGCCAGGATTACGAAATTCACTATTTGGCGCATCTGCCGACCTTATCCTATTAGCGCATCTGCCAGGATTATCCTATAAGCGCATCTGCTAGTATTATGACATTCTCTATTTGGCGCATCTGCCGACCTTATCCTATAAGCGCATCTGCCAGGATTATGACATTTACTATTAAGCGCATCTGCTAAGATTATCAATAACATCTTTCATACCACATCACTTATCTACCCATGTTTTACCCGACATATTCGTAGATATAAATTACATATATGGTTTAATTCATTTAAAAACCTGTATAAAACATTCATTCCAACAACCATCTCAAGTAAATAAACAACGTATAAACACATAGCACGTATTTCATAGCAAATACTTCATATTTATAGGGTGAATTTTCTGGGTTCACGTCGTGAGTTTCAAGTGCTCACGTCGTGGGGCTTGATCGTCACTGCATGCATCATCACAAGTGGGGTCTGACAGAGTCTAGGTGACGTTTTTCTGAGTTCACGTCGTGAACACAGTGTTCACGTCGTGAACACAGTGTTCACGTCGTGAACACAGTGTTCACGTCGTGAGTTCTGACACAGGATCGAATTTCGTGCCCCGAACTTCAGAAATTCATATCTTTCGCATACGAGCTCCGTTTTTGACGTTATTTATATGCACGCGTAGGTGAGATTATGCTCTACAACTCTCGTTTAGACTCCGTCGGCTAATTTTGACTTTATTTTTATTATATTTTTATTATATCATTTTTAGTAGGCCGGGACAGGAAAACTCCGTTAGAAATCCATAACTTCTTCGTCTGACGTCCGTTTTCGTCTGTCTTTTTACCGTTGGACTACTATCGATGAGATCTTCAATTATCATTTAGAAAGTTTCGGCTAGAAACCACTTGATCTCAAATTCGAGTATGCGGGCTGCATATCGCTAAGTCGAAACTTCGAAAAATCATAACTTCCTCATACGAAGTCAGATTTAGACGTTCTTTTTATGCACGCTCTCGGTTTAACAAACTCTACGACTTTTGTTTAGATTACTAAGGCTAGATATCGCTCTATCTTAAATTCATATTTTACGTCATTCAGCGTCGTGCCGGTTCTGTCGCGAAACTTCGACAGGTCATAACTTCTTCGTTATAACTCAGATTTCGGCGTTCTTTATATGTACGAAATCCTTGTAACATATACTACAACTTAGTTAAGATTAATCCTTCTAAATAATCTTCCATCAAAAAGACATTTTTGATGCTTATCGTCTCTAAATTGACTAGCCCGGATCTACGGGCGTTACATCTATCGCACCTAAACTTCAAAGACATTAATAAGTTGGTGCTTGGTGATTACGTTCGAGGCCTTCCTCTTCTCAAGTTTGATAAGGAACATCTGTGTGCAGCGTGTGAGATGGGAAAACAAAGCAGAAAGAACCATCCTACACGAATCAATACAAAGATTGTTGAAGCTCTTGAACTTCTGCACATTGACTTATGTGGACCTTCGGCTATCGAAATCTTCGGTGGTAGTAAGTTCGTTCTTGTCATAGTAGATGATTTTTCACGCTTCACCTGGGTTTTCTTTCTTAAACAGAAATCAGATGCAACTCCCAAGTTGAAGACTTTCATCAAGCAAGTGGAAGTGCAACTGCGAAAGACAGTGAGGAATATCAGAAGCAACAATGGGCTGGAATTCAAGAATAAAGAATTTGAGGATTTTCTGGCTGACAAGGGGATATCTCACAACTTTTCGGCCCCCTATACACCACAACAGAACGGAATTGTTGAAAGACGAAACCGTTCGTTATGTGAGGCAGCCAGAACCATGCTCAGTTTCGCTTCTCTACCGCTATACTTCTGGGCTGATGCAGTTGCAACAGCGTGCTACACTCAGAATCGATCCTTGCTCACAAAAGATTCTTAATCACTCCATATGAGATTCTGAACAATCGAAATCCCAACGTCAAATTTTTCCACGTGTTCGGTTCAAGGTGTTTCATCTTTAATTCAAAAGAGAACCGAAACAAGTTTGATGTCAAAGCTGATGAGGGAATTTTTCTTGGTTATTCACTTACTTCAAAGGCATACAGAGTTTTGAACAAACGCTCCAAACGGATTGAAGAAACATATTATGTAACCTTTGACGATAATTACATGAAGAAAGTTCAAAGGAGCGAAAGTGCCTTGGGAGAAATATTTCCTGAATCAGGACAAGTTTCAGTTCCTATATCCAACTTGTTTGAAGAGTACATTCGGCTATTTGATGAACCAGAGAAAGCTGCACACTCAGAGGCGAAAGCAGCAGACAACAAAATCGACAATCTCAAAAAGATCATAAATGAAGCTGCAAAAGAGATGGCAAATGAACCTCCTAAACCGACTGGTGGTCAACCCTCAACCGACTCTCCAAACAACAGTTCAATGTTCAAGAGGGAGAGTTCATCTGCACCAAAGACAACCGAAATATCTTTCGAGGGGGAGAAGCCAACACCATCCCCAACCCGTAAAGGTCCAGCCGAGGGGGAGAATCCAACTCCCACACCACCCAATGATTGTCCAATCGAGGGGGAGAATCCAACTCCCACAGAAGAGGAAAAATCTGAACCTGAAAAGGGATACACTTTGCCATTTGAGGGGGAGAAAGAGAACACAACTGACGAAGGTGATCAATCAGAGCTTGAAGAAGAAGTAAACGCAGAGTTGGATCCAGCTTATGATCCGAATTACCCTCCTTTAACGAAATGGACTAAGGACCATCCAAAAACACAAATAATTGGTGAATCATCTGAGAAAGTTCTAACACGTTCTCAATTAAAAGCGAAACAAACGACATTATTCTCTAATGTTGAATTCTGTATGTTTAATTCGTTTGTCTCCAAAGTCGAACCAAAAACAGTTAATGCTACACTTGATCATTCTGATTGGGTTCAAGTAATGCAAGATGAGCTCCATGAGTTCGAATGAAATCGAGTTTGGAGGCTGATTCCCACACCAAAGGATGCTTCAGTAGTTGGCTTGAAATAGGTCTTCAAGAATAAAATGGACAAAGAGGGGAACGTTATTCGAAACAAGGCTCGGTTGGTGGTGAAAGGATATTGCCAAGAGGAAGGGATAGATTATGAGGAAACTTTCGCTCCTGTAGCAAGGTTGGAATCAGTTAGGATTTTTCTGGCATATGCTGCTCATAAAAACTTCGAATGTAAAATGCGCTTTCTTGAATGGAGAACTAGAAGAAATGGTGTATGTTGAGCAACCACCTGGGTTCGTGAACGAGAAATTCCCTGATCATTGCTATGTGCTGGATAAAGCTGTATATGGTTTAAAGCAAGTACCGAGGGCTTGGTATGAAACTTTAACTCGCTTTCTGAAAATGTCGAAATTTAAGCAAAGTTCGGTTGACCCAACCTCTTCCGAAAGAAAGAAGGCGAACATCTAATGTTAGTTCAGATTTATGTCGATGATATCATCTTCGGCTCCACGAATCCTAGCTTAACGGCTGAATTCAGGAAGTTGATGGAGACTAAATTTGAAATGAGCGCAATGGGTCCGATTAATTTTTTCCTTGGTTTGAATATTAGACAGGGACCAGAAGGTATCTTTATCAACCAGGAGGCCTACACAAAGAACTTGCTGGCAAAGTTTGGTATGATGGGAGATTCGAAAGTGAATGTTCCTATGGCATTTGGCACTAAGTTAACACCTTCTCTGGAAAAACCTGCTGTGGACATAACACTATATCGTCAAATGATTGGTTCCCTTATGTATCTAACAACTAGTAGACCGGACATTATGTTTTCTGTTTGTTATTGTGCCAGGTTTCAAGCAAATTCAAGAGAACCTCACATGGTGGCAGTGAAAAATATGTTCCGTTACCTGAAGCGAACCTCGTCTCTCGGTCTCTGGTACCCTGCTCGATCTGGGTTTTTTATTCAAGCTTTTTCTGATGCTGATCTTGGAGGATGGGGTCTGGACCGAAAGAGCACAACTGGTGGATGCCAATTTCTTAACGGTAAACTTGTTAGCTGGCAGTCCAAGAAGCAAACCTGTGTGTCACTTTCCACAGCCGAAACTGAGTACATAGCTGCAACATCCTGTACCTCTCAAGTAATATGGATACAAAGCCAAGTAAGAGACTATGGGCTAAGTATGAAGAAGATTCCTCTCTATTGTGACTCAGAAAGTGCGATAAGAATATGTCACAATCCAGTGCAACACTCAAAGACTAAGCATATTGCACTTAGATATCATTTCATCAAGGACCATGTAGAAGATGGGAACGTGGAAATACATTTCGTTCGGTCCTCTGATCAACTGGCTGACATATTCACTAAAGCCTTACTGGAAGCAAGCTTCAATAAAATATTACAAGGTTTGGGTATGATGGAAGCAGAGTCGGTACCGAATCCTCAAATCTCTCTCTAAAAATTAGACAAGCGAAATAGAGCGAACGCTCGGTCTATTTCGGTTCCGAATTTTTTGGGAACCGAAATGAACCGAACGCTCGGTCTATTTCGGCTCCATAATTTTTGGGAACCGAAATGAACCGAACGCTCACTCTATTTCAGCTCCATAATTTTTGGGAACCGAAATGAACCGAACGCTCGGTCTATTTCGGCTCCGAAATTTTAAGGAACCAAAATGAACCGAACGCTCGGCTTATCTCGCTTCATTCTTTTAAGATTTGGTTTCGGTTGTACACGTTGTTTCTTCTTTTACGTGTTTTTCTTACTCTTTTTTTAAGAGTTTTTTGTGTAAATTTATTGTTCGGTTGTTATTATTTTTCAGAAAACTTCAAAAATCCAAAAATATTTTCTCTTTATGTTTTTATTATTTTTCAGAAAATCTCAAAAATCCAAAAATATTTTTCTAAACTTATTTTTGTTTTGTTTGGTTTGTTTGTTTGTTTTTGTGGTGTGTTTGTTTGCTTGTTCTTTTAATTAGGTCCCAAGTATATCAGTGCAACAGAATTTGGAGCTAAGGCAGGTATGAATCTCTACATCTGAACTAGTTAAGAGTCCCTAGAAGCATGCTGCTGCATGTTGACCGAAGCCTCTAAGACTAAGAGCAAGGCCTTAATGATTCGATCTATACCTATCGTTTCTTCCCAATCAGGCTGTTGAAATCATCTCAAGTCAAGAGCTACCTTACTCTTCTCAAATGAGTTAAGAGTTTTCTGCTTTGTCATGTTTATATAACAGAGGTACTTTCGGTTCTTTAACCACCCTCCTTACATTCTCCATCAACTTTCGGTTCACCACTGTAACCCTTGAGACTCTCGGTCTTTACCACTGAGGTTTATGGTTGCATAAAATATGTGTTTGTGATCTTAGATACGTACACCACGTGCTGAGTGAAACCCACAATCCAACACCAACAAAGAATTGATGGTGAATCATTGTATTCAAGATTTTACTGGTTACCTAATGAAATCTCATTTTATTTTTGAGTGGTCTTTTATGAAATTGTCTAACACCAAGGCATTTCTACCCAAAAAGATCCAGTTTGTTTTTGATTTTGAGATTTCTATCACATCTTTAGTCACAGCAAATTACATCCAACCTACTTGTTCAACAGACCACATCGGTCTCACAAGTACTTCTTCCAACGTTCGGTCTTATGTTAAGAATCGACGTTCGGTTGAAGATAAGCTACCCTTAGCCTATAAATTAAAAGAAGCCTTTCGATGTTTCTCTACAAGCACTCGATCGTATTTTCTCGGGAAACCAAGCAAGCACTTCAAGTCTCTCTTGACTTTGAAGGAAGCGATTCTTGCCCAGAATTATCTGTTTTATGTCTTCAAATAGACATCACTCACTCCTATACACATTTTGCTTTATTTCTTTATCTTTTGTCACACTATTGCATGAAAATTCTTTGTGATTTTCCAACATACTGGTTGCTGTTGGTTCATTTACATTTTGGAGCAACAGGGGTTATCCTAATTTTTGGAGCGAAGCTGAATTTCAAACGACGAATTGAGGATAAGCTTTTGGGCGCGTGAATTTGAACGGTTCCGATACCTACGCGTGCTGACGTATACCTGGGAGAAACCAACCTGTCACATTGCGCTTTTTCAGGCGACGTTTCAGTGACCGTGTCATTATCATGATGATTTTCTCTCTCTCCTGGCAACGGTATATAAAGGGTTTCTAATTACATTTGTCTCTTTTACCAGCAACAAAACTCTCTCAATATATAAGGCGTTTTGCAACTATTCATCTTCTTCCTTCACTCAACAATGGCAACTTATTCATCGGCTCACGATCAAACTGCTTCGTCCACATTGCTCTCGATCAAGCCAAACCAGAACATGATCATTCATCTCAATCCTTTTCTGTAAGATTCGTATATGCTACAAGTGGTTGAGTGTTTGAAGTATTCACCTCTGGTTCTAGCCCTAACACAGGTGGAATCCGTTCCAATGTCACTCCTATCGCAAGTCTACACTACTGCTTCATATGATAAGAACAAGGAGAGGATCTACTTCCAAATCTTCTCTCACAAGGCTTTGATTTCAAAAGGGAGATTTTGTTCACTGTTACAACTTGCTGTGGATTCGTCTGTGATCTCATCGGACTTCATCACCACTACTCAACTGTTCTCGATGCTCTACGAGATGAGCTACACTCATGTACTTACCACGGTTACAAAGGTTAAGAAATCATGCTTACCACCTTAATGGAATGGATTGCTTACTCTTCTCATCAAGAGTTTGGCGGAGAGGAGTGGTGGGTCTGATGGTACGAGCAAGGGTTTTATGACCCTTCTATACGGTCTTTACAATGGTATAAATCTCGACTATGGGTCGATTATCTGGTCACAAGTGGTGAAAAGCGTCAACACTTCAACGAGGTGCTCTGAAATTTCGTGTGGTCGATTCTGGACTATCTTTACACGAAGGGCGATTGATACTTTGCAGATTCCGGTAATGAAGGATGCCCTAGTCGCGTCTGTGGCTACGTTTCACACCAAGAAAATTATCATTGCTGATCCTACAAAGTTCCCTCACAATGGCTCCATACCTGAGACGATGTACAGGTGTGTCTCAGCCGAGAGTAAGGTCATGGCTGATTATCGCAAGATTCCTCCCAAGGAACCGAGAGTACTATCTCCTGAACAACAAGCCGCTTTGGATGCTGTGGAGAGGCCTGCAAACCGAGGCAAGAGGGCTACTACCAAGAAAGAAACAACCTAAGATGATTCTTCTAAGCCTACCAAGTCTAGGAAGCGAAAGTCTGCAAAGGGTGATTCCTCTAAGCCAAAGAAGATTAAGAAAATGGCGAAGAAACCTAAGAGTCCTTCCCCTTCAAGCTCAGACAACGATAAGGAGGATGGAGACGAGGAAATTTAGCATCATGAATCACCGAGAGGTAACACACCTCCTCGATCACCGACTCCAATCGAACCTCATTATGACAATATTCCAACACCACCTCCATCACCAAAAACAATTGTTCCAATTTCGGTTGCTTCTGTTCCCCCACCTACCACATCTTAAACAACAACTTCTATTCCACCACCACCACCAGCAGTTAGTACTATTCCTATTTCTACAACTCCAATCCCTAATCCTATTATTTCACAATCAACTTCCACCACTATCCCCGAACCGACAGTAAGAGTCAACGTATCTGATACGGGGGCGGCTACTGAAACCGAACCTCCAGTTACTTCTAAACCTCTTTCACCCTCACCTTCAACCGATTCCGGTGCCACTCTCGGTGGTGATAATGATGAATTTGACTCTACCTACTACAGTCCCTATCGGCTTCCTACAGATGATGATGATGAAGCTCCAGTTACACGCCAACAATTGCGGAGCATTGATGAGAAACTTGATAAATTGCTTGATGCCAACAAGTCATACAATGATGTTGTGCTCAAAGCTTTTATGGATACTGCTCTTGAGCAATATACTGAGGCTATTGACAAATCCACGAAGGCTGTTAACGCTTATACTTCTTCTTGCAAGAAAGCTACTGCTGATGTTACAGAAATTGTTCACAGAACTCAGATCTTTCTCGAATCACTCAAAGGGCATGCTGATTCCAATGCAGCCAAAGTGACCACCTCTGTGGATTCCTTATCCAAGTCCCTTGAAGAAGAGCAAACTAAGTTTGAGGCTGCTCGTTCTTCAATGAAAGCAGAGAAAACTTCACTTATCAGTTCTGTGAATTCTCGGCTTGAATCTCTCCAAGCTGATTTAGCAAAGGAGAGTGCTCTAAAGGAAGATCTTGCTCGCCAAGCTTCAACAATTGAAGTTCAGAAGGTGCAGTTGGCTCAGGCTTAAAAGGAGATCTCATTATTGAAAACTGAGCGTGCATTATTCAGAAGCTGTGCTGGAGATGTCAAAGATATGCTTACCAACCTTCTTGGTGCTCATGATCCTATCCTTACTCTCACTATAAGGAATCATCTGACTTCAAAACTTCTTCCTGCCCTTGCAATGTTACATGAGATGAAGGGTGTTTCGGAGAGATTCATACCTCCAAAACAAGGGGAGAAGGTGCTCAACCGAAGGTTACTGTGAAAACCGAAACCGAATCTGCTCAACCGAAAGTCAAAGTTACAACCGAACCGAAGGGTAATGAAGCTTCGGGTTCTGATTCTCAAGCTAAGAAGAAGGGGATTGATGATGACAGTGACGAAGAAGAAGAAGAGACTATTGCTGAGGCCCTTAAAAGAAAGAAGAGGGACAGAGAATTGGATGAAACCTTAAGGGTTGCGAAGGAGGCTGAGGAAAGGGAGAGAAGGAACAAGGAAGAACAAGATGCCTTAGACTGCAAAAAGGCCTTGTTTCCTCTCTGGACAAGGGAAATACTCATCAAGGAGGCAATCGAGTTTCCAAGCGTCTACTGGCTGGAACCTGTTGCTTCTTTTGATTGTGATAATTCAAAGGATTCACAGTTCGATATGCCGATAACACGGAAGGCATTCACATTTCATTGTTTTGATTCGACTGTTGAAGTTCCTTTCCCTCATCCTAAAGTTGATCGCGAACTTATCGACTTTTATCTGAAGTTCGGTCAACCTCAGTACTTGACGTGGAGTGCACAGAAGATTGTTACTGTCAAGGTACTAAAACCTTCGCCTGTCGGGAAATTCATAAATGTTAATTTCAAAATCACCCGAGGATCAGCAAACTCGGTGTCGATTATTTCCCTGGCAGATCTTCCAAATTTAAATCCTCATGACTGGATCCTGCTGTTTAACATTCTGCTCACCAATCCAAAAGAATATGAGCCGATTCTGGATCATTTGAAGAGGATGTTGGCTTCTTACATCCATGAGGTTGCTGCTATGGATCAGGAGATAGCAAAAGTGATGAATAAGAAACCGACTGTCAAGCCAACAGCGAAACCAGGAGATGTGAATAAAATGAGGATGGGCCAAATTGACTCTACACATCTAACTGTAATGTTCACAAGAGGCACAACCAATCGTTTTCTGTTCGCTCTTGTTGATAAACATTTATTCTCAACTGACTGCTTAGAGCACATTATCAATATTATCCATCGGTGCAAGCAGAATTCAGAAGCAGACAAGAAGAACTTCACGGACATGCTTCGGTGGTACATTACTTTTCGTCATCATCTATTGGTCATCATACCGAAGGTGTTCAAGACAATCAAGAAGTCTTCAGTTGCTCAACCGAACTGAGCTTTCGGCTCCATTGACGCAAAGGGGGAGATTGTTGGGTATTATTGTGTTGCGTCATGGGCTTGTTTTGTATATCCGGATTGGGCCTGTCCATCCGTGTTTATCTAGTAGCGTTTAACTATAAATAGTGCATGCATGTATGCATTAGATACGCTATTGATTATCATTGATTATTGTTTTGTAACCCTAAGCACATCTACAGTCGAAGTTCTTAATCGAGCTCTTCTGAGGTGTTAAAGTTTTAATCATACGACATCTTTAAAGCTATTCTTGTGTTCATAATTACGTCCTTAATTGTTTGCCTGCATAGAATCTATCGATCCTACTAGAACTTTGTTCTAACAGATATCATAGAATTAAGCGAAATAAATGGATAATCAAAGCGAAACAAATTCATAAAAAAAGTGAAATTATCAGCTAATAAATACAGAAGAACAGAAAAGAATGTTACCTGGTAGGGACGAAGACGATCGAGAAAAATCTACTTATAGAGTGATGTCCGATCGATAACGGCGTAAGTGGAGATTGGGGGAATGAGGAATGCAAAATTAGGTCAAAATAATGAGTAAAGAGAAAAAGTCCAACCAATTGAATACTGCACAATAGTACCTTCCAATTTTCCGAGATCGACAATTTTCAGATGGGGAGGGTGAGCAACGGCAGCAGGTTGAGAGAGGGAGAGATGGGATCGGCGATAGGTCACGATCGACTAAAAAAGTGTAACAAGGATGCACTCTTGATCTCTTGTCTCTTCAAAAGACGTGAATGCCCTTTTCACGTAACTCATTTTGTTTTTCTTGAAACTACAGGGAAGATTATTATCAAGAAGGAGACTATATCTACCCGAGGCTAAAGGTTCTTGATGCATACCGTAGGGCACTTGCTACGTGGGCCCGATGGGTTGATACAAACATTGACAGCAATAAAACGCAAGTTATCTTCAGGGGATACTCAGTCACTCATTTTAAGTAAGTTTAATTCTTTCTTTTTTTGTTCACTTATTACTCGCGTAAAATGACCTATTCGCCCATCATCATCATCACTTAGCTTAGTCTATGTAGGTCCACAAAACTCCCACGTACTATCCTTAGTCAAGGGGTATTTTAGATACTTTATACATAGTCAAATAATTTTGTAAAAGTTGTTGAGGTTGGGGTAGATAGATATATGAACATTTCACATCTCTCTACTATTAAAATTTAGGGCCAAAGGCGAATCACACTTTGTCCCATATTATAGAAACCCTTTGGCTTATTTTTATAAATTTGGCTTTGGAGGCTGTTGTTGGTGAAAATTACAAATTTTTTATTTTATTTTTTAATTTTTTTATCTCTCTTTTTGTTAATATATTAACTTTAAGCCATGTTTCCTTTTCTTTCCCATTAAGTACTTTTCTTTTTCTTTCCTGTTAATTAATAAAGTGATAAATAATACTTATTGGATAACGATATATGTATGGATAAAATGTTGTTTATATAAATATTGTTTTTTAGACAAAATGAACAATTTGAATATAAATATATAACTATATTACCCTTATATTTAAAATTTTCAATTTTCAAATAATTATTTGTTTAGTAACTGTTCTAAGTTAAAATTTGTAAATCATTATATATTTTTTTAAATAAATTTAGATAACTTAAACAATAACATGATTAATAATTTCAATTGAGCATAATCATAAGCAAATGTTAAAAATATACTTTACATTAGTATTATTGAAGATACTTTTTGTATTTACGTCCAAACGTTTCATATTCTAATTTAACTTATTAAGACTATTTGTTAACATTAAGCAAAATAAATAAATAAATAAATGAAACACCTTGACCCTTTCCACATCAGATTTTTGCCTACCAATTAAGCTTGGATTTTTAAAAAAGACATGTAAAAAAACAATAATCTTTTGGGTAAATTACACGAATCGTCCCTCGTGCATATGTCGAAAAGCACGTTTAGTCCCTATTTTCAAAAATTAACTCGGACCGTCCCTCGTTTGCTTAAACCTTGCACGTTTCGTCCCTTAAATGCGTTTTTTTTTTGCAAATGTAGTCCACTCCCCATTTGAAATGACTATAGTGCCCTTGTATATTTATTTTTTAAATTAATCTAATATTATTTATTATTATTTATAACTGAAAAAAACAACTCCCTTTAATCTCTATCTCTCTCAGTTACGCTGCAAAATACCACAACCACCTCCGATGAAGAGACATAGTCGATGAAAATGGCAGTTCCCTCCTTCTTTGTCCTTCTCAAATCCAGAAATTGAAACTCATGAAGGTTTCGATTTTGATTTTGAGTTTCAGGTTAGGTTTGATTTTATTTCGATGGATTCGTCTTGGACATGATTTCGATTGCAGTAAGATGTCGTGAACTCGTGATAGACTGAAATTGGTAGCCTCGATGGTCGTTGGTATTCTTAAGATAGAGGGGGAATAAAGATACAGGATGATGGTTTGGGGTCTGATTTTGGTTCACCGTTTTGGGGTTTTTGATGGTTGTCGGGAATGGGTGAGAAGAGGGAAACGAAAGTAGAAGAAAATTGGGGAAAGGGAAGGGGAATGTGTTTGCGGTGACAGGTGGTTGTGCCAGAGGAGTTGGTGCTGACACTGATATGTGGTGGTGCCGGAGGAGATGCAGGTTTCTAGCGGTGGTGACGACTCCAACAAGGGCTTAAGGTGTAGACTGATGGCCTCATCGGTGGCTTCTGGTCCACCAGTAGTGACAAAACCCTGGATTTCCTCAAATCAATCTTCTCCTGTCCCGATCTCCACAGCTCCTCATCCGGTCATTGCATCACAACCAAAGCTTGGTGGGTTGCGATGGTAGCCTAGTTACTTCACCGGAAAATCGAACCTGTTGAGTGACTGAGTCACCATATTGTGATGTTATTCTCCGGGAATTGGAAAAGAAAGTAAGAGAAAGAGTAGATGTGTTTGGTGTCACCGGAAAAAAAAGAAGAGGAGGTGGAGCTGTTTACGTGGGTGTCGAGAGTGAGTGAGACAGAGAGAAGGAAACCGAGGAAAGGAAAGGGGAACGGTGGGTCGGTGTATATTTATTTTCTTTTTTTAATCTAAAAATAATAAATAAAAATTAAAAAATACATTATTAAGGGCAAAATCGTCTTTTTATGTCCGGAGGGATGAGGTGTGCAACTTTTAACCAAACGAGGGACTGTCCGAGTTAATTTTTGAAAATAGGGACTAAACGCGCTTTTCGGTATATACACGAGGGATGATTGGTGTAATTTACCCTAATCTTTTCTTCACCTATATAATAAGCTCTAAGTATGTGGTGTCACGTGTCATATATTGCAAAAGGATCAACCTTGAGGAGGAGGAGGCTTGTGCATTTTCTCAAAACATGGAGGAAAGTCACTCAAAATTGGCTTATTTTTGTGTAATGTACAAAAAAATTTTATTTAATCTTTTAAACATATAGTACTCAGAATTGGAATGTGAATCTTAGGATGTGTTTGGTTTGTGGATTCCTCCGGAGTTGGAATGTGAGATTCCATTCCTTGAGGTGTTTGGTTGGTAAACTCTTCTAACCAAACACGTGACATATTTCAATTTCTTCAAATTCCAATTCCTTTGACCGATTCCATTCCTTTGACACATTTTAAAACCTGTAAATATCTAATTTTAGTTAATGATAGCAAACATTTATAGTTTAGTTACTACAAACACTACTTTCATGTTGTGTTGAATCAAAAGGGCATTTAGGTCTTTTGTCCCAGCTTTCTGCCTGGGACAAAAAATTGCTAGTTTTGTCCCATTGACAAGAGTCTCGGTCAAAAGATATGAATTTTGGGACAAAAGATTATGGATAACAAGGGCATTTACGTCTTTTGTTCCACCTTTTTATAGTTAGACAATATTAATCAAGCAACAACGAACTTTACACCAAAATTTTCTTTATTTTCATAAATTGGGTTTCATGTTTCTTCAATCGACACTTTTAAAACATGATCACAGTAATGAAATGTAACTAGATGGACTAGGATAAGATCTTTCACGTTACTTATTGAATAAGAACTTTTGTAATACTTACTGATGTTACATGTTGGGATGATGACAAGAAAACGAACAATGGACTGATTCCCCAAGAATATGTTCTTATGATTATGTTAGTGGGAGTATGTGGGAGGGAGAAGGCAAGCATAAGAGTAGGATAAGAATTAAGGGCTTTGTGTAACGTGATAGGAGATGTCAATGATCTTTATGTGGAGCGTAATATGAGATATCATTTTGATACACAGGGGAAGGTGATTGTATCAAATAAAGATATTGTAAACGAAGCTGAACTTCAATTCAAATACGCAAGTGACAAAGTTTTTCTATCTAAATTGTATCAAATAACTGAAGACAATTCATGCATTCCATATTGCAAGATTGATTTTGTTACTCAACACCCACGAGAAAGTTTACACAGACCAATGAATTTTGCATCTCCAAACGCCGTCATTACAGTGACAGCAGTGACTCTGACTCGGAGATATATATAGATTCAAACGCCGGTCATCTCTAAACCCCAAACACAGACCAATGAATTTTGCATCTTCAAAATCACATCAGGTAGAGGTACATTCATTGTGTTTGATAAAAAAAAAACTATTGATTGTTATTTTTGCTCATGCTTTTAAATTTTATTTACAGGGGTTAAAGCGGTTGAAAAAGGCAGAGCCTGAAAGAGCAAACTCAATTTGAGCTTCATGTTCATCTTTAGGGGCGAACAACATTGCAAGTCACTGAGGCATTTTCCTTGACAGAATCTGATTCCGGAGTAGACTCATGGAAGAGGAATAGAATCAATGAAACCAATTTCACAGAAAGGCATTCAAAATCTTCAAATAGAATATTCGTGAATAGCTACGAGCAAACAAACAACCTCCTATAGAATCTATGGAAAAAATACCATGATAGAACACATCAGCAAAAATACCTCTTGAAATCGGAATGCTGTGAGTAGCAACGACAGGCGTGATGGGTGGCTGAGCAACAACGGCGGCAGGTTGAGAGAGGGAGAGATGCGATCGGCGATCGGTTTGAACGTGATACCTCTGATCTGGGGTTGGGGAGGAAGTAGATTTGTATAGATTTACTAATTTGCCCTTAATAAAACATTCAAACAAACGCATGGCTCAAGTTCATTAAACCATTTTTTTTACTAAAAAACCAAAATAAAACAAATTAATTCTTTTTTCTTTTTTTTTAAACAACATGGTAAATAAATTTTGATTTAGAGGTAATAATTTCCAAAGCCTCAAAAATATGGGGATAATATTATTATACAAAAATTAGCAAATGTATGTCATTAAAATCTAATTGTATTTATAATGTAGAAATTATATTATTATAATTAAATTTTCAAAACAATTAAAAATAATATTTTATTTTTGTTGTTGAGTTTTCAAAAATAATTGTGTATTTTTAATATATTTTTTTCAATAATCTTCTATATTTTGCTACGGAAACATATTCCGTAACTACTTAACTACAGAATTTTCCGTAGCCAAATACCTATGGATTTTGATTTCGTAGCTATTTTGCAAATTCACCTTTTTGTAACAAATTTCATAATAGATTAGCTACAAAAAAATTTTGTAGCAAATTTTTCTAGCAAAATAGCTACGGATCCTAATTCCGTAGCTAACTAGCTACGGATTTTTATTTTGTAGCCAATTATGTAGCCAACTAGCTACATACATGGATTTTGTAACAAGTTTCATAGAGAACTAGCTACAACCAAAAAACTTGTAGCATTATTTGTAGTAAACTAGCTACGGATTTTAATTCCGTAGCAACTATTCAAGATTTAGCTACGGAATGCAATTCCGTAGCCATTTATGTAGCAAATTAGTTACAACCAACCATTTTGTAACATATTCCGTAGTAAAATAACTATGAATTTAGATTCTGTAACAACTTTACGTAGCTATTTAAGATTTAGCTACATAATACAATTCTGTAACCATTTATGTAGCAAAATAGCTACGACAAGTCGTTCCGTAGCATATTCTGTAGTAAAATAACAACGGATTTTGATTCCATAGTAACTTTCCGTAGCTATTTAGGATTTTTCTTGTAATGGGTTTTCATGTGTACTTTGATAAGTGTTTTAAACTTTTAAAAGCCAAATTTATTGAATGAAAATTGTTAAGAGTTATTTTGTTTCAAATACGTAAAAGTTTACATTTGTGTGAATCTTATAATTTCTTTTCCCAAAAGATAAGATACTATATTTATAAGAAAACAAAAAGCTTTCTAAGGTACTACAAATAATTTAATAATGTTTATCTTTACAAGACTAGTATACATGAGTAATATTTTATAGAAAAATAGGTTTCACTTTATAATATCAATTTAAAAATGTCTAACATGTTATAATACTCATTAATTTTCATGTCATCATTTTATTTTTTTATTTTTTAATATTTATAAAAACACTCATTAATTTTCATGTCATCATTTTATTTTTTGATTTTTTTAAAATATTTATAAAAACAAATGTCATTTAGTAAAACATGTTATTTAAATAAAACTTAATTTTAAAAATAAACATAACATTTAAAAACTAAAAAAAAATTACAACAATGAAAAAATAACATTTAAAAGGTAAAAAAAACATTACAAGAAAGAAAAATACAACAAACCTAAAAACATAAAAAGATAGTCTTAATTTCTCAATTAAGTGGTCAGAATCCTCTCATTCATCGCTCGCAGGACTTTTGGATCTCAGGGCGCCAAACCTTCATTGCTAGCCCGAAAAATTGCCAATTGGTTCATCATGTATTCCTGCTCGTGTCTTACCTTCTCCTCCCGAGCTTTCCTACGAAGGAAATCCAAGTGCTCATGCTGCAAATCAAAATTTTGTTTTGCTAGTAAATTATGTGTACCAAACTACTCTTTTATTTCCGCCAATTGGTTCATCAAAATTTTGTTTTGCTAGTAAATTATGTGTAATTTTCTGTTGGATTAAAGTGTCTAAGCCAGTAACTAAATTAGTATATTCTTGTAATTAGAAGCAAAGTCTTTTTTGGATTGCCCTCATAAGTAGAACTTAATTAGCATGACATTTATAGAGAGATGATGATTTATTAGATTATTATATGATTAATAAACTAATTACAAATTATGAGGAAATGATTTGTAATATATTATATGATTAATATATTAATTGGAAATGGATAGTTGATTTGTTAATTTATTATGTGATGAATAAATTAATATGAGATCAATTGTTAAAGTAATTGACCTGTTAATTTATATGATTAATAAATTAATGAGAAATCAATTAGAATTAATTATTTATTAATCATAATTAATCTGGAATTGATTTACGATTAATTAAAATTAATTAAAGGTGCAAGGGGTGAATTGTAATTGTTCAATAGTTAGACAAAACAGAAAATTCTAGAACCATCCAAGGGTGGAAGGTTTTGGGAGCCATTTTAGGGTGTTCAAAAGCCTCCTGAATGTTGATACGGAAAGGATTTGAATTTAAATTAAATCCATTATTTAATTATTCAAATCTTGTTTTGTCCCTAATTTACCTAAACTATAAATAGGACCCCCTGGACATCAATTTTGGTGACTAGTCTTTCTTAGAAGCTTATGAACGAAAATTTACACTCTCCTCATCTTTCCTCAAGTGACTTCTAGTTCTAGGGTTTGTGTGTTAGCCATTAGAGGCATCATCCTTTTTGTGCTAGCTTTCCAAACTCTTCAAAGAAAGAATTGAAGTAACTTGTTTGTTATAACAAGTTTGAGGTATGTATCTTTAGTTTCTGATTTTTGAAATTACTAGGATGCATATTAGGTTTTTGTTATTCAAAGTATGTTGCCTTAATGTGAAGACATAGATCCTTTTAGGTTGTAGGTGCCCTTCTTAATCGTTAAGTGTTATACCGTATTATGCATATCATTGTAACGTGATAAACCCATTAGTGGTATTAGGCTAATTGGTGTGTCTAACATTGAAAGCACATTATTTGAATCGAACAATTTTTTTTCTGTTAGACTAAGATCACGACGTGACAGAGGCTTTGTCACGACGTAATGACAGCTCAAATCCAGGTTTTAGGGACGTTCTGCCAAATTTGATTTATGTTGTTTTATTTGGTAATTGTTTGTTTTGTTAAAACATCCCAAAAATATAGACCAAAAAATTCTTTTTAAAATCATTTAGTAAAAACCATAATCCATCAATATCATAATAAATCACAAATCATATCTCTCAAAAACAACATGTCAAATACTGTATCACGATCATGTGAGAAAAATATCAGAGTCTAAACAATCCCAGGCTAAAACTGTGGTGTGTGCCATGCGTTCATCCCGAGCCCTTCCCCTTGCTAGTAGAAGTACCTGAAACCAAAACTGAAAACTGTAAGCATGAAGCTTAGTGAGTCTCCCAAACTACCACATACCATACATATATCACATAACATATCTTGGACCCCGCCCCTGCTACATCGAGTCAAGCTCGGCATCGGATTTCCCGGCATCGGGCCCCGCCCAACATCGGGCCCTGCCCGGCATCGAACCCTACTCGACATCGGTCCCCACCCGGCATCGAGCAGATCTCGACATACATATAAACATATGTAACGCCCGTAGATCCGGGCTAGTCAATTTAGAGACGATAATCATCAAAAATGACTGTTTTATGGAAGATTATTTAAAAGGATTAATCTTAACTAAGTTATAGTATATGTTACAAGGATTCCGTACATATAAAGAACGCTGAAATCCGAGTTATAACGAAGAAGTTATGACCTGTCGAAGTTTCGCGAGAGAACCGGCACGACACAGTGCGACGTAAATAGTGAATTTACGTTAGAGCGATATTTAGCCTTAGCGATCTAAATGAAAGTCGTAGAATACGTTAAACCGAGAGCGTGCATAAAAAGAACGTCTAAATCTGACTTCGTATGAGGAAGTTATGATTTTTCGAAGTTTCAGCATTAGCAGTATGCATCCCGAAGTTCGAATATGAGATCGAGCGATATTTAGCCGAAACAATCTAAACGAGAATCGAAGATCTCGTTGATAGTAGTCCAACGGTAAAAAGACAGACGAAAACGGACTTCAGACGAAGAAGTTATGGATTTCTAACGGAGTTTTTCCTGTCCCGGCCTACTAAAAATAATATAATAAAATATATTAAAAATAAAGTCAAAATTAGCCAATAAAGTCTAAACGAGAGTTGTAGAGCATAGTCTCACATACGCGTCGATATAAAGAACGTCGAAAACGGAGCTCGTATGCGAAAGTTATGAATTTCTGAAGTTCGGGGCACGAAATCCGATCCTGTGTCAGAACTTACGACGTGAACACTGTGTTCACGACGTGAACTCAGAAAAACGTCACCTAGACTCTGTCAGACCCACTTGTGATGACGCATGCAGTGACGATCAAGCCCCACGACGTGAGCCCTTAAAACTCACGACGTGAACCCTGAAATCTCACCCTATAAATAGAAATCGAGGGTCAGCCGATTTTTGTTGCTCCTTCTCATCTCTCCCACTCCCGATACCCTCTCTAAGCCCTATTTTAACCCCCTGAAGACCCGGTATCATCCCGAGACCCGAAGCAAGTCCCGAAGCCCGAAGATCTCGAGAAGAAAATAGTTTCCGAGCCGAAGCTCTGCCTGCGAGAAGCTCGGTGTGTGAAGATCTTCTAGTTTCACCGAAGAAATACTACTCTTAGAGTCGTAGTGCTGCCCGATCATCTTCTAATCAAGTGAGTGTATATTCGTTTTCTTCTAACACATAGATATGAAGTATTATTTGTAAAATACGTGCTATGTGCTTATATATTATTTGTATTATTTGAACTAGTTGTTGAACGGATGTTTTATACAGGTTTTTAGCTGCATATAAATATATATATATTATCTACTAATATGTTGGGTAGAACATGGGTAGACAGTTGTTGTGTGATGAAATAAAATGATGAGAGGCCTCGTTGTTGTTGCTGATTCAGTCATCTAGCGGAGTTTAGATGACGACCACAGACTTTTCTAGACAGTCCAGTGGAACGCTAGCAGGCTCATTACCTGTAGGTGTTAATGAACTTGGGTGTTCATTTGCTGTACTCTATCCCCCTCATGGTTGCCTTTAGGACATCTATTGTTAAGGAAACCCCTTTGCGGTAATGTCCGTCCCGATGAAAATCCTAGATTAGGTCCCTTGTAATAGCTGTTGTTTTAGGGACATAAAGTGAGGATAACGGGAATGGGTAATCGGGTTATTGTTGGTTGATGAACTAAATATATTTATTTATTGTGGGTCGAAAACCCTATATGCTCACTAGGCTCCTAAGCTTGACCCACTCAGTTTTCTTTGTATTACAGGTAGTGGCGCCAGAGCATAAGTTGGATGACTTGTCAAGTTATTTTTGGATTATAGACCTGCTGTTATATATAACTGTTGTAAGGTCTGTATTGTAATGTTTATGCTTTTGGTCTGTTTATCGGAACATGACATCCCGAGTTTTGTTTTATAATGAAAATACATTTCTTTATGAAATGCTTTGGTAAATCTTATTTTATCATATTTCGTTTTGGGAACAAATTCCAGAACTCTTTTAATCAAAGGATTACTCTGAAATTGTTTTAAAAGCATAAATTAAACCGGTCTTTTCTGGCGGTGATTTTGGGGATGTCACAGTTGGTATCAGAGCATTAGTTTAAGCGAACTAGGAATTTGTAGGAAATTTCTAGACTTAAAATTAGAATGCTAAGTATTGATCGTGAGGAGTGTGTCTAAAATATGTTAGGTAGTACACCTAAATGGACACAAGCACTAGTTTATTTTAGGAATGATGCCTAAAATGCTTTTATGTGCTAATTGTTTTGTGTGATAGCTAAATTGATGCTATTATTTGTTCGGATCTATGGTTTGTTGCCGACCGGATCTGGAAACCTTATGTGTGTAGGATTCTAAGCGTATGACTACGATATTAGAACTAGCATGTAAACCTTTCAGAGTGATAAGGAGATTTATACGTTTATCGTAAATAAAGCTTCCTGTCTTAAATTCTCGCCTGGTACACCGAACGTCTGCTTGGGTGCACGAAAGGTCATGGTGAAGACTCGTAGAGAATTGAGTAAATGGAGGAAATGAAAAGGCTTATGATAGTGAATGACACCTATCGGAAGATATCGTAAGAATGGTATATTGCCTTTAGATGATGTCTTATAATAGTACATTTAGAGGAGTACGGTACGTCTGAAGTACACCTTCGATTGGCAGGATGATGGAGAGATTGGTGTAATTCTTGAGGTTGTCTCATCACCCGGTATTTCCATCACCAATCGAGTTGAAGTAGAATTGATGATTGAAGATACGCAATGAAGAAGTCCTAGTAGAGTCTAGGGAAATTGTTTATGACTATTTGGACACATTCGTATGTGTTAAATTGTTTTGTGATTTTAGGACTTGGGGATTGCGAGACAATACTTGGGACGAGTATGAGTAGGTGTGAAAGGTAGTAGATGCATATACTACCGGAAGCACAGGACTCGCACTTGGATCAGGGAAAGTCACAAGGTTACCAAGAAGCTAGTGATTGATTCCGTTTTATTCTGGTATGTCATTACCATTGTTTCAGTAATGACTAGTAAGATGGTTGTTGTTCCGACCCTAGTGGTCATATCCAATTGGAGTCCGACTACGGTGAGTATGTTATGGGGTTCAGAGAACCAAGTTAGATGTAACATCTGACTTAAGTCAGAAGGTTGAAATTAATGCGATCGATAGTATCGCGCTCGTTGTTAAAAGAAGTTAGTAGGTAGAAATACTACATGCTAAAAATGTGATGGTATCACATTACAATATGAAGGAAGGTATATTCCATTTTGGAATTTAACTCTAAAAGACCGAGTCTAAGCGTTGCATCATGCGACGAGAGGTCATTAGAACACGACCCATCGGTCTGTTACAATAGATAAAGGAAAGTACTTATCCTAAGAAGAAGAAGGAGTCCTCAATAAGGATTTATTTTGTAACTCGAAGGTTACGATTGAAAGTACAACATAGTACGAAGAGCAGATGCAGGATTGAGCACTACCTGCTATCGAGAAGTCCAAGAGTTAGATACTCTTTCGAGGAAACATAGAACTTACAGTTATTACCTAGGATGAAGAGATAACGTATGGAATCATTATACAAGTCCTATTTCGTTGATGATTCCGGGACGTAATCATCCTAAGGGGGAGATAATTGTAACGCCCGTAGATCCGAGCTAGTCAATTTAGAGACGATAAGCATCAAAAATGACTTTTTGATGGAAGATTATTTAGAAGGATTAATCTTAACTAAGTTATAGTATATGTTACAAGGATTCCGTACATATAAAGAACGATGAAATCCGAGTTATAACGAAGAAGTTATGACCTGTCGAAGTTTCGCGACAGAACCGGCACGACACAACGCGACGTAAATAGTGAATTTACGTTAGAGCGATATTTAGGCTTATCGATCTAAATAAAAGTCGTATAATACGTTAAACCGAGAGCGTGCATAAAAAGAACGTCTAAATCTAACTTCGTATGAGGAAGTTATGATTTTTCGAAGTTTCAGCATTAGCAGTATGCAGCCCGAAGTTCGAATATGAGATCGAGCGATATTTAGCCGAAACAATCTAAACAAGAATCGAAGATCTCGTTGATAGTAGTCCAACGGTAAAAAGACAGACGAAAACGGACGTCAGACGAAGAAGTTATGGATTTCTAACGGAGTTTTCCTGTCCCGGCCTACTAAAATAATATAATAAAATATATTAAAAATAAAATCAAAATTAGCCGACAAAGTCTAAACAAGAGTTGTAGAGCATAGTCTCACCTACGCGTCGATATAAAGAACGTCGAAAACGGAGCTCGTATGCGAAAGTTATGAATTTCTGAAGTTCGGGGCACGAAATCCGATCCTGTGTCAGAACTCACGACGTGAACACTGTGTTCACGACGTGAACTCAGAAAAACTTCACCTGGACTCTGTCAGACCCCGCTTGTGATGACGCATGCAGTGACGATCAAGCCCCATGACGTGAGCCCTTAAAACTCACGACGTGAACCCTGAAATCTCACCCTATAAATAGAAATCGAGGGTCAGCCGATTTTGGTTGCTCCTTCTCATCTCTCCCACTCCCGATACCCTCTCTAAGCCCTATTTTAACCCCCGAAGCCCCGATATCATCCCGAGACCCAAAGCAAGTCCCGAAGCCCGAAGATCCCGAGAAGAAAAGAGTTTCCGAGCCGAAGCTCTGCCTGCGAGAAGCCCGGTGTGTGAAGATCTTCTAGTTTCACCGAAGAAATACTACTCTTAGAGCCGTAGTGCTGCCCGATCATCTTCTAATCAAGTGAGTGTATATTCGTTTTCTTCTAACACATAGATATGAAGTATTCTTTGTAAAATACGTGCTATGTGCTTATATATTATTTGTATTATTTGAACTAGTTGTTGAACGGATGTTTTATACAGGTTTTAAGCTGTATATAAATGTATATATATTATCTACTAATATGTTGGGTAGAACATGGGTAGACAGTTGTTGTGTGATGAAATAAAATGATGAGAGGCCTCGTTGTTGTTGCTGATTCAGTCATCTAGCGGAGTTTAGATGACGACCACAGACTTTTCTAGACAGTCCAGTGGAACGCTAGCAGGCTCATTACCTGTAGGTGTTAATGAACTTGGGTGTTCATTTGCTGTACTCCATCCCCCTCATGGTTGCCTTTAGGACATCTATTGTTAAGGAAACCCCTTTGCAGTAATGTCCGTCCCGATGAAAATCCTAGATTAGGTCCCTTGTAATAGCTGTTGTTTTAGGGACATAAAGTGAGGATAACGGGAATGGGTAATCAGGTTATTGTTGGTTGATGAACTAAATATATTTATTTATTGTGGGTCGAAAACCCTATATGCTCACCAGGCTCCCAAGGCTGACCCACGCAGTTTTCTTTGTATTACAGGTAGTGGCGCCAGAGCATAAGTTGGATGACTTGTCAAGTTATTTTTGGATTGTAGACCTGCTGTTATATATAACTGTTGTAAGGTCTGTATTGTAATGTTTATGCTTTTGGTCTGTTTCGTTTTTGGATTGTAGACCTGCTGTTATATATCCCGAGTTTTGTTTTATAATGAAAATACATGTCTTTATGAAATGCTTTGGTAAACCTTATTTTATCATATTTCGTTTTGGGAACCAATTCCGCAACTCTTTTAATCAAAGGATTACTCTGAAATTGTTTTAAAAGCATAAATTAAACCGTGATTTTGGGGATGTGACAACATATCAATCAACATATAGCATAAGCACATAATACTAACATGTAAACATTCCTCGGGCCCCGCCCGACATCAGACCGAGATCCGGAAACATACTAACATTCCTCGGGAACCACCCCGACATCGGACCGGAGTCCGAAACATACTATCATAACATATTAACTAGAGATTTCTCGGGCTTGCCCCGACATCGGTCCTAAGCCCGGAACACATAACACATAACAAACACATGCAAAAATCACAAAGACATCAATCATACAAACATTCCTCGGGACCGCCCCGACATAGGATCAGAATCCGGAAAACATGTAATCCTAATTTGGGCCCCGCCCGACATCGGACCGTGGTCCGAAACTACTACTATCTAAACGGGCAGGCCATGGTGCTTTAGACCCGTTCTTACTGGAGAAAACTCACCTCGCAAAGCTGTCTGCAAAATCTCGCGGTGAGGAATATCTGATAGCTGCTCCAACGACTCCCCGACTATCAATATCACAATAATACTTAGTCAAAAATCTAATAATCCTTCTCAGGGTAAAATAACCATTTTACCCTTGATCAAAGTCAACATCCAGGTCAAAGTTAAAGTCAAGGTCAACTCCTAGTCAACCCCAACTCGTCAAGTTATCTCCTAACTCGGCGAGTTCATGTTCTACTCAGACTCGTGGTCAACCAAGTCAACTCGTCGAGTCCCTTCCCACACTCGTCGAGTTCTTCCTGTCATAACATCAGGACAAATCTTATTAACTCGTCGAGTCCCTCCTTGGACTCGTCGAGATCTTCAGTTTCTGAGTCCTAATCTTGCCCAACTCACTGAGTCATCTCCTAGACTCAAGAGTTTCACTCAAACCAGAAAAGGGGTTAGGGGTCCACGACCTGACTCGCCGAGTCACAAAAACAACTCGTCGAGTCCCTCATATGCCAAATCCATACAGTCGATTCTAATCAATTCCAATGCTTCCAACTCATAGATCTAGACTCCTTAGACTAGCTTTACACGTAAAGTTGCTACCTTTACGTGCATGCATGGTGTTATGAAGCTAAAACACCCACCACAAGCTAAAATGGAGGTCTAAGTCATGGAATAGGGCCATGGCTGAATAAAGGTGGCAACTGTGAGCTCCTCAAGCTCAAGAGTTCGCAGATCTGAACTCCTTACATCCCCAAGAATTCAAATCTCAGAATGACCTTGGAAATGGCCCAAAAGTGACAATATACAAGCTCAAATGAAGATCTAAGTGAATGGAAGCCAAGGTATAGGCTTTATACCTCTATCAAGACAGAAATAAGTCCTTAGCTCTGGATCTTCAGCCTTCCTTCTGCAACTCAAGGTCCTTGCTTGCTTCTTCTAGCTTTAAAGCACAAAAATGGCAAGAAATAGCTCAAGATCACTCAAGGTTGATTAGGGTTTCGAGATTAGGGTTTGGAGGTGATGGAGGCTGGGGTGGAGGCCAGATATGATGCTTAAATTGGGTACAAGACCTAAAGATTAGGGTTTCATCCAGACTGTCCTACTCGTCGAGTCAAGACTTCGACTCGTCGAGTAGCGCACTTAAAACCCACACATATTCTGCCTTCTACTCGGCGAGTTAGGGCCACCAACTCATCGAGTAGCCCTTCCAAAATGAATAAATAAATAATTTAAGTGCATACCATGAACCAAGCGTTACAATTCTCCCCCACTTGTCTTAGACTTCGTCCTCGAAGTCTGCTGCATCTAAAAACAACTATGGGTAGTGCTCCCTCATCTCCTCCTCGAGCTACCAAGTCCACTCCGAGCCCTTGCGGTGCTGCCATTGCAACTTTACCAACTCCACCCTCTTGTTCCTCAAATCCTTCGACTTCATGTCAAGGACAGCTATAGGTCGCTCAATGTAGTTCAGGCTGTCATCAACTTGAATATCCACAAAGGGTACCACTTCTGAATCATCCACTAAGCACTTCCGCAACTGAGAAACATGGAAGGTACTGTAGATCTGGTTGAGCTCTACTGGAAGGTCTAACCGGTAAGCAACCCGACCCACCCGAGCCAAAACCCTAAACGGACTGATGTACATGGGGCCCAACTTGACCCGTTTCCAGAACCGAATGATACCCTTCCAGGGTGACACCTTCAGGAGGACCATGTCGCCCACCTGAAACTCTAAATCTGAACACCTCTTGTCGGCGTAGCTCTTCTGCCGACTCTGAGCAGTCTGAAGCCTGCTCCGGGCCTGCTGGATCCGCTCTGTAGTCTTGAGTACTACTTCAGTACTCCCCATGACTCTCTGACCGACCTCGCCCCAACAGATTGGGGTCCTACACTTCCTCCCGTAGAGCATCTCGAAGGGAGGTCGGTCTATGCTGGCATGGTAACTGTTGTTATACGAAAATTCCGCTAACAGAAGATACGTATCCCAACTGCCACCGAAATCCAAAACACATGTGCGTAGCATGTCCTAGAGAGTCTGTATCGTCCTCTCGCTCTGTCCGTCTGTCTGAGGGTGGAAAGCGGTGCTGAAGTGGAGACGAGTACCCATCTCCTCGTGAAACCGCTTCCAGAATCTGGAAATGAAATGGACATCTCGGTCTGACACCACCGAGACAGGCACCCCATGCCGTGCCACTATCTCACACACGTATATCTCAGCTAACTTCTTGGCCAATATCCTCTCCTGGATCGGGATAAAATAAGCGCTTTTGGTCAACCGATCCACGATGAACCATATCGAATCTACTCCACGTGCGGTCCTGGGAAGCTTGGTAATGAAATCCATGGTGATATCTTCCCATTTCCACACGGGAATGTCTAGGGACTGCATCTTGCCGTGTGGTCTCTGGTGCTCAGCCTTGACCTTCCTGCAGGTCAAGCACCTCTCCACATACCATGCTACGTCCCGCTTAATGCAGGGCCACCAATAATCAGGGCAAAGATCCCGATACATCTTTGTCGCCCCAGGATGGATGGCGAACCTCGACTTATGGGCCTCATCCATCATAACCTTCCGTACTCCACCCTAGTACGGAATCCAGACCCTTCCATGCAGGGTCAACAAACCTCGGCTATCATAATCAAATGAGGCCACTCAGCCTACAATCCTCTCACACTTCTGGCGCTCTTCCTTCAGGCCCTCAACCCGCGCCTCTCTAATTTGCTCCAACAGTGGAGTGATCACTGTCATCCTCAAACATATATCTCTAATCGGAGCCACTACCTCCTTGTGGCTCAGGGCGTCGGCCACCACATTGGCCTTGCCCGGGTGGTAAAGGATCTCACAATCATAATCCTTTACCACATCTAACCACCGACGCTGCCTCATGTTCAGATTCGGTTGATCCATGAGGTACCTCAAACTCTTGTGGTCCATGTAAGTGGTATAACGGACCCCATACAGGTAATGCCGCCAAATCTTGAGGGCGAACACTACATCCCCCAGCTCTAAATCATGCGTCGGATAGTTAGCCTCGTGAGGCTTCAGCTGCCTCCACGCGTAGGCTATCATATGACCCCTCTCCATCAGAACTGCACCCATGCCCGTAATCAACACGTCATAATACACCACGAAGTCATCTACTCCCTCGGAAAGAGTCAAAATCAGTGCCTCGCACAACCGCTGTCTGAGAGTCTCAAAGGCCGCCTGCTACTCAGGCCCCCAGCGGAATGTCACCGACTTCTTGGTCAGTCGGGTCAAAGGAACAACAATCTTGGAGAAATCCTGGATGAATCTCCTGTAATAACTAGCTAGACCAAGAAAACTTCGAATATCAGTTGGAGACCTCGGAACCTCCCACTGCATCACGACCTCTATCTTGGCCAGATCGACCAGAATACCCTTCCGGTTGACGGGATGCCCAAGGAACTGCACCTCGCACAACCAGAACTCACACTTGGAGAACTTCGCGAAAAGTCTCTCCCTCCTCAGTGTCTCCAGCACCTCCCTCAGGTGCTCCTCATGCTGGTTCTGAGTCTTGGAATAGACCAAGATATCATCAATGAAAACTATCACAGACTGGTCCAACATCGGTCTGCACACCCTGTTCATGAAGTCCATGAACGCGACTAAAGCATTGGTGAGCCCGACCGACATCACCACGAATGCATAATGCCTATAGCGAGTCCTAAAAGCTATCTCCTGGACATCCTCATCCCTGATTCGCATCTGGCGATAACCTGACTGTAGATCAATATTAGAGAACCAAGATGCTCCCTGAAGCTGGTCAAACAAATCATCTATCATCGGGAGAGGGTAACGGTTCTTCACCGTTACCTTGTTCAGCTCCCGATAGTCTATACACATGCGATGTGACCCGTCCTTATTCGCAAACAGGATCGGGGCTCCCCATGGCGAACTGTTCGGTCTGATGAATCCCTTGTCTAGCAGCTCCGATAACTGCATAGACAACTCCTGCATCTCGGGAGGAGCCAACCGATATGGTGCCTTGGCTATCGGAGCCGCACCAGGGACTAGGTCAGTCCTGAACTCGACCTGCCTCTCCGGAGGTACCCCAGGCAGATCCTCCGGGAATACGTCCGGGTACTATCGCACTACCGGTATATCATCTATTGTCGCCTTACCCATATCCCGGGTATCCATAACATAGGAGATATAACCTGCGCACCCGTGCTGAAGGTAGCGCATAACTCTCGCTGCTGAACATAGAGTCAACCCTGTTGGATTAATGTCTAAGTCCATAACTATAATTGGTAAGACTTGACCCGACCCGGCATGGTCCATTTGGGTTGCATGGCATCGGGACAATTGGATAGACAAGATGAGGAAAAAGGATACTAGTGATTTATATTAATATATTATAAGCTCTAATATATTAATATATAATCATATCATTTAATTAATATTGATCAAGAATTAATTTATAATTAATTAAGTGATCAAAAGGAACTAATTAAATATGGACTCTAAGATATATGTGTGTGATGGGCCAAGTTCATTTAGGTTGGGCTAAGCTTTCATGCATAGTCCATGGAGTGTTTAACCTATGGATCATATGAAATGAAAGGTCATGGGTATTAGGGTGTAATCCTAATCTCCACACTATATAAAGATGTCCTTGGTTGGTGAAATTGGAACTAGTGTGTGTACACAAAAGGGCAAGGCCGATTTCACTAGAGAGAACCAAAGTATCCTTATTCTCAAGGTTATTCCAAGTGTTCATGGTGTTGTGTGAACCATTTGAGGTGTCACACTTGGGGCACTAGGCACTCAAGCTTCATGAAGACAAGTTACATCAAAAAAGGTATGTATTCTATCTATTTTATTACCTAAGTATATGATATTTGTATGCTAGTATAGGGTAATATCTTGGAAACTTCATATTTGCATGTATAATAGAGAAAACATAGATCCAAGGTATTTAGGGTTGTATGTGCACCATAGGATGTTGTAGTATACTAAAACCCAACAGTGGTATCAGAGCCATGGGTTGTTTTCTGTTATATTCATGCAAATGTTTGATTTTCAAAGTTGAAAAAAAAACATGAAGTTTGTTAAATTTTAAGATAATTACTTGTTTTGTGAAAAACTAATTATTTGTAAAATTTGAATCATTTGCTATATGAGTTGAATTAGGTCAAATTTAGTAAAAGATAAAATTATATGATTATTTTATTAGTTTTAAAAGTTTGATCTAAATGTTTTAAGGAGTTACAAATTTTCTCATAAAATTTTGGAGCTCAAAAAGTTTTTTTTAAAGTTGTGATCTTATGTGTTTTGAAACCTCCATAAGTTATGGATATGAAAAGGTTTTAAAAAAAATTAATTCAAAGTTTTTATGGAGTTACAAAATTTGGTGTTAATGTTTTAAAGAATTCCATAACTTATTCTTAAGTTATGGAACATGAAAAGTTTCATCATAAAACAAGCATTTAACTCCATAAGTTATGGATTACCAAAAGTTCTATGTTTCCTTGATTTATGAGTTAGTTTAGATTAATGGAAAAAAAAATTTGTGTTTTAGTTGTTTTCAATCCTAATTAATCTAAAAGTTGTTCATAAAATGTGTTTTTTTTGTAACTTGTCCTCAAGTTATATGAAAAGTCACATTTATGAATCTTAAAAACTCATAAATATGCCTTAGGTTACAAAAAAAAATGAAGAGTCTTTTCTTATAAATAGTTTTTATGGCTCCATCACTTGTCCTCAAGTTATGGATGTCCAAGAGTCTCTTCATTAAAGGTTTTTAAAGCTTTACTTAAAACTCATAAGTTATGAAAATCCAAGAGTTTTGAATAGTTTCAAAACTTGCCCTCAAGTTTTGGAATTTGAAAAGTTATCTCTAATGAATACTTTAATTCCAAGTTAAGCCCTTAGAATTTTAAAAGTTAAAATTCAACCCATATACTTTATAATATTATAATTTAATAATATATATATGTTTAAGAGCAAGTCAGTCTTACCATTAGTAGGCCTCATTCACGAAGCCGGTCTATAAGGGGGGTATAAGGTTGTTGCCTATAAAATGGCAGCTTAATGGGTGTCCACTCTCACCCACCGCTTCCTTGACTGGTGGAGGGTCGTTAGCCGAACAGGTAGGATAAGGACTATAATTCTCCCTTCATTAAAAGTATTAATGATAAATACTAAGTAACTAAACACTTATAAATTCCCAATCTTAGTTACTTAGGAAAATGCGAATAAGGTGCTAATCCATGAAATTACACTTTGCACTTTGCTTAAACCGTTAGTGGAGCGTGTGTGGTTAACCGGCACACTAACCTAGATTTAACAAGGTAGGCAAAGGGTAACTTAATATTTATCATAGTATCGGTGGAGCTCGTGTGGTTAACCGGCACATCGATTGAGGGGTAAATATTAAGGGTACCAAGTATATTTGCATGGTTACTTCACACCTTGTTTTGTGATCCTCGACATCCCAGTCACAAAACCTGAAGGGCACACTCGAGATTGAAACATGCCATTGAAAAGTTCAATGAATCTCAAAAGATCTAGGAGTTTCAAATCCAAGTAAAAACCTAATTAAATTATTTCGTTTTTCATGGTGGAAATTGGTAATCGTCATTTACCTACCTTCAACTATTTAATAACTTGGATTACGGCATCCCTCTTCCAGTTATAAATAGGTTGTTGGGTCCTAGCCTTAATATTTCATGTTGGGTGTTATATTAAGGACTTCAAATAAACTAAACTTGAATATCTCCCAAAAGATGTCTAGTTCAGACATCTATGATCTTCCCAAATCTCTTGGAACTTCACTTCCTCCACCTCCTCCAATTATTCTCCCTAACCCACAAGTTCATGGTCACTCAAGCCCTATTGGCAAGGCAAGGTCTAGGTGTGATCACATCTTGGAGATGAAGTCACATATTGACAATTCGGGAGAGTTTGGTGTCAAAGTCTTGAGAAAGTTGGTGGTTCAATCACTTTCTAAGTCACATAGTGAGTTCCTTTGGGACTCCTATGAAACAGACTATGACAAGTCCCTTAATGATCTTATCTATTTGCTTGGTACTGCTGAATCAGCTATGATTTGGAAGGCTAGTAAAGCAAATTTTATTAGAAGATCGACTTCCCAAAACTTTATGGACATTGACTATGATGACACTGGAAATCCAGAAAAAGCATTCTCTTCCCAATGGAAGGGATCGGCCATAGTCAACTCGGTTGACCAAATGGTAAAGAGAAAAGCTAAGTCTGTGATAGTCCCATGTACCATTACCAAAGGGTCCATTTGTTAAAATTGCCAAAGGAAGGGGCACTGTTTGCGAAGCTGCCAAATTTACCTAAGGATGTTAAAGTCAATAAGTTTGACTCTACTTCAGGTAAAGTCCATTGTCTAACTCTGTTAAGCTCCTATTTGGAGATTCTTATTACATAATGTGACTGAGTCACATGGTGATGTTATAAGAATCAAAGAAAAGAGACAAAGCTTAAAGGAAGTATATGTTGCTTCTGATCGCGAAGATGGACTTCGATCGCATCAGAATTTTGAAGCTGTTACTTAGGAGTTATGACACATTGCTTAGGAATATATAACAACAAGGTTTTCATATGGATTGTAAGGATAAGTTTTTCCGCAAAGTTTTTAAAATAAAAGGAAATTTTTGATTTTATTTATTTTAAGTATCCTTACAATGGCATTTGTGAAAAAAATTGTTGTTTATATGATTCCATTGCTAGTAATATAGGAAAATGGTTTTGATTCTTTCATTTGTGGTAGTGTCTAAATTTACCAAATAAAGAAACTTGGAATCATGCAAGTTGTATAGTATGATGAATGAGAACTTTCAAGCATTGGAAAATTAAGACTAATTACTTGTTCACATGGATGTGTGAGTCAAGTAAAGGACTAAGGGATCGAGTACACATTCTTGTGCACTGATCAAGCCCACCACAAATGTAACTTGAGTGACACATCTTAAAGAAGGTTTATTAACACTAGTGAAATGTAAGAGTAAAAGGTTTTCTACTCTTGTACATTTGAATTTGGTAAGTTGTGATGTTTTGGATAAAACAGAGACCAACTTAGGCCAATTGTGTTAAGTGTTTGTCTTGATTAGAATCCACACTATCTCTTGAATATTTGGCCAGAAAGTCTTATAGGTCAAGGAGACAGTGGGAGTCTAAAAGATCCTGAAAGGGTTTCAAGAAGTAATCAAGAATAAAACATGTATTTCATCACTAGCACACAACTAGAGGTTTATAACCTATAGTGTTGACATTTCTGTGCCCATTCCAGTTAAGTTGGCTATATATATTTGAGTTCTACATGTTCTCAATTGTTTGTATAACTACTTGGAAGCAATGGCAGGCCCTTGTGCTTCCAGGAGGCAAGAGGTTAAGATTGTACAAGTTCAATCCATATGAGTTAGGATTTGTCACTAACCTAGTCTTGTGATTATGGTTTGACAAATTCACATGGATAAGAACACATACACCATAAAATCTAAGTGTCATAAGGTTTCTCTCCGATTCATGGAAGTGATGGTGAGGAAATTCTTTCAATAAGTAGATTTTAAGTAGATAGCAATTGTGATATTTGCAGTTTCAAAGTTGTTAGTGGAGCATGCGTGGTTAACCGACACACTAACATGGACTTATGAGAAATGGCAATGGTCTAAACAATTGAGACTATGATTACGGCATCCCTTTTAATAGTTCTAAAATTGTTTAGACACACATGTGATCTATCTAAGATAAGGTGTATGATTTTGATAAAGTCTTATCAAAGCAATCTAGTATCAAAAATCTGAACTTTGGTAAGAATGTCAATAAAGTATTGACTTCTAGAGGTCCAGCTGATTTCTGAGTACATGTCAAAGCTAGTGGGAGCATAAGTATTATGCTAATAATCATCATGTTAGTGGGAGCATGATAATTATGATAAAGGTTGCAAGTTAGCAATGTTAATTATAGAAAACAAAAGTTTCAATTCGTGGAGTTGCAGGGGTTGAAAAGTTGTTTTGCTATAATTAAGGGAGAGGAAATTATACTTCATTTCAATTCTAAAAGCTTAGATTGAGGTTTTAATCATCTTTAGTCAAGAATATATATATGAAGTTCATGTTGGATTGGTTCAACTTAAGGAAATTCCATATATTGCGTTCTCAAAATTCGATTATGATTACGGCATCCCTCTTCATAGTCAAATTTAGAGAACATGGCAAATAAAATTTTTTGTAGCAAAAGACTGGTCTAGAATCATGTCTTTATGTGAGACATCATGAATCGTGTACCATTTGCTTTGGGTACAGGATCGATTGCATGTGCTATAATATTTATCCTTTCTAAAATTTTCCAAATGCGCTGGGCATTAAGAAGGGAAAAGGTCTAGAATTGGATATGACTAAAATGATTAAGCAATTGTCGAGGACAATCTACGGTTTACCAACGATTGGTTGCTCAGGGACAGTTGGAAGTATAGTGTTTAATTTTAGAAGGACCATTTTGACATATTCTGAAAAGAGGCATCTCTTGTTCAGAAGTGATAGTCAAAATGAGAATATGGAGTTGTCTCCATAGGTGGAAGTTATCTGTGTAAGATTAGAAAAACTTAATGCAAGAAGCATGTTAAAAGCAATGTACTTTGAGTATGAGACTTAGTTTCCATGGAGTTGAAGTCCATTGGAATACCTTATAATGACTGTTAACAAGTCTTTGTGACTTTGTACATATTCATTACAGGAGGGTCAGTGCATATAAGTTTAAAATCTAAACAGATTTCGATAAATGATAGGAATTTGAAATTCTCACATTTATCGATAAGGATTTGGGAGTGTGAAATTAGAATCATTGAAATTATGTTCAATTGGTTTATTTAACAAAGTAAGGATCATAGAAAACATAGAGTGCATAATTGGTGTATGACAAAGCTATTGTTTTGAAAAAACATAGTGTACATGCTTGGAGCATGGGACAACTAATGTTTTTAATTCAAGTATAAAGTTGATAAAACCGAAACAATGAATAATGAGTAATCAGTATGGTGATAAATAAAAGTGTCTTATTTATATTCATAGGTTTTGATACCATATTAGATTCAATTATTCTTGTGTTTCACTTTGCATGTTTTGACTTCCAGAATAAACTAGGTTATTCTTCCTGAATGACTAAGTTATTCAAACTATCCACAGTCGGTCATATGTTGGAAGTAGATATGAATCAAGACTGTCATGGGTTGGCTTGTAGAGGTCTAAGATGTTGGACAAAGCGGTGCTACAACACTCATGAGTGCTCATAAGTTCTGAGTATTGGATTCAACCCACGCTCATTTGAATCACTTCATGGATTTTATCACGAGTGATCATGAGACGATAATATCTTATATTCTTCAAACCTAGAGATATGAGTTGTTACTATGAGTTGGTTATACATTGACTGCACGAAAATGCATTGGTAACTCGATGTTATAAAACGTGTCTTTGTGTATGATTCAACAAGTAGTAGAACAAGCCATATGAGTCGAAGTTTATCCATTCCTTTTACCTTCGGGATAAAAGCGATATCTGTGGGCCCCTCGATGATTTAATGATGACACATGTGAGTGCTTGGCCAAGCCAGGACTGATTTGATCTGTTCAATCAGTCAGTCGTCATGAATCGGAAATCGGGAAACAACAAATGGACAGAGAGAATGATTTATAATCCATGTCTCAGTCCATATGATATCTAGAATGGAGGAATATATGATCCCTTATCTAATGGACAAGTCATTGACAAAGGTCAGAGTTCATCGGCAAGGTCATAGTTCGACATAAGCTTTTGAGAGCTACGATTGCTAGTCGGGGTTTGAAGTCATACTCAATAATAGTTTTAGACTTATCCAAGTGGGAGACTGTTGGATTAATGTCTAAGTCCATAACTATAATTGGTAAGACTTGACCCGACCCGGCATGGTCCATTTGGTTTGCATGGCATCGGGACAATTGGATAGACAAGATGAGGAAAAAGGATACTAGTGATTTATATTAATATATTATAAGTTCGAATATATTAATATATAATCATATTATTTAATTAGTATTCATCAAGAATTAATTTATAATTAATTAAGTGATCAAAAGGAACTAATTAAATATGGACTCTAAGATATATGTGTGTGATGGGCCAAGTTCATTTAGGTTGGGCCAAGCTTTCATGGATAGTCCATGGAGTGTTTAACCCATGGATCATATGAAATGAAAGGTCATGGGTTTTAGGGTGTAACCCTAATCTCCACACTATATAAAGATTTCCTTGGTTGGTGAAATTGGAACTAGTTTGTGTACACAAAAGGGCAAGGCCGATTTCACTAGAGAGAACCAAAGTATCCTTATTCTCAAGGTTATTCCAAGTGTTCATGGTGTTGTGTGAACCATTTGAGGTGTCACACTTGGGGCACTAGGCACTCAAGCTTCATGAAGACAAGTTACATCAAAAAAGGTATGTATTCTATCTATTTTATTACCCAAGTATATGATATTTGTATGCTAGTATAGGGTAATATCTTGGAAACTTCATATTTGCATGTATAATAGAGAAAACATAGATCCAAGGTATTTAGGGTTGTATGTGCACCATAGGATGTTGTAGTATACTAGAACCAACAAACCCATGCTGCGGCCTCTCGCCCTAAATCACTAACCCTCCCCCACTAGGAGTCCGAACCCTCACTAGTTGCTGCTCGCAGTCGATCGCTGCCCCATTGGGGCTCAACCAGTCCATACCAACTATAACCTTATTCCCTCGCAAGGGAATATGAACCAGGTCCACTAAAAATTGCTCATCAAATAATTGTAGCGTACAACCGCGGTAAACCTACACGACCCGTACCGTCCTATCATTTGCTATCTCGATGTCCAATGGACAGTCTAGCTCCCCCGGAGCTCCAACGAATCGCTTGCTAAGTGCGAGCGACACAAAAGATCGGGTAGCCCCCGAATCAAACAATACCAGAGAAGATATACCGTTCACTAGGAACGATCCTATAATAAAACACATAAACATGAACGATAATCAATATAAATAAAGAGATAAGGAGAGAATACATACCAGTCACAACATCGGGAGCCGCACGTGCCTCCTCTGCAATCAGCTGAAAAGCCCTGCTCCTCGCCGTAGGCGCCTCTGCCCAGCCCTGACGGCTATCGGTAATCCTCAACGTGGCAGGAGTGGGTGCTGCCACCTGTCCTGCTGCTGCCAGACTCGGACACTGGGCCTTCTTGTGTCCCCTCTGATCGTACTAGAAGCAAATCAGATCTTAAACTACTGTGGTGGTGGTAGTTGTACAATCCCTACTCATATGACCAGTTCGGCCGCACTTGAAACAGCCCGAACTCCTTGCCCTGCACGCCCCCTCGTGCATCTTGCCGCACTTGCCACACTGACTGCGGCCCTGATGGATCTTCGATCTGTGATCTGACACCTTGGGCTTCTTGCCTGCGCTCACTGTCTGCACCCCTCAGGTTTCCTCTTCCTCTCCATCTCCAAGTCTAGCTCCCTTTCCCGAGCTCTCGCAATCATATCTTCCAGCGTCTTGCAGCTGGAACGAATCACGAACTGCCGTATATCGCTCATCAACATCTCATGATATCGGGCCTTTTTCATCTCCTCATCTGCCACGTACTGTGGAACAAGAAGGGCCCTCTCCCTAAACTTGGCGATGATCTCTGCCACTGTATCAGTCGTCTGCTCCAGATCCTGGAACTCCCTCACTAGCTGTTACACCTCAATCACAGGTGCAAACTCGGCCCTGAACCTGGCCGAGAAATCACTCCAGGTCATAGCATCTAGAACTGTATCATCCCTAATGGCTCTCCCAACCTCCTCCCACCAGTCACGTGCCCTGTCCTTCAGAAGACAGGACGCAAGTCTAACCTTGTCCCCCTCGGGACATCTGCTGGTGCGGAACGCGTTGGTGACATCCGCCAACCATCTGCTGCTAGCAATGGGGTCCCGAACCCCATGATAGTCAGGAGCTCCACAAGCCCTGAACTCCCGGAAAGTCAGTGTGTGCGACCCCATCATGGCCGCCACCTCCGTGCGGAAAGCGCTCAACTTTTCATCCAGAAGCTCCAGTATACCCTCCTTGACCGATCCAAAGATCACAGGAATCTTCTCTAAAATGTTGCGCGTGATCTTAGACGAAATAAACTCCCTCGTCTGCTCATCCATCTGCTCGGTTCCAGAGCCTGAGCCTGATCCCTCACCAGTGCATGAAATGCCAATCTGCCTAGTGCGTAACGTCACCATACTAAAATTACACCGTAACAAACATCAGTATACTCATCATATCTCGAGGGATCTAACATACTACAAGTTTCCTGGATGCATCTCAGCCTTCCTTGATTCGAGTACGGATCCTCTGCTTTTAGTAGTACGGGCCCATACTACCTTCCACATCTATCCGTACTTTCCTCAAGAACTGCCTCGACTCCAGCAAGTCCCTTCTACTACTACTGCTGATCTCATGTTAAACTCGTCCTAGGCTTGCCCTAGGGTAATCACCAACCCACTCTCCACTATCAGCTACATAAGAAGTCCCTGCTACCTCTGCTAACTAGCTCGTGAATACTATTACATATCACTAAGACTAGATAATTCTTCGAATGAGAGATCCTACCCTACAATAGTTGGACTCAAACAAGAGCTGCGCAATAGAGCTAGACCTAGCCTTCTAAAATTATTTAATCCTTGCAATATGTAACTTAACATATTCATTTACTAGTTAGTAAGAGATAACTAGAACTCCTAAAAGCACAAAGCAAGCAACTTTCGAGCATCGAGTACACATAATGAAGCATAACACATTCAGGCCATCACTGACTAATCTGTACTAGCATGCGGTTCATAAAGCTGAGATACACATAACAGGCACATAAGACATCCTTTCCTAGATCCTTAGCCCTAATCTAGCATGCAATTCTCATAAGGCTTCTACATATATAATAGGCACATAAGGCATCCTTCCTAGATCCTTAGTCCTAATCTAGCATGCAGTTCTCATAAACATATCATAACATAAGTTGTATGGGTAATTTGAGAGTACTTACTTGAGCTCGGTTGATTGCATGCACCACACCCTTTTTCTCTTTTCAAAGTTCTTTTCTCTTTTAAAAATTCTTTTGTAAAAATGAATTTCTATTGAAAATTTTCATACCATGTCCTTAGTTTGAGTTCAGACACACCCGAGAGTGTGCCCGAATCCCTCAAACCAAGGCTCTGATACCAACTTGAAACATCCCAAAAATACAGACCAAAAATTTCTTTTTAAAATCATTTAGTAAAAACCATAATCCATCAATATCATAATAAATCACAAATCATATCTCTCAAAAACATCATTTCAAATACTGTATCACGATCATGTGAGAAAAATATTAGAGTCTAAACAATCCCAGGATAAAAATGTGGTGTGTGACATGCGATCATCCCGTGCCCTTCCCCTTGCTAGTAGAAGTACCTGAAACCAAAACTGAAAACTGTAAGCACGAAGCTTAGTGAGTCTCCCCAACTACCACATACCATACATATATCACATAACATATCTTGGGCCCCGCCCCTGCTACATCGAGCTTAGCTCGGCATCGGCTTTCCCGACATCGGGACCCACCCGACATCGAACCCTACGCGGCATCGGGCCCACCCGGCATCGAACCCCGCCCGACATCGAGCAGATCTCGGCATACATATAAAAATATCAATCAACATATAACATATGCACATAATACTAACATGTAAACATTCCTCGGGCCCCGCCTGGCATCGGACCGAGATCCGGAAACATACTAACATTCCTCGGGAACCACCCCGACATCAGACTGGAGTCCGGAAAATACTATCATAACATATTAACTAGACATTCCTCGGGCTTGCCCCGACATCGGCCCTAAGCCCGGAACACATAACACATAACAAACACATGCAAGAATCACAAAGACATCAAGCATACAAACATTCCTCGGGACCGCCCCGACATCGGATCGAATCCGGAAAAGATGTAAACCTACTTCAGGCCCCGCCCGACATCGGACTGTGGTCCGGAACTACTACTATCTAAACGGGTCGGCCTTGATGCCTTAGACCCATTCCTACAGGAGAAAACTCAACTCGCAAAGCTGTCTACAAAATATCGCGGTGAGGAATATCTGATAGCTGCTCCAACGACTCCCCAGTTATCAATATCACAATAATACTTAGTCAAAAATCTAATAATCCTTCTCAGGGTAAAATAACTATTTTACCCTTGATCAAAGTCAACATCCAGGTCAAAGTCAAAGTCAAGGACAACTCCCAGTCAACCCCAACTCGTCAAGTTATCTCCTAACTCGTCGAGTTCATGTACTACTCAGACTCGTGGTCAACTGAGACAACTCGTTGAGTCCTTTCTCAGACTCGTCGAGTTCTTCCTGTCATAACATCGGAAAACACGCATTAAATCGTCGAGTCCCTCCTTGGACTCGTCGAGTTCTTCAGTTTCCGAGTCCTAATCTTGCCCAACTCATCGAGTCATCTCCTAGACTCAACGGTTTCACTCAAACCAGAAAAGGGGTTAGGGGTCCATGACCCGACTCGCCGAGTGACAACAACAACTCGTCAAGTCCCTCATATGACAAATCCATACAGTCGATTCTAATCAATTCCAATGCTTCCAACTCATAGATCTGGACTCCTTAGACTAGCATTACACGTAAAGTTTCTAACTTTACGTGCATGTATGGTGTTATGAAGCTAAAACACCCACCACAAGCTAAAATGGAGGTCTAAGTCATGGAATAGGGCCATGGCTGAATGAAGGTGGCAACTTTGAGCTCCTCAAGCTCAAGAGTTCCCAGATCTGAAGTCCTTACATCCCCAAGAATTCAAATCTCAGAATGACCTTGGAAATGGCCCAAAAGTGACAATATACAAGCTCAAATGAAGATCTAAGTGAATGGAAGCCAAGGTATAAGCTTTATACCTCTATCAAGATAGAATTGAGTCCCTAGCTCTGGATCTTCAGCCTTCCTTCTGCAACTCCAAGTCCTTGCTTCCTTCTTCTAGCTTTAAATCCTAAAAATGGCAAGAAATAGCTCAAGATCACTCAAGCTTGATTAGGGTTTCGAGATTAGGGTTTGGAGGTGATGGAGGCTGGGGTGGAGGCCATATATGATGCTTAAATAGGGTGAAAGCCCTAAAGATTAGGGTTTCATCCAGACTGTCCTACTCGTCGAGTCAAGACTTCGACTCGTCGAGTAGCGCACTTAAAACCCACACATATTCTGCCTTCTACTCGGCGAGTTAGGGCCACCAACTCATCGAGTAGCCCTTCCAAAATGAATAAATAAATAATTTAAGTGCATACCAGGAACCAGGCGTTACATTTGTTTTCTGTCAAAATCCAATTTTGCTTGCCTAAGATGATAAAAATAAAAACCCTAAATATTAGAAATAATCTTAGACAAGATAATGATTAATTATAAGATTCATTAATATTATCCTAATGGATCTAAATGATTAATTTAATCATAAGACTAATTAAAAATAATTATAAATCCATAAATTGTTTAAATGATTAACTAATTGATTGATTAAAATAATTCATTTTAAAAGTTTAAATGTTTAAATAAATAATCAATTAATTCATATAATTAATTTTAAACCTAGTATTTCAAAATGCTTTAAAATATACCCTTATACATGTATTATAAGATTTATTACTATATTTATAAGAAAAGTCAGTCGAATCGCTAGTAAGCTTCATTCACAAAGTCATGTTATAGAGATGGTATAAGGAAAGGTCCTATAAAATGACCTTTGAGTGAGTGTATTTTTCTCCCACCACTCTCATGTATGGTGAAGGATCGTTAGCTGAACGAGTTCGATAGGACATAATTAGATTGAAAGTATAATATATAAAGTACTAGAACCTTCTTTAAAAATCTCACTCTAGTTACTTTAGGAAAAATGTGAAATTGTATGTTAATCGATGAAGATGAAATGATGAAACAACTCATGTTTATAAATGTTAATGGATCATGTGTGGTTAAGCGACACATCAATGGGAGATTATAAATCGATCGAGAGTGTTTGAGTAGGAGCATGGTTATTTACATCCTAATTGTGATCCTCGACATCCTAGTCACTATTAGTAAGAGCATAATCGAGATTAAACTTGCCATTGATAAGATTCAATGAATCTCAAAAGATCTAGGAGTTTCATAAGATTGAGTTTGGTAAAAGCCTTACCTACCTAAAATAGATTTGCAATTTGATTACGGTATCTATCTTCATAGTTCGAATTGAAAATATGGATCGTAGCCTTAATTAAAATTTATGGGTTAATAATTAAGGATTAAAATTAACTAACTTGAATTCCATCTTCTCCCAAATTTTAGATGTCAAATCAAGACAATGATGGTCTTCCCCGTTCTTATGGAAATGGTTTTCCTAAACCTTCTAGAGATGGTCTTCCACTTTCAAGTCAAGGTGAAAATGTCTTCCATTCCTTAGGACATGGTGGAACTGGACATCGTCTATATTCAACTCTTCCCCCTCCCCCTCCTCCTGTGACTCTCCTAACGTCACGTTTTCGTAAATTGAAAGATATGAAACTACTCAAGCCCTATTGGCATCTAAACATGAAGATGAGAATTATGTGTGTGCGTACATTCTGAAAATGAATTCGTACATTAACAAATTAGAAAGGATGGGTGTCATATTCCCAAAGGAGCAAGCCATTGATTTGGTTCTTTTTTCTCTTCCTGAGTCATATGGTTAGTTCATTAAGAACTTTCATATGAGGAATCTTGATATGACCCTAATTGATCTGACCCAAATGTTGATGGTTGTTCAAGCAGAAATGCTTAAGAACACAACTGCAGCAAAAATGCTTATAGGGTCTAATCTCAAGGTTTCCATGGACATTAATAATGGTGAAATTGGTGATCCAGAAAATATTTATCTTCCCAATCGAAAGGTATCGGCTAAGATCAAGCCGTTTGATCATATGGTAAAGAGAAAAACTCGTTCTGAGATCATTCCACTTGTTGAACCCAATGAGTCCATTTTTTCTACTGCCAATTGAAGGGACATTGGAAACAATGCTGCCCAAAATACCTAAAGGATCTTAGAGATGGTAAAGTCAAGTTGTGTGACTCTACTTCAGGTACATCAATTATCCAACTCCAGAAGTTCCTATTCTTAGAATCTTAATGCATGATGTAATGATCACATTTTGATGGTGTTGCAGAATCTAAAAGAAAGAATGAAGCTCAAGCAGAGCAAGCTAAATCTGATTGTAGGAAATGGACGTTGGACATGGTTCAATGATCAAAATTTAGATCTACTACTAGGGAGTTAGGATAATTTAATAGATTGCTATTACTCTTCGGAGATGTCTAGAATATAGTTTTTCATTTCATCCATTGTAAGGACAAGTTCCAATTTTTTATTTATCTCAATAAAAGCGAAGCTTTGGATTACGTAGTTGCCTTATCTTATTTCCTTGAAATGGTATTAATGAAAGTGTTAGTTATGTTTCAAATAATAGAAATATTAATTGTAGATTTGATTCTTATGATATCACTTGTGGTACTGTCATAATTGACCAAGTGAAAAAGAAATCTCATCGCCAACTGGATAGATACTTTGTGTCGTATAATTCAAAATGTATAATATATGAGAATCTTGTTCATTGGAAAATTATGATCACATATTTATGTGAAGGAAATGGAAGGACTAATGATATGGACTCTTCAGATCCACCAGAAGGGATGATAACTCTATTCGTCATGATTTACTGATGCTCCAGTAAATATGATTTTGTTTATAAGATAAAAAGGAATTTTGATACTTTTGAAAAGTTCATGAGTACTAGAACGAATGGAAGAATCTATTAGGCATAAAGATAAAAGATTCTCCAATATGAAAATAAAGGAGGGTGCTTTAGTATCATATTTTATGATCATCAAAATTGAATCCTCCAAGAACATTTTTGTAAAAATGTATGACTAAGAAGAGGAATCGAACATTGTTGGAAATGGTTTGGTCATAGATGAGTCATACTTTGTTCTAATCATGTTTTAGAGCTATGCTCTAGTAACTATAAATTGTATCTTGAAACTCAATTCAAACTAAGAAGGATGATAATACCTTGTAATATGTGGATTAATAATGTTTTCTTACTCTATCACATTTAGAATTGGAAATCTGCACAAACTCTTGTATATTTGGTTTAGCTTTTCAAGGAATGCACCGTGAGAGAAAAATCACATGTCAAGAACTCAGTGGGAGTCATGTTGATCTTGATCTTCTAAGAGTCGACCAATAATGATCCTTTTAGTTATCACTAGCACACAAACTGAGGTTGAAAACCTATTGTGTTTAATCGACATATCCTTATTTTTTATGCACTTCCAGTTGAGTTGGAAATGCTTATGAGTTATATGTTCTTCATTTAACTACAAAAGCAAAGCATATTGGTCAGTTGAAGTACACTAATCAATATGGGTGAGCTGCTAACAACATGGAAGCACTGGTGGGCCTTTTGAGATGCTAGATGACAAGAAATTTAGATTAGTGAAGTTCAATACATGGAGGAGACCTAAATGTGATTTACGTTTGTCCTATAACTTGTCTTATGACTGTAGGTTGGAATTTATAGATTCACATGGATAGGAACGTATGCACCTTGAAATCTAAATGACAAAAGGTTTCGCTCTAATTCATGAATATGGTTATGAGAAAATACTTTTGCTAATAGATTTTGAAGATCTAGTCTATATGGATATTAGTTATGTAAATTGCATTCTTAAATTCACAATATGATTACGGCATCCATTTTCATACTTTGAATTTTGAGGAATGGAAATGAATTGTTTAGACTTTCAAGAGACATGGTTATCACTTCTTGAAAGAGTTTGACCACATACACTATCCGGATAGAGTGTATAAGCTTAAGAATCCTAATGAAAGGCTTGACAAAGCATTACGAAATAGGAATCTACACTTCCATGAGAAAGTTTAAGGGTATTGATTTCTAGAAGTCCAAATGATTTCTTAGTACATGTCAAAGCTAGTGGGAACATAACTGTTATGATGGTATTGCATTTTGATAATACTATTCATAGGGAACAATGTCTATAATTTGCAAGTTGCAAAAGTTTGGAACTGTTTCGCTATAGTGGACAGAAGATAGAGGGCACTCATACTTAGTTACAAATCTAAAGGTTTAGATTGTATAGTTTAATAGAAATTAGTCAAAAACATATATAGAATAGCATGTTGAAATGTTTAAACATTGGATTTTGTATATATGAAAATATTATAGCAAGAAATTGAACATATGTTAGACCCTTGTAATAATGAGTCGATTCCCATATCCTTCAGATATATGATCGATTACATATGCTATAATTTTTGGTTATTCTGTTTTTCAAATGCTTTTAGCATTGTGTGAAAAGGATTAGAATTCCATGTGACCAAATTTGTTAAACAACTGTCAAGAACATTATGAGGTTTGCCGAAGACAGGTTGCTTGTGGACAGTGGAAGTATGACATCATTTGAGAAGCACCATAGTGATACGTTTTGAATTGAGATGATTCTTGGTCAGAAGGGAGATGCTTATAGAATCTACATGTGAGTTGGAAACTTTAATGCAAGAAAAGTGTTCAAGGAATGTACATTAAATTTGAGACTTCATAACAATGGATTTGTTTCAAGTAACAAGTTTCAGTGGAACATTTTGTAATATTGAAGGCTTGGTCTCTGTGACTTTAGAACCTCGACATCATAGAAAGACAATGCATGTAAAGATGAAATTCCACTACATCTTAAGGACAAGAATTGGGAATTATGAAATGAGCATCATACGAGTAATGTCCATTCGATCTGTTCACAAAGGAAGCACCATCGAGAGGCATAATATGCATTTTCACAATATGGCATGACTGATGTTATTTAATTCAAGTGGTTAGTTGATTACTCGAAACATTATACAATGAATAAATTCCTAATTTTTATGGTGATTAAATAATATGGATTTATTTATAATCAATAGGCATGATGCCATAGTTAATTATTATATTATTGTGTTTTTGCATATTTTACTTCCCTGGGTAATTTATATATTGTTCAAAATTCCATAGTAATTCATACTTTTGGAATTAAGCAGTGAATTAAGACTATCATGAATCGATTTGTAGATTGTCCATAGGGATTGGACATTGCATGTGATTGCTGCAATATTCATGAGTACTTGGAAATAGGGATTTTAAGTATTGGATAAACCCATGCCTAGAGATTTAATCATTGATTTTAATCACAAGTAATTCTAAGATGATAATATCTTCTATTCTTAAAGAAAAGATATATAGTTCATAGTTTACAAATCAGTTGTGCATTGGTTTGCTCAAACGTATCTCGTAACTGGATGTTATAAAGTGTTATTCCATGTGCGATTTGACATGTAAATTGTATGACTATATATTCAAATTAATTCGTTCATTTTTCCTTAACAGGAAAAGCGATATATGTGGGTGCCTCGGTGATTTGAGTTGATCTATGCTAAACCAGGCGTCTTGTCCGGACTAAATTGATGTGTTCGATTTTATATTCAAAATTGATAACAAATTGGGAAATCAGAAAAAAAGTAAATGAACATGAGGTTGATCATTTAATCCATGACTCAGTTAATATTATATCTTGTAGAATGGAGGAATAACTGATCACTTATCATAGGTCCAACGTTTAATTTAAATCAGAGTTCGACAGTGGCTTTGGAAAGAACTCTTTGTCGTTTAGTTCAAGTGGGATACATTTGTATTAAGGTGTTTAAGTCGGTAACTAAATTGGTATATTCTTGTAATTAGAAGAAAAATCCTTTTTAGGTTGCCCCCATAGCTAGAACTTGATTGGAATGACATTTATAGAGAGTGGGTGATTTATTAGATTATTATTTGATTAATAATCTAATTGGAAATGATGAGAAAATAATTTGTTAATATATTATATGATTAATATATTAATTGGAAATAGATAGTTGATTTGTTAATTTATTATGTGATTAATAAATTAATATGAGATCAATTGTTAAAGTAATTGATTTTTTAATTTATATGATTAATAAATTAATGAGAAATCAATTAGAATTAATTAACTATTAATCAAAATTAATGTAGAATTAATTTGGGATTAATTGAAATTAATTAAAGGTGCAAGGGATGGATTGTAATTGTTCAATAGTTGAACAAAAAGGCAATTCTAGAACCATCGAAGGGTGGACGGTTTTGGGAGCCCTTCTAGGGTTTCCATAAGGCTCTTGGATGTTGATGAGGAAATTATTTGAATTGGAATTAAATCCATTATTTAGTTATTAAAATCTTACTTTGTCCCTAACTTACCTAAACTATAAATAGGAGCCCTTGGTCATCAATTATGGTGACTAGTCTTTGTTAGAAGCTTATGAACGAAAATTTACACACTCCTCCTCTCTTCTCAGGTGTCTTCTAGTTCTAGGGTTTGGGTGTGAGCCATTAGATGCATCATCCTTTTGGTCATAGCTTTCCAAACTCTTAAAGGAAAGAATTGAAGTAACTTGTTTTTTATAACAAGTTTGAGGTATGTATCTCTAGTTTATGATTTTTCAAATTACTAGGATGCAAATTAGGTTTTTGTTATTCAAAGTATGTTGCCTTAATGTGAATAAATAGATCCTTTTAGGTTACATGTGCCCTTATTAAATGTTCATTTTTTTCGGCATTGTGCATATCGTTGTAACCTAATAAACCCATCATCTTCAACTTAAATTGCATGTTGTAGAGTGCGTTTCGCTTTGTTGCACCCTATCAGTCGTTGTGATGGGGATATCTAGTCTTCAATGTCATATAGAATCTCATCGGTATGGGCGTTGAGGTCGATGTTAGTTTGTACGTCGAAAGAAATCGAATTTCATGACCTTTTCGATTGATCCCCCGTCAATGTTGGATTTTTAAGCCATTTTGGATCATTTCTCAACATCTCCCATGCTATTTCAAACTCGAAAACATGACCCATTTCGAAGCGATATTTCACTTTTACGGCTTTAAACAAATCGAAATCGTTGGCACCACTTTGCTTTTCTAAATGAAGTTTGTTGTAGATCTCATTGAAATTGGTGCACCTACGATTCATTGGAGTCCACTTGCTACTAAGCATATCGGTATTGCGATATAGATTTTTCTTCAGAATACCATGAAATATTGCAAGCACCACTTCCTAAAAAGAAACTTTCCTCATAACATTATCGACATAATCATTTCTCAAAGTTCCCCACCATGCAACCGCCAAAGCATAATCTTCTCCTGTGTCCACCATTATGGAAGTTCTCAATTTTATGTGACAATTTTTTCCCTTTCCCTCTCCATCTCCTAATTCATCCCATTTCCATTTCTATGGATGTTTGTGTTGGTGATGGTTGCCTGTGTGTTGGTTGGGTGGTTATTTGTGGCATCGAAAAAAATGTATTGAAAATGTTTTGTTGTAAATTTGAGTTTTGCCCAAAGAATTTGTTGAATGTAGGGTAAGGAAAGAAAATTTCATTAGAGGCGAAGTGGGATTAAAGTAGCTTCATTGGAAAGGTATTTGAGGTTAGGTTTGAGAGTTTAGTAGGTTTATATAATTCTCATATTGCGTGAATTCAACCGGAGCGGTTATGTTAGCTTGTGGGTTTGTGTTTGGTGGAGGGATGTATGGGTTTTGGTAAAAAAATTTGTTGAAAATGTATTCAATTTTGTAAGTATAGAGAGAAAGAAAAGAATGGTATAAGTAAAATATGGTATAAAATTGTGTATCATAGGTAAAATAATTAGGTAATATATATATATATATATATATATATATATATATATATATATATATATATATATATATATATATATATATATATATATATACTGAATCAGACCGTTCGTCAATGGTCAATTGACCGTTCAAATGAAAATGTTACCGTTTCAAGCGATTTCCACGACAACGCCCCTTCCCATAATCTCGTTTCGAGTCGTTGCCACGATAACGTCTCTTCCAAAGTTGAACACTATCTACTTTGAAATATATATATATATATATATATATATATATATATATATATATATATATATATATATATATATATATATATATATATATAATTTCTTTTGAAAAGATAATGATTTACGAGAAAACGAGAACTCTTAATTTGCTCATTGTTTTTCAAAAAATATTTGTTTCTTTTATACCAATATGAATATAATTTTAAAAAGTAACAAACTATTTGATTTTTGATATATTTATTAATTTTCATAAAAAAAAAATAAACTTTAACCTTTCAAAAAACAAAGAAAATGAAGTGAGTTTTTTTGAAAAAAAATCGTTTTTTATATATAAATATAGATCTTTATTTAAAGATGCTGAAAACCATGAAAAGTTGTATACTTGAGTTTTTTTCGATAAACAACATTGTTTAAAAAAATAAAGCTAAAAAACAAAGTGAGTTTTTTTTGTTATAATTAGGTATATACACATCCACAATTTATAAATCTACAACATTTCCTTGGTCGTTGATCACTTTATATTTTGACGCTTTGAAATTGAATCATTTGTTAATTGATTAATAATGGTTATTTATTTATCGGTTTATATATATATATATATATATATATATATATATATATATATATATATATATGATAACTTCAAATATAAATGACATCTATTGTGTAAATGATTGGTCCACAATAAGTTATACATTTACACAAGTGTTTTACATTTGTTTTGTTAGAGAGAAAATTATCAAGGGCCAAAAAGGGATGCCTATTAAACGGTTGGACGCGCATTGAAAAAAATCCACTTCTTTTTTGTAACACTCATAAAATATGGTCCCAAAAATTTCGTTTTAAATTATTAAATAAACGGTAGTTATCAAAACATTCTATCAAAACATAAGTCAAGGTATCTCAAAACATTATCATAAGAGTTTCCAAATCAAAACATCAGAGTAAACATCCCCGGCTAAACATCATGGTGTGTGTAATGCAGTCATCCCGAGCTCTTCCCTTTGTTACCAGAAGTACTTGAAACCAAAACTGAAAACCGTAAGCACAAAGCTTAGTGAGCTTCCCAAACTACCACATACCATACACATAATCACATAATCACATATAAACATATCGTGGGCCCCGCCCGGCATCGAACAATGTCCAGCATCGGGCACCGCCCGACATCGGACAATGTACGGCATCGGGCCCCGCCCGACATCGAGTTGAGCTCGGCATGCATATAAACATATCAGCAATACACATATAAGAATCACATAACATAAGTATACAAGCATTCACCGGGCACCGCTCGGCATCAGACCGAAATCCGGAAAGCATATAAACATTCATCGGGCACCGCCCGACATTGAACCTTAGTCCGGAAAACACATAAACACAGACACATGCAAGAATCACGAAGACATCAAGCATACAAACATTCCTCGGACATCGCCCAACATCGGACCGTAGTCCGCAAAACATATAAACATACATCGGGCACCGCCCGACATGAGACCGTAGTCCGCTAACATACAATCATAACTATGGGCCGGCATTGGTGCCTTCGACCCGTTCATACAGGAGGAAACTCACCTCGAATGTCGGATGATAGATGAAACGTCTCTACTTTGGAATCAACTCTACTTAATCCCCTAAACCAAAACGACTTCTTAGATACCATTTCATACTCTTAACCCCTTTAGGGTCAGCTATGGTCACAATCAAGGTCAAGGTCAAAGTAATCGTCAATGCTCCGAGTTGACCTAACTCGCCGAGTTACCCTTCAACTCGCCGAGTGTCCAGGAATCACAGAGTCGTGATATCGCGTTCCAACTCGTCGAGTTCTTCCATGAACTCGTTGAGTTCTTCCTTATTAACAGTGTCGGGACATTTCAATTCAACTCGTCGAGATCCTCCATGAACTCGTCGAGTTCTTCGGTGTGTTAACCCCTTCTTAACTAACTAAGCCATTATTCTTCAGATCTAAACCCTATACTTCAGATCTCGACTGGAAATGCCTCTAGAAGGGTAAAGTTTCCAACTTTACCCATTATTACCCTTCCTAAAGAGATTAAGCTCAACTCCTAACTCTAAAAAGGCTCAAATCTAAAACCAAAGACCACCAAAACTACAAGATAGACCATGATGTCATAGATCTGGACTCTAGGGACTAATAGATCACGTAAAGTTCCAGCCTTCTCTTCATGCATGGCCATAAGAAACTCCAAAAGGCGAAAATGGTGGTCTAAAGGTTGAATGGGACTTCCATGGCCATAAAGTTGGCACCTTTATGCCACAAAACCCCTCAATATCCCAGATCTGAAGTGTTAACCCATTTAGGACGTCCCACTCCAAAGGATCATGATTTTTGGACAAAAACCACTCAAAATAACCCTAAAAGGAGATCCAATCAACTAAAAGGCAAGGTTCAAGATTTATACCAGAAAAGTGATGTGGATGAGACAAGGATTCTGGATCTATATGCTCCTTCTTGTGTCTCCAAGCTCTTCCTTCTTCCAATGGCTTCAATATACACCAAAAACACTCAAAATGGCTCACAATCTCTCAAAATAGCTTTAGGGTTTCGAGATTTAGGGTTTGGGACTTAGAGGATGGAAATGAGGCCAACATGAAAGGTTTATGGTGTTTAAATAGGGTGCAAACCCTAGAAACTAGGGTTTCATATCTGCCAGCCTACTCGTCGAGTTGAGGCATCCTAACTCGTCGAGTAGGTTTCTCAACCCGCAGTCTAAATAATCTCTACTCGACGAGTCTGGGGCTTCCAACTCGTCGAGTTGCTCTTTAAAATTATATAATTTCTAAATTTAAATGTATACCAGGAACCGCGTGTTACAATTCTCCCCCACTTGTCTCAGACTTTGTCCTTGAAGTCTTCTCTCTCGAATAATCCTGGATAATGCTCTCTCATATCCTCCTCTGTCTCCCATGTCCACTCTGATCCCTTGAGGTGTAGCCACTGCACCTTCACTAACTGCAAAACCTTGTTCCTTAAGGTTTTCTCCTTCCGATCCAGAATCGCCACTGGCCTCTCGACGTGGTTCAAGCATTTTTCCACCTGAATATCCTCTAAAGGCACAACTACGAATTCATCCACTAAGCACTTCTTCAGCTGGTAGACATGAAAAGTGTTGTGGATTTGGCTAAGCTCGGCTGGCAGATCCAGTCGATACGCAACCCGGCCCTCCCGAGTCAAAACCCTGAACGGACCGATGTACGTGGGGCCCAACTTTCCCCACTTCCTGAACCGGATGACACCCTTCCATGGTGACACCTTCATAATAACCATATCCCCCACCTGAAACTCTAGGTCCGACCGACGCTTGTCGGCATAGCTCTTCTGCCGACTCTGAGCAGTCTGGAGCCTGCTCCGGACCTGCTGGATCATCTTAGTTGTCTTGAGTACCACTTCGGTACTCCCCATGACTTTCTGACCGACCTCACCCCAACAGATTGGGGTCCTACACTTCCTCCCGTAGAGCATCTCGAAGGGAGGTTGATCTATGCTAGCGTGATAACTATTGTTATATGAAAATTCCGCTAACGGAAGATATGTATCCCATCTCCCACCAATATCCAATACACATGCGCGTATCACATCCTCCAGAGTCTGGATCATCCTCTCACTCTGCCCATCCGTCTGAGGGTGAAAAGTTGTACTGAAGTGGAGACGAGTACCCATCTCTTCATGGAACCGCTTCCAAAATTTGGAAGTGAAGCGAACTTCTCGGTCTGATACTACCGAAACCGGCACACCATGACGTGCCACTACCTCTCGAACATAGATCTCGACTAACTTCTCAGCCGATATACTCTCCTGGATCGGGATGAAATGCGCACTCTTGTTCAACCGATCCACAATGACCCAAATAGAATCCACTCCACGTGTAGTCCTGGGAAGCTGATGTTTGGCCTTGACTTTCCTGCAAGTCAAGCACCACTCAACATACCAGGCCACATCCCGCTTCATACAGGGCCACCAATAATCAAGGTGAAGATCCTGATACATCTTCGTCGTCCGGGGATGGATGGAGAACCTAGACTTGTAGGCCTCCTCCATTAGAACCTGACGTACACCGCACATATATGGAACCCAGTCCCTCCAATGAACGGTGAATAACCCACGGCTATCATAATCAAAGGAAACCACCTGACCTACAATGCGCCCACTCTTTCGGTGATCCTCCTTCATAGCCTCTACCTGTGCCTCTCGGATCTGCTCCAACAATAGAGTAATCACTGTCATCCTCAAGCATATATCCTGAATCGGTGCTGCACCAGCCTTTCGGCTGAGAGCATCAGCCACCACGTTGGCCTCCCCCGGGTGATAAAGAATCTTACAGTCGTAGTCCTTCACCACATCCAACTAACGACGTTGCTTCATGTTCAGATTTGGCTGGTCCATCAGATACCTCATGCGCTTGTGGTCTGTGTAAATGGTATAATGAACCCCATAGAGGTAATGTCGCCAAATCTTGAAGGCAAAAACAACTGCCCCCAACCCTAGATCGTATATCAGATAATTCGCCTCATGAGGCTTCAACTGCCTCGAGGTGTAAGCGATGACGTGCCCTCTCTGCATCAACACTGCGCCTAAACCCGTGATAGACGCATCACAATAGACCACGAAATCCTCAACGCCCTCTAGCAGGGTCAATATCGGCGCCTCGCACAACTTCTGCCTCAAAGTCTCAAACGTCGCCTGCTGCTCAGGCCCCCAGCGAAATGTCACCGACTTCTTGGTCAGTCGGGTCAACGGAACAGCAATCTTGGAGAAGTCCTGGATGAATCTCCGATAATAACTTGCCAGACCAAGAAAGATCCAAATCTCGGTTGGTGACCTCGGAACCTCCCACTGCATCACGGCCTCTACCTTGGCCGGATCGACCAGAATAAACTTCTGGTTGACAAGGTTCCCTAGAAACTGCAGCTCGCGCAACCATAACTCACAGTTGGAGAACTTTGCGAAAAGTCTCACCCTCCTCAATGTCTCCAGCACCTCCCTCAGGTGCTCCTCGTGTTGCTCCTAAGTCTTGGAATACACCATGATATCATCGATGAACACTATCACAGACCGATCCAACATCGGTCTACATACGCGGTTTATGAGGTCCATGAATGCGGCAGGAGCATTGGTGAGCCCAAACGAGATCACCACGAACTCGTAATGACCATAGCGAGTCCGAAAGGTTGTCTTCTGTACATCGTCGTACCTGACTCGCATCTGGTGATAACCCGATCACATATCAATCTTGGAGAACCAAGATGCACCCTGAAGCTGGTCAAATAAAATCGTCAATCCTCGGGAGGGGATAACGGTTCTTCACCATTACCTTATTCAACTCCCGACAATCTATACACATCCGATGTGACCTGTCCTTCTTCTTCACAAACAGAATCGGGGCTCCACATGGCGAACTGCTCGGCCTAATGAATCCCTTGTCTAGAAGCTCCTGCAGCTGTGTCGACAACTCCTGCATCTCGGGAGGAGCCAACCGATACGGTGCATTGGCTATCGGAGCCGCACCCGGAACTAGGTCAATCCCAAACTCCACCTGCCTCTCAAGAGGTACCCCAGGAAAATCCTCCGGGAACACGTCCGGATACTCTCGCACGATCGGTACACCGTTCACGACCGCCTTACCCTTATCCATGGTATCCATAACGTAAGCGATATAACCTGTGCAACCCAGCTAAAGGTAGCACCTAGCCCTCGCTGCTGAACACAAAGTCGGCCTACACTACGGTCTCTCGCCCTGAATCACCAACCCTCCGCCACTTGGGGTCCGAACTCAAGTAGCTGCTACTCGCAGTCGATCAATGCCCCGTTAGGACTCAACCAGTCCATACCCACGATAACCTTATTCCCTCGCAGGGGAATGGGGACTAAAACCACGGAGTACTGCTCATCGAAAAACCATAGCGTACATCCCCGATGAACCCTCGCAACCCGAACGGTCCTATCATCTGCTATCTCTACATCAAGAGGACAGTCCATCTTCCCTGGAGCTCTAACAAATCGTTTGCTAAGCATGAGCGATACAAAAGATCTAGTAGCCCCCGAATCAAGCAATACCAGGGAAGATATACCGTTCACAAGGAACGATCCTATAATGAAACACATAAACATGAGCAACAATTCAATACACGTAAAAAGATAAGGAGAAGTACATACCCGTCACAACATCGGGAGCTGGACGTGCCTCCTCCGCAGTTAGCTGAAAAGCCCTGCTCCTCGCCATAGGCACCTCAACCCGGCCTTGATGGCCATCAGTAATCCTCAATATAGCAGGACCGGGTGCTGGTTTATAAAGGAAAAGAATTACATGGTTTCAAGTGTCACATATTTCAATGATTGATTTCAACATTGTTCGGTCAAAAATATGGTTTATACTTTGCTTTTCTAGGAAAATGTATTTTTATGTCTAGGACCGTAAACAGCTCAGTGTTTACGGCCGTAAACAGGTTTACGGCCGTAAACCCTGTTTACGGCCCAATGGGTGTTTACGGCCGTAAACCCATTTACGACCGTAAACCCATTTACGGCCCATGTTCACCAAGCCCATGTTTCTTATGTATAAATATAGGTGTAAGGGGTGAGGAGTAGAGTAATGAACAAGAGGAGCTTAAGTGTGTGCATTTGAAGGTGTTCTAGAGAGAGAGAAAAGAGAGTATGTGTTAGTGTGTGTGAATCTTGTATCCGGATCTTCATTCATATCAATACATACAAGATTCATCATCTTCTTCTTCTCCTTCTCTTCTATTTGATCTGACATCATCCGTTTGATTGGGATTCCGCACCATCAAACGGATCTGATTGATACACAAGCAGATTAGGGACTTACAATTAGTATCAGAGCTTGGATTGTATCAGTCAATTTTGTCAGATCTGGAGCTTATTTGATCTTATTTTTGAAAGATTCTTACGTTTTTGGATAGATCTCTGAAAATTAGGGGGGGTTTGTTCTTCGCGTTTTTCATAAAAACGAGTTTTTGATCGAATTTTGGAGCAAAAATGGTGAAAAACGTCGTTTTTTTCGCAATCTGAAGTTGTGTTTACGGTCTTTGAAGGGTTTACGGCCGGAGTTTACGGCCAGAAACAGTTTACGGTCGCCGGAGTTTACGGCCGTAAACGTGTTTACGGTCGCCGGAGTTTACGGTCGGCGGTTTACGGTCGCCGGAGTTTGCGGCCTCGGCTCGGAATTCGGCTCGGTGAACGGCTAGGGAAGCCGGCTCAGCAGCAGCAAGCTTCGCATCAGCGCTTCGCACCTCGCCTCGTTCAGGAGCCTCGGTCTCGCGCCTTGCACCTTGCCCTCGCATCGCAGCAGTTTCCTCGCCTTCGCACTTCAAAAATAGGAAACGAAGTTGGGGGGTGCCGGGGATCGAACCCGGGACCTCTGGTTGAGCAACACAACGCCTTACCAACTAAGCTGACTTACCAGACGATACTCTCCTTCGAAATTTAATTCAAAACCACTCCTTTTCGGTTCCAAATTTCGCAAATTGACACTTTTAGCCCAAAATTCAATTTCTTTTCATTTTAAATTCCAATTTCAACCAAAAATTTAGTTTTTAATTTTTGACTTTTATTTTTGACTTTTTACTTAAAATTTTGACTTTGACTTTAAAGTTTGACCTTTGACTTTAAACTTTGACTTTCTCGTTTGACTTTTAAAATTTCAAATTTAGCTTTTCGGTTTGACTTTTAAGTTTGACTTTTTAAATTTGACTTTTGAGGTTGACTTTTGAGTTTTTAGTCAAAGGGCATATTTTTTAAAACAATGAGTTCTTCAAACGTTCCAGTCAATAAAGTTTCATGTTCTCAATCTTGTGAAACTATGATTAAATTTCTTCGGGAACAAATTGATTTATTAAAAAGAGAAGTTGAGGACCTGAGATATGAAGGATATCAACTTAGAAAAGGACAGAAACCCCTAAAGGCCCAGTTAGAAACAAAAATTAAGGACTTTAAAAGAATTCAGACAGAATACAGTGAAAAATGTGAGCTTTATGATTATGTTAAAAGACAAAATGATGAGCTAATTACCGAGCTTGATACATTAAAAAGACAATTTGAAACTGCAAATTTTGATTTTAGAAAATTTGATGGATCAAGTGAGGTAGTTGCCAACATGATTGATCACTGCATGCAGTTCAAACGAAACCAACAAAAGGGTTTAGGATACGATAGTGTACCTCCTCCTTATAATCATACATATCAGTATCAACCCTTATCCAAAGATGAGATTGCCAACGAACCATTCATGGTTTATGGCAAGCCATCTGGTTTCGTTTCAGGAGGATTTATAAATGTTGAAAGTACTAACGTTTCTACTTCCCCTGCATATCAATCCTTAGATCAGTCAAAGCACAAAGTTGAAGGATCTGTTTCTGATAACAAAACTGAGCCTGAACCTGATGTTTCTGTTTCCAAGGAACAACCTTCTGTTTCTGATATTAAAGTTGATGATACATCTTGTGATGCTTTTGATGCTTTTGCATCGGATCATGTTGAGTTACATTTTTTTGACATATTTGATTATTTGTTTGAAAATACTGATGTTCCTGTTTCTAGCACATCTACTTCATGTGCAGGTAAAGTAGCAGAGGATGAGAACAAGGAGAACACCACTGAACAAACCAACATATCCTTGAGCTCTGAATCTGTTGCTTCGAACTCAGCTGCTTCTGATCAACCTGCTGTTGAGAAATACAGGCCACCGATTCCAGTGAAACAGGGTGCCTGTTGTAATTGTGCTTGTGGGAAATTTAAGAGACAAGGCAAGGATACGCCACCAGCGGCAGGAAGAAACAAATTCACAGTGAAGAAAAATGCATGTTTTCACTGTGGAACACCTGGACACATTGCCTGAAACTGTCCAAATCGCGCATACGTTACTTACTACGCACACGGCTGGCAGAACGCGCCAAGAGGGAGATACTTCAAAAGAAACCCCTCAAGTTCACATTCAGAAAATGGTGACTGGAACGCGCAGAAGGCCAAGAATCAAACCCACAAGGCTAAGAATCCGAATCCCAAGAACAAGAAGGGAATGCCGGCCAAGAAGCCAAATCCAAGAGATGCTCCCGTGAAGCCAAAATCAAATTCATCTCAACGGCCGACATCAAGTTCAAAATCAAGTGCTGAGCCACCCATCAGATCGAAAAAGAAATGGGTCAAACCCAACTACAAATGGGTTCCGAAAGCTCAATCTCCCAAATCCTCTAACGATTCTAATATTTCTTCATCTTCTGTTTGTGATAAACAAGATATGTCATGGGAGAGAGTACTATGCAAGGATGACAAAGGTCAACCCAGTTTCAAAATGGACTGGGTTCCAAAGACCAACTAATCCCGCTCTGTGTCGGAGCAGCTATGGAGGCATATCATCAGACTTCAGTTTGTTGGTAGTGGTTGTTCTAGGCACATGATAGGAGGCATCTCTCAACTATACAACATTCATAACTTTGTTTGGGAGCATGTGTCCTTTGCGGGAAAGGAAGAAAGGAAGAGATCACAAATGGGGTTAGTGCTTAATGACATGAAGAATTTTCGGATCTGTTCTGAGATTATGTGTGCTGTTCTTAGACCTTCTGGATGCAAATTCAATCAGTTAATTACAGTTTGCGTTTTCTTCTCTATACTCCTGAGTTTATCTTACTCTGATTCGCTTCAAAGACAAATTTTTGTTTTAGGATAGTTTAAATTTGCGCATTTACTTTCGTTTCTCTCCTATGCACAAATTTAGGGGGAGAAATAAAAACAAAACAAAAATTAGAAAAGTTTAAAAAATCCAAAAACATTAGAAAATCCAAAAATCCAAAAATATGTTGGTTATGGAATGTGCTTGCAGGTGATGTGATGGGAAGTGATATAATCATGTGATAACAGACAATCTGAATCTGTGTAAGGGACTGAATCTGAATTGTCTAGGCTCTGTGTTCGATGCGCTGGTAGGCACGAAAGATTAAAATGGACTTGACTAGGCATTAATGAACTTAAGGAATCTAGAGACTTGAAAAATCTTGACCTAGATAGATCCATTTAGTCTGACAATACGACGCTCAGATAGGTTGAGCAGGGAGATATACATGATAATCCACCGGTCACATTAAATTAATCCGTATCTAGAACTGTGGTTTAACTCTTCCTCGATGTACGGACATTGTCCTTAATTCCGATATTGATGGGGCGACTGGGGAATTCCGATAAAGTAGGTCTATAGGAAATTATTTTCTTGCTTTCTTTCTGTTAGTCATATGTTGCCTCCTCTGTGTGATTGAAATACATCCGACCTGGACTGCAACATATGCAATTCTATTTCTCTGCATCTTCTATCTATGCAATTCTTCCTGTCTGTTAGCCATATGCTGTCTCCTTTGCGTGATTGAAAGACATCCGACCTGGTACACATCATATGCACCATTCTACTTCTCAATCCCTCTAAATCTGGTTAGTCATATGTTTCACCCTCTGCGAGATTGGAAGAGATTCGAGCTGGGTGTACAACATATGCATTCTAGATCTGACTTCTCTCATAATAATTGTCTGCTCACCTAAAGTAAGGAGTACTTTGGAAGTTCCTGATTATTGGGGTATGTCAGGAAGCGGGAAACACGTTCTAGTACATTTAAAATTGAACAATCACTAGGTTGTCTGTAGATCTCGCTGCTCAATTTAGGTGAACAACAATATCTTTGGTCGTTGTCAGCTGAATGGTCCTTTAGGAATATTATCTAGGAACATAGGATCACATTGTTTTGTCACTTGTAGTATGTCCTAATTTTGTCACAATCTCTCGTGTTTAAGTGGACCACAATACCGACGATTGACCAGATCTATTAATGAAGGGAGAGGTACTGATAAACGGATAAAGGCTGTCTAAAAGCTTTGATCCCAAATCACTCTTAAAGTTAGATATCATTTTATTTTTTTGTTAAATTTGTTCATAGTTTCTTCTAATTTAAATATTAGGGGAGAATTAAAAAAAATTTAAAAACCAAACAAAAATAAAAATTAAAAATTAAAAATCCAAAAATAGTGTTATTTCTGTTTTATATTTTTTTTCAGAAAATATGAAAAATCCAAAAATATTGTGTGCTAAATTTTTCTTTTAGTTTTGTTTTGTCTTGAATAGTGAATTCAGGTGAAGATGAAACTCATGGAAGTTTGTGTCGAAGATTTCTGAGCCAAGGCTTCATCCGTGATCATCGAAGAATTCTCATTCGAAGGAGCAAGAAATGAAGATTATTCTTTCGACATTCAATCTTTCAACCCCAGAAGCAAGGTGAAGCTGACTTGAAGACTATGTGACGGATTGCATTGAAGCCTCCTCAATCAGTCTGCTGCTATCTTGAACCTGCTGAAGTCATCCAGAAGATTTGTTCTCTCTGATGTTCTCTCTGAAGATTCTCAAGCTGAAAGCGCTATCTTTCAAGAATCAGTACATCAAGCCTCCTCACCCAATGTGCGTTCAGAGTCAAATCTTGAAGAAAAGCCCAACTGCTCAAGATGAAGTCATTCATTGAAGATTCATCAAGTTCATCTTGAAGCTGTGAAGAATTTGAAGATTAATGCTGAAGCCAAGCTCCCAATGAAGATTAACAAGAAAAGCCAGCTACTTTTTAGGGGGAGCTTGTTGGGTCATTTAAGAAAAGAAAAGAAAGCTATAAACCAAGGGGGAGATTGTTGGGTCAAAAATATGGTTTATACTTTGCTTTTCTAGGAAAATGTATTTTTATGTCTAGGACCGTAAACAGCTCGGTGTTTACGGCCTAAACAGGTTTACGGCCGTAAACCCTGTTTACGGCCCAATGGGTGTTTACGGCCGTAAACCCATTTACGACCGTAAACCCATTCACGGCCCATGTTCACCAAGCCCATGTTTCTTATGTATAAATATAGGTGTAAGGGGTGAGGAGTAGAGTAATGAACAAGAGGAGCTTAAGTGTGTGCATTTGAAGGTGTTCTAGAGAGAGAGAAAAGATAGTGTGTGTTAGTGTGTGTGAATCTTGTATCCGGATCTTCATTCATATCAATACATACAAGATTCATCATCTTCTTCTTCTCCTTCTCTTATATTTGACCTGACATCATCCGTTTGATTGGGATTCCGCACCATCAAACGGATCTGATTGATACACAAGCAGATTAGGGACTTACAAACATGATATAAAAATAGTTGTTCAACGCCGTAGCGTTCCATCCTCAAAAGTTTGTGATTACCTGGTTTCGCTGATTCCCTGAGAATACAAGTAGTTTTGAAAAAGTGTCAACAATTAAGTTGGTGAGTTCATAAGCTTTTTAGATGAAGAGTTTAGAAACCGATTCTTTGTTATGAATTGTGTGATACCAAGAAAAATCCGATATTTTCCTTACAAAAGTGATGTGTTGTCTTTAATTCCAAGACCGAAAGTGTACAATACTATCCATACTTATTGGTATAAAAAGTGATTTTAAATCGAAATAAAACCCTTTTTTATTTGAGAAAATCCCCGTAAACTTTATGTGTTGTTAACTCCCTATGTGAGTCGCTATAACCATACTATGACTAATGAACCTGCCACGACGTTTCTCAGGCGTCGAAAAAAGATAATGACACTTGTCACCCCAGACCTGCCGGTCTAGCTGTTGCATGCAGCTCAGGTGTGGTTTGTTAAACCCAATATAGATCTATACACAACTATCACGTTCTCCCTACAAGACACTCTGGTTATAACTATCAGGAATTTTAACCCGTACTCTAGGAGTACTAAGAGGAATGTCTCACAATTTACGTTAACAAGTTTACGTGTGGTGTGTGTGCGTGTAGAACCTTTTTCTGTGGGAATAAAACCTTCCGAACTGTGTTTTTTGTGTTAATGGAATCATAAACTATACCTATTATAGTTTATCAAAACATTTTGTAATGGTAGAAATCCTCTTTGTATATGATGTAAACCTTATCCATGTAGTAAAAATCCATAAACTATGCCTATTATAGTTTATTATATGTGTTCGAAATGAATGGAGAATCCTTATCATGACTGACTAAATTTCAGTTTATGATGATAAACTAACAAGAAAATACATTCAATATTTAGAACTTATTTTTATACACTTTGCTCAACAACCTACAAAGTGTTATGAAAGTTGTAAGCTGTTAACTAGTTTTTAATCTTTATGCACTGTTTTAGAAAAATCATAGAAAAATCATGCGAAGTCGAAAGATGAATCCGTAAATTCTGAGAGTTTAGAAAATGTGTCTAGTTTATTCATAATTTTTATTATGATTTTTAGGAGTCTTTAACTTGTGTTAAAATGTTCATATTCACAGACTGGTCCGAATTCGTTTCTGAAATGATAGACAGTTTTGTAAAAATCACCATAAATCGTAGAAAAATCATATGGAGATGTGCAAGCAGTCAAAACAATTTTAAAGGTATGACTATTTGCATATTAAACAGTTTTGAAAGATATTAAGTTTAAGATAGTCAAAACAGTCCGTGAATAAGACTCAACTTTTCTGATGAAAGTTGTTGTTTGAGTTTAGTTAAGTTTTTGGTGTTTTAACTTGTATTCCCCCCCTAAAACTTGAAGAAAACATGAAAATGTAGGGGTATGAACTCACCTTGAGTGATTTCAGTAGATGGATGAGGAAGAAAAGAAGTGTTCAACTCAAGAACACTTGGGAGATGCTTGAAGATTTGAAGATTTGAAGATCTAACAATAATTATGTCGATATTTGTGTAAGCAATCCATGATTTGGATGAAGGATAGTAGAATATCTAAGTGTAGGAGGAAGATACTTACCAAATGTGGAGGAAAAACTCAAGACCAGCCTTTGAATCTCGAATTTTAGAGAGAGAAAGTGAAAGAGATGTGTTTGTTCTCCTTGAGAAAGGGTGAACAAAGTGGAAGGAGAGATAAGGGTTTTTCTATCCTTGTGACAAGGTACTTCGCTGGAAAGAGAGGGGAAAAAGGACAATGAAATGACCAGGTATGGTGTAATAGTAACTGGGGATGGTCTTGGAGTGGGTATGGGAGGTAACTTGTGTCTTTGCCCAAAGGGTAAGTCAACACTCCACCCATAAATCTTACCTACTAGATTTTATTCTTAGGCAAGGATTTTCCCCAAAATATAATTAAAATATGGATATTTAGGGTTTATTATGTTAAAATACGAGTTTGGGTGAAAATCCCGCGTTAAAATCACGAAAAACGAGCTTAAAACGAAGTTTGGGTCAAAAACCGGCAATATGGACCGAACCTGCGAGGTTCGACTCTAAGAGAGTGAGAACCGAGAGAAGGGAAGGAAGGAACCGAGAGAAAGAGGAGGGGACCGAAGGTGCGAGGGGGAGGGACCGAAGGTCCGAGGTCTCGGTTCGGTCTGCTGAGCTTCGGTCCGAGAGGGTGTAGTTCGCTTCTGACATCTTCGCTTCTGACAAGTTCGGTTCCTAAGAGGGTTCGGCTCCTTAAGAGGGTTCTGCTCCTTAAGAGGTTTCGACTCCTTAAGAGGGTTCGGCTCCTTAAGAGGTTTCGGCTCTTTAAGAGGGTTCGGCTCCTTAGGAGGTTTCGGCTCCTTAAGGCTGTTTTTCGCGTAGACTTCCGTTTTCGAGCTGTTTTCGTCTAATTCGAGGGTCGGGATGCCCCGAGTGATTATAAAAAGTTGAAAGAGATTTTGAGAGAGATTTAGGAGAGATTTCACATACTTGGAGAGATTTCTCATACAGAGAGAGATTTGGGAGAGATTTCACACACTTGGAGAGATTTCTCATATAGAGAAAGATTTGGGAGAGATTTCACACACTTGGAGAGATTTCTCATACAGAGAGAGATTTGGGAGAGATTTCACATACTTGGAGAGATTTGGGAGAGATTTCACATACTTGGAGAGATTTCACATACTTAGAGAGATTTGGGAGAGATTTCACATGCTTAGAGAGATTTGGGAGAGATTTCACATGCTTAGAGAGATTTGGGAGAGATTTCACATACTTGGAGAGATTTCACATACTTAGAGAGATTTGGGAGAGATTTCACACGCTTGGAGAGATTTCTCATACAGAGAGAGATTTGGGAGAGATTTCACATACTTGGGGAGATTTGGGAGAGATTTCACACGCTTGGAGAGATTTCTCATACAGAGAGAGATTTGGGAGATATTTCACACACTTGGAGAGATTTAGGAGAGATTTCACAGGCTTGGAGAGATTTCTCATACAGAGAGATTTCGTTTGAGACCTTTTTGGATGTTTAGCTTTGCTACGCAAGGTGTGTAAACCCCGTTAAGCCTTGTTATGAATGTTATACGCCCCCAAAGGGTATGTATTAATGTTTTATCGAGTAGTTCCATCACTTACCCTAATTTGGGTGTAGATTTTCTGAACACGTGGAACTTCTAAGCGATGCTTTGTATTACGATGGTGCGTTGTACAATAGTAAACATAAGGTAAACCCTAATATACAAGGGTTAATTGAGTTGACCGGTTTGACTTGTTGACTTTATTTGACTTTGACTTGACCAGAAATTGACGGTTGTCATATCATCCCCCCGTTAGAAGGAATTTCATCCCGAAATTAACGTTTCGACTGGGACATCAAGAGTTAGGGAAAAGATGCAGGTATTTTTGTTTCATCCGGTCTTCGCGCTCCCAGGTGAATTCGGGTCCTCGTTTAGCGTCCCAACGGACCTTCACAATAGGAATACGACTTTGTTCCGTTCTCTTGATTTCTCGATCCATGATTTCAACCGGTTCTTCTACGAAATGGAGACTCTCGTTGATTTTGATTTCGTCGAGTGGTATTACAAGAGTCTCATCGGACAGACACTTCTTTAAGTTTGGTACGTGGGAGGTCGGGTGTACGTTATTAAGTCCTTGTGGCAGTCGGAGCTTGTATACCACTTGGCCAATCCTGACAAGGATTTTGAATGGCCCGATGTACCTTGGATTTAGTTTCCCCCGTTTACCAAAACGTACCTTTCTTTTCCACGGTGAGACCTTCAGTAGTACATGGTCACAATCCTGGAATTCCAAGGGTTTGAGTCACTTATCTGCATAGCTCGTTTGTCGATTTCGAGACGCTTTCAGTCTTTCTCGAATTTGCACGATCTTTTCCGTTGTCTCTCTTATGATTTCAGGGCCATTGAGGGTGCTATTAGGAACTTGTTCCTTCGCTAGCTGTGTATCTCCTACTTCAGTCCAACGCAGTGGTGATCTGCCCTTGCGTCTGTAGAGATCTTCGAATGGAGCGACCTTGATGTTAGGGTGATAGCTGTCGTTGTGTGAAAATTCAATGAGTGGTAAGTGGGCATTCCCACGCTTTACCGAAGTCAATCACCCAAGCTATTAGCATGTCTTCCAAGGTTTGAACAGTTTCCTTTGCTCTGCCCATCGGTTATAGGTAACTCGAAGGCTTCTGTTGTTCTACCCTGACCTTGGCACAAGTTCGATACTTGCCCACATGTGTAGCGATGTCAGCTTTCCTATTCGGCCACTGATGTTACTTTTTGAGGTCCAGATACCTCTTGTCTGAGCCTAGATAAATGGAGTAGCGAGTTTTCATGTGCTTTGTTCAAGACGTCATTTTTGATTCCATCAACTTCGGTGTCCAGATCCGGTTCATGGGATAACATGCCCTGCCGCTCTTGCTTTCTAGGTTCTTATGATCGGTGAAGATTGTACACTTCATGTCGTGGAGATAGTGCCTCTAGATCTCTAGGGCTAATACTACCGCTCCTAGTTCGAGGTTATGCGTGACCTAGCTGATCTCGTACGTCTTTAGCTGTCTTAAGTCATAAGTAATAACTTCTCCTTGGAGCGATGCATAGGGCCTGCTGTAGAGCTTCTCGATTGATTAGTTCGGTTGGGAGCATATGGGTTTAGTTTACGCGACTAGACTTATTCGGATGGTAGAACGTTCACTCGCACTCCTGGGTAGCCTTGTCCTGAAGTTCATGGTAGGACTCGTACCTGGTCCATCCATCATTAACTTGCGTATATAGTTCATATGTAATTAAGGTTGGTAAGACAGTTGGATGGGTGACTCTGCCACAAGTCCACAACCAGACAAGGAACATGAAATAGGGCGGAAACACACATCCAATGTCCGTAGAATCTTAATTATATATTATCCTCGCATATACACTTAGTAGTGATAGACTAACCGTATTCGTCCCAAGCTTCTGTGCTTGAACCTTATATGCTGTATGCGTGACATTCCCGAAGGGTCTTCTGAAAACACTTGTGGAAGGGTTTCGGAAGGTATAATACTCCTCCGGTGAGTGTTTTGGGGTTTCGCAGCGAGAGATGACCCGGAGGTACGTGTCGGATTTGTGTTTATGAGAGACGAAGGTTTCGATATTCAGTGGGTTCGGTGAAGGGTCCTTTCGTAGTCGTTTAATCGGGAAGGTGAGGACTATACCAATAGAAATCGGATGGCGACAACAGTATATTTTTAGGTAAAACATGTGTTAAGCTGTATTCGCACGAAATGCTCATTAGAGTGATAGAGTATCTTGTGTTTCTTTTCAGCGTGTTCCGTTTTGATTGATGTTATTATTACTGCAGATGATTCATACCACAGCAGCTAGCACTGGTAGTAAGTGTGTTCTGATAGCTAGTAATGATACTTTATATCATGATCCCCGACAGGTCACTCTATGATCGAGCGGTATATGGAAGTCGCATGTAATTTGATATTGGTGAAATCGTCGAGTGAGTGGCTCCACCCTAACCCCACTACTAGACATGGAACAGGAGTCAAGACAGAATTATTCGCTTTAAGTCTTTAGTATTTTGATTATAATTAACCCCGATGTAGGCACAAAGTCGTCACAGCTCACCGGTAATGATCCTAAGGTCATAAATGAGTGTTTTTGATTTGATTTGAACGAGAGAGTATTTTAACTACTTTTTGAAAGACGATAATTTTAGCAACATACCAAATTCATTACAAACATATGGTACTCAAACGTTTTTGTCGTTGGAAACATTACAAAAGTCCTATTACGGTTCCCTTGTTGCTCCTGCTGGTTTGTTCGTCACACTCCTCCTGCTCCCCCATCATTCTTCTCAGTTGGACATTCTCTCTTGAAGTGTCCTGTTTCACCGCATAGGTAGCATACTGGATTTACACCAGTATTGGTGGTTGAAGCGATGTGCTGGGTCAGGGTCCTACAGAAGCGGACGGTATGTCCTTTCCTGTTGCAGTTGATACAGTGTAGAATCCGGCACGCTCCTGTGTGATGGTAGTTACACTTGTTACATTTTGGAAGTGTCCCCATATATTGTCTGTCCGGTGCTTGAGTGACAGATGTTGTGGATGATGTTGAGGCATGAGTTGTGACTACTGTCGTAATTATAGGAGCAGCCACGGATCGCTGTCCTTTAGCGAGTTTTTGAGATGGGTTACACTGCTTTTTGTCCCAAAACTTCCGTTTCTTGCTCTTAGGTTTGTGGTATGAGGCATTTTCGTTGGTAGTCGCCCGCTAGTGTTCTTGATTATTATCGTGGTTAGTATTTCCGGCGCCATCTCCGCGCCCGCTGGCGTGGTTAGCATTGATTTGCGCCATGACGGCTGCCACGGCTGCCGTGACTGCAGCTTGAAAAGTAGCAGAGTCTATCTGCAGGGTTGGTGCCTTGCTAGTTGGTTGGTTACCTCTTGGTGAAGACATAATTCTGTTTCATGATGAAAAACGACTTCGTGAGTGGGGATGATTACCTCAAGTGCATTCTTACAATTTATATTCACATATGCAAATTTCGCACACTGCTGTACTATTCTCAGTGTTCGTGCTAAACACTCCTGAGATGGAGTTATGGAAATGGGTAGAAGTAGGTTTTGTACGAATGTTAAATTTACCCATCCTAGTTACTATCTTTGCCCAAACACTCTTAGCTGAGGAGTTCTGATGGAATCCGGTGTATTAGTGCTGGTATGATCGCACCCTATAGGTCTACGAAGAAGGCACCTTTCAACCAAAATGTTTTAAAGGTGAGACGATAATGAGTCATTAGAAAGGGCTATGCGTCGTGGGTTATCCAACTAAGTTTATCTTAGTTCTAAGTGTATTGTATTTTGATTTTTATGGTGTTCTGAAAGAAATTCCTAATGAAAGTCTGTAATAAACCCATGTATTTTAGTTGTTCTGTATCCAAGCGAAACCTTGTAATTTGATCCAAGCTAGGTCCTTCTTACGACCACTTGATGTATTCTTAGTGGTATGATTAAGACTTAATAGACCTTTGAGTCTAATGGGCCTGCCGTAAGCCCATTTTGTTAATGTGATTTTAGTAATTTTGGTTTCAGAGAAAATTTTGACCTCGATGCAGGTCTACCCCAGATCATTGTAAGGAAAAGTTTTGACAGTAAATAAATCCCCTGATTAGCATAACCACTTAAATCGCAGGGTCGAGCCTCCACATAGAATAGAGTAGCACTAACGCATACTCATGAACCTAATCTCCAAGGTCTTGTGAGCAGTATGAACTCTACTCACGACGATCTGTCCCTTGCGATGCCTGAGACAAAGTCGATGCACCTTGCAGCTCTGCCAATCGACGCTTGGCTACAACCATTCTCTCTTCGAGTGTCGTGCGTCTACCCTGTTTCTCTTTTGCCTCCGCCCGAGCGGCGATAAGGTCCTTAAGAAGTTGGCCTCTGAAATAGTATTCTCTTTCCAAGTCTCGGGTATGTGAGATGGTAGTGTCTGTAGTAGCACGCAGTTTCCGAACTCGATTTGCAGTCTCCCTGTTTTTATCCCCGACGTTCGCGATCTGCCGGGTCTTCACCGGGAGGGCTCTGTCAGTCGGTCCCCAGTTGTTGAGGTCATAGCAGCCTCGTTGGTCTCCAAATGGCGATTGCTGTTGCTGATGGCGACTCCACCCCTCGATCCATGTTGCCCAACAGGGCACATGTTCGATGTAGTCGAAACGGTTCGTGAGAGTCCTGGCTATGTAAGGAGAGTTGTCGACCTCTGGCTCTACTTCCGACTCTTTTCCCAATCGCCCACAAAATCTCCGGGTTCGGAAAGTAGGGGTCTCCTGGTAAGTAGAATCTTGCCATGTTATATGTGCAAGAATAGGAGGGGTAGGAAGCATATATTAGTCGTATTCCTAGAAATACTTATAGAGGTTTGATCCTTATTAGTTGCTTCTATAATGACATAGTGCATACTATTTACGTATAACAAAGATATGATAGACCTTCGAATAAGTGATCCTACCCTAAGTCCACATCCAAACAAGGAAAAGGAAGTAAGGCAATGACCACAGATTCTAAGTCTATGATCTCTAAGTTATATATAACTTTAGAGTATCCACTTAGTGACTATAGACCTATTATTAAGGATCTGTTTAGTTTTCACGTAAGTTATAATATTACAAAATACTCCTATAGTATTTTAAATGTTATGTTTGGTTCTTAGCAACTTTCTTGTATGGGAAGTTTTTAGGCTTGTTGCTCACTACGACCATGCCCCTGCATACAATAGTCGCACTTCGGATAAATATAGTTGATCAGGCTATATTCATCCCAAGTTTGATTACATATCCCAAGGTCTACTCGTAGTGTCCAACTCCTCGTTTTACTTTTGTGTTTTCCTTAGACGTGACACTATACCGGTATACATGTATGTACTTATACTTTTAACAATAAACTATTTATTTCTAAGAAGTATAGTTATTTGAAACCGTTTAAATTAGAGACTTTAGTCCCAATGCATTTATAGTTTGTATATCTTATGTGGTTCGATATACTTAGTTCACTATAAACAATGCTCTGATACCAATCTGTTACACCCCCAAACCAAGGATGGCGGAAACGTCCGGGGGTGGCGGACTTCATGTATAGTATCATAACAACGTGTATAACAGTGATCAAAGCAATACAACCAATCATAAATATAAAGGAAAAGAATTACATGGTTGCAAGTGTCACATATTTCAATGATTGATTTCAACATGATATAAAAATAGATGTTCAACGCCGTAACGTTCCATCCTCAAAAGCTTGTGATTACCTGGTTTCGCTGATTCCCTGAGAATACAAGTAGTTTTGAAAAAGTGTCAACAATTAAGTTGGTGAGTTCATAAGCTTTTTAGATGAAGAGTTTAGAAACCGATTCTTTGTTATGAATTGTGTGATACCAAGAAAAATCCGATATTTTCCTTACAAAAGTGATGTGATGTCTTTAATTCCAAGACCGAAAGTGTACAGTACTATCCATACTTATTGATATAAAAAGTGATTTTAAATCGAAATAAAGCCCTTTTTGATTTGAGAAAATCCCCATAAACTTTATGTGTTCTTAACTCCCTATGTGAGTCGCTATAACCATACTATGACTAATGAACCTGCCACGACGTTTCTCAGGCGTCGAAAAAAGATAATGACACTTGTCACCCCAGACCTGCCGGTCTAGCTGTTGCATGCAGCTCAGGTGTGGATTGTCAAACCCAATATAGATCTATACACAACTATCACGTTCTCCCTACAAGACACTCTGGTTATAACTACCAGGAATTTTAACCCGTACTCTAGGAGTACTAAGAGGAATGTCTCACAATTTACGTTAACAAGTTTACGTGTGGTGTGTGTGCGTGTAGAACCTTTTTCTGTGGGAATAAAACCTTCCGAACTGTGTTTTTTGTGTTAATGGAATCATAAACTATACCTATTATAGTTTATCAAAACATTTTGTAATGGTAGAAATCCTCTTTGTATATGATGTAAACCTTTTCCATGTAGTAAAAGTCCATAAACTATGCCTATTATAGTTTATTTTATGTGTTCGAAATGAATGAAGAATCCTTATCATGACTGACTAAATTTCAGTTTATGATGATAAACTAACAAGAAAATACATTCAATATTTAGAACTTATTTTTATACACTTTGCTCAACAACCTACAAAGTGTTATGAAAGTTGTAAGCTGTTAACTAGTTTTTAATCTTTCTGCACTGTTTTAGAAAAATCATAGAAAAATCATTCGAAGTCGAAAGATGAATCCGTAAATTCTGAGAGTTTAGAAAATGTGTCTAGTTTATTCATAATTTTTATTATGATTTTTAGGAGTCTTTAACTTGTGTTAAAATGTTCATATTCACAGACTGGTCCGAATTCGTTTCTGAAATGATAGACAGTTTTGTAAAAATCACCATAAATCGTAGAAAAATCATATGGAGATGTGCAAGCAGTCAAAACAATTTTAAAGGTATGACTATTTGCATATTAAACAGTTTTGAAAGATATTAAGTTTAAGATAGTCAAAACAGTCTGTGAATAAGACTCAACTTTTCTGATGAAAGTTGTTGTTTGAGTTTAGTTAAGTTTTTGGTGTTTTAACTTGTATTCCCCCCCTAAAACTTGAAGAAAACATGAAAATGTAGGGGTATGAACTCACCTTGAGTGATTTCAATAGATGGATGAGGAAGAAAAGAAGTGTTCAACTCAAGAACACTTGGGAGATGCTTGAAGATTTGAAGATCTAACAATAATTATGACGATATTTGTGTAAGCAATCCATGATTTGGATGAAGGATAGTAGAATATCTAAGTGTAGGAGGAAGATACTTACCAAATGTGGAGGAAAAACTCAAGACCAGCCTTTGAATCTTGAATTTTAGAGAGAGAAAGTGAAAGAGATGTGTTTGTTCTCCTTGAGAAAGGGTGAACAAAGTGGAAGGAGAGATAAGGGTTTTTCTATCCTTGTGACAAGGTACTTCGCTGGAAAGAGTGGGGAAAAAGGACAATGGAATGACCAGGTATGGTGTAATAGTAACTGGGGATGGTCTTGGAGTGGGTATGGGAGGTAACTTGTGTCTTTGCCCAAAGGGTAAGTCAACACTCCACCCATAAATCTTACCTACTAGATTTTATTCTTAGGCAAGGATTTTCCCCAAAATATAAATAAAATATGGATATTTAGGGTTTATTATGTTAAAATACGAGTTCGGGTGAAAATCCCGCGTTAAAATCATGAAAAACGAGCTTAAAACGAAGTTTGGGTAAAAAACCGGCAATATGGACCGAACCTGCGAGGTTCGACTCTAAGAGAGTGAGAACCGAGAGAAGGGAAGGAAGGAACCGAGAGGAAGAGGAGGGGACCGAAGGTGCGAGGGGGAAGGACCGAAGGTCCGAGGTCTCGGTTCGGTCTGCTGAGCTTCGGTCCGAGACGGTGTAGTTCGCTTCTGACATCTTCGCTTCTGACAAGTTCGGTTCCTAAGAGGTTCGACTCCTTAAGAGGGTTCGAGTCCTTAAGAGGTTTCAGCTCCTTAAGAGGTTTCAGCTCCTTAAGAGGGTTCGGCTCCTTAAGAGGTTTCGTCTCCTTAAGAGGGTTCGGCTCCTTAAGAGGTTTCGGCTCCTTAAGGCTGTTTTTCGCGTACACTTCCGTTTTCGAGCTGTTTTCGTCTAATTCGAGGGTCGGGATGCCCCGAGTGATTATAAAAAGTTGAGAGAGATTTTGAGAGAGATTTGTGAGAGATTTCACATACTTGGAGAGATTTGTCATACAGAGAGAGATTTGGGAGAGATTTCACACACTTGGAGAAATGTCTCATACAGAGAGAGATTTGGGAGAGATTTCACACACTTGGAGAGATTTCTCATACAGAGAGAGATTTGGGAGAGATTTCGTTTGAGACCTTTTTGGATGTTTAGCTTTGCTATGCAAGGTGTGTAAACCCTGTTAAGCCTTGTTATGAATGCTATACGCCCCCGAAGGGTATGTATTAATGTTTTATCGAGTAGTTCCATCACTTACCCTAATTTGGGTGTAGATTTTCTGAACACGTGAAACTTCTAAGCGATGCTTTGTATTACGATGGTGCGTTGTACAATAGTAAACATAAGGTAAACCCTAATATACAAGGGTTAATTGAGTTGACCGGGTTGACTTGTTGACTTTATTTGACTTTGACTTGACCAGAAATTGACGGTTGTCACAGTGGTGGTGGTGGTGGCAGTACAATCCCTGCTAACATGTCCAGTCCGGCCGCACTTAAAGCAACCCAAACTACCTGCCCTGCACGTTCCTTCATGCATCTTTCCGCACTTGCCACAGCGGCTGCGACCCTGCTGGCTCCTCGATCTAGAATCTACTACCTTGGGATTTTTACCCGAACTACCTGTCTAAATCCCATCTGGTTCCTCTTTCTCTCCATCTCCAAATCTAGCTCTCTCTCCGAGCCCTTGCTATCATATCCTCCAGCATCTTGCAGCTGGAGCGGCTAACAAATTGCCGGATATCACTCCTCAACATCTTGTGTATCGGGCCTTTTTCATCTCCTCGGACGCCACATACTACGGAACGAGAAGGGCCCTCTCTCTGAACATGGCAGTGATCTCAGTCATCGTCTCAGTAGTCTGCTGGAGATCCTGGAACTCCCGCGCAAGCTGCTGCACCTCATTCACTGGTGAACTCGACCTTGAACCTGGTTGAGAAGTCACTATAGGTCATCGCATCAATAACGTCATCATATCCAATTGCATGCCCGACCTCCTCCCACCAATCATACACCCTGTCCTTCAGGAGGCAGGAAGCAAGTCGGACCTTGTCTACCTCAGGACAACGGCTAGTGCGAAAGGCGTTGGCGACATCGGCCAACAACCTACTGCTAGCAGTGGTGTCTTGAGCACCATAATATTCTGGAGCTCCACAAGCCCGGAACTCCATGAACGTCAGCGTGCGCGCCCCCATCATGGCCGCCATCTCGGTGTGGAATGCACTGAGTCTCTCATCAAGAATCTCCAAAATGCCCTCCTTGACCGTACCGAAGATCATAGGAGTCTGGTCCATGATACTACGCATAATATCAGACGAAATGAACTCCCTCATCTGATCATCGAGCTGCCCGGCTCCAGAGCCTGAGCCTGATCCCTCACCGACGCCAGAGCTACCAACTGGTCTAGTACGTAGTGTCACCATTCCGAAAATACACCATAACAATCATCAGAATACTCAACATAACTCGAGGGATCACACACACTACAAGTTCCCTGGTTTTATCTCAGCTCTCCTTGTCTCGAGTACGGATCCTATACTTTCAGTAGTACGGGCCGATACTATCTTCCATATCTATCCGTACTTTCCTCAAGAACTGCCTTGACTCCACCAAGTCCTTTTCACTACTACTGCTCTCCTCGCTAATGTCATCCTAGGCTTGCCCTAGGGTAATCTCCAAACCACTCTTTGCCATCAGTTGCATAAGAAGTCCCTGCTACCTTTCCCTAACTAGCTCGCGAATACCATTACATATTACTAAGACCAGATAATTCTTCGAATGAGAGGTCTCTCCCTACAACAGTTAGACTCAAACGAGAGTTGCGCAATAGGGCTAATCCTAACCTTCTAAAATTAATTAGTCCTCGCAATATGTAACTTAGCATATTCGTTTACTAGTTAGTTAAAGATAACTAGAATTCCTAAAAGACAAAAGTAACCAGCATTCGTGCATTGAGTAAACAAAACCAAGCATAACCTAATTAGGCCATCATATCACTGACTAATCAATACTAGCATGTAGTTCTATAAGCTCATACAGTAGGCATAAAAGGAATCATTCCTAGATCCTTAGCCCTAATCTAGCATGCAACTCACATATTCACATTTCATAACATAATATAAACTTGTATGGTTAATTTGGGAGAACTTACTTGAGCTCGACTAATTGCATGCACCACACCCTTTTCTCTTTTTAAATTTCTTTTTATAAAAATGATTTTCTTTTGAAAATTTTATACCAAGTCCTCAGTTTGAGTTCAGACACACCCGAGAGTGCGCCCGAATCACTCAAACCAAGGCTCTGATACCAACTTGTAACACTCATAAAATATGGTCCCAAAAATTTCGTTTTAAATTATTAAATAAACGTAGTTATCAAAACATTCTATCAAAACATAAGTCAAAGTATCTCAAAACATTATCATCAGAGTTTCTAAATCAAAACATCAGAGTAAACATCCCAGGTTAAACATCATGGTGTGTGCAATGCAGTCATCCCAAGCTCTTCCCTTTGCTACCAGAAGTACCTGAAACCAAAACTGAAAACCGTAAGCACAAAGCTTAGTGAGCTTCCCAAAAATACCACATACCATACACATAATCACATAATCATATATAAACATATTGTGGGCCCTTCCCTTTCATCGGGCACCGCCCGACATCAGACAATGTCCGACATCGGTCCCCGCCCGGCATCGAGCTGAGCTCGGCATGCATATAAACATATCAACAGTACACATATAATAATCACATAACATAAGCATACAAGCATTCACCAGGCACCGCTCGGCATCGGACCGAAATCTGGAAAGCATATAAACATTCATCGGGCACTGCACGGCTTCGAAACTTAGTCCAGAAAGCACATAAACATAGACACATGCAAGAATCACGAAGACATCGAGCATACAAACATTCCTCAGACATCGCTCGACATCGGACCATAGTCCGGAAAACATATAAACATACATCGGGCACCGCCCAACATGAGACCGTAGTCCGATAACATACAATCATAACTATGGGCCGACATTGGTGCCTTCGACCCGTTCATACAGGAGGAAACTCACCTCGAATGTCGGATGATAGCTGAAACGTCTCTGCTCTGGAATCAGCTCTACTCAATCCCCTAAACCAAAACGACTTCTTAGATACCATTTCATACTCTTAACCCCTTTAGGGTCAGATATAGTCAAATTCAAAGTCAAGGTCAAAGTCATCGTTAATGCTCCGAGTTGACCCAACTCGTCGAGTTGCCCTTCAACTCGCCGAGTTTCCATGAATTATAGAGTCGTGATATCGCGTTCCAACTCGTCGAGTTATTCCATGAACTCGTCGAGTTCTTCCTTATTAACAGAGTCGGGACATTTTAATTCATCTCGTCGAGTTCCTCCATGAACTCGTCGAGTTCTTCATTCTGTTAACCACTTCTTAACTCATCAAGCCATTATTCTTTAGATATAAACCATATACTTCAGATCTCGACTGGAAATGCCTCTAGAAGGGTAAAGTTTCCAACTTTACCCATTAATACCCTTCCTAAAGAGATTAAGCTCAAACCCTAACTCTAAAAAGGCTCAAATCTAAAACCAAAGACCACCAAAACTACAAGATAGACCATGATGTCATAGATATGGACTCCAGGGACTACTAGATCACGTAAAGTTCCAGCCTTCTCTTCATGCATGGCCATAAGATACTCCAAAAGGTCAAAATGGTGGTCTAAAGGTTGCATGGGACATCCATGGCCATAAAGTTGGCACCTTTATGCAACAAAAACCCCTCAAGATCCCAGATCTGAAGTGTTAACCCATTTGGGACGTCCCCCTCCTAAGGATCATGATTTTTGGACAAAAACCAAGCAAAATAACCCTAAAAGAAGATCTAATCAACTAGAAGGAAAGGTTCAAGATTTATACCCGAAAAGTGATGTGGATGAGGCAAGGATGCTGTGTCTATATGCTCCTTCTTGTGTCTAAAAGCTCTTCCTTCTTTCAATGGCTTCAACACACACCAAAAACACTCAAATTGGCTCACAATCTCTCAAAATAGCTTTAGGGTTTCGAGATTTAGGGTTAGGGACTTGGAGGCTGGAAATGAGGCCAACATGAGAGGTTCAAGGTGTTTAAATAGGGTGCAAACCCCAAAAATTAGGGTTTCATATCTGCCAGCCTACTCGTCGAATTGAGGCCTCCCAACTCGTCGAGTAGGTTTCTCAACCCGCGATCCAAATAATCCCTACTCGACGAGTCTGGGGCTTCCAACTCGTCGAGTTTCTCTATAAAATTGAATAATTTCTAAGTTTAAATGCATACCAGGAACCAGACGTTACATTTTTTTGTTTTCTTAATTTTTAAGATAAATTTATTTTCAAATAAAATTAGATATACCAAAATGCTTAATTTTTTGTTCACTTTCAATAGACATTTATATTGACATAAAAACTTTTTTTTTTCGAAAAAACTCACCTCATTTTTTTTTTGTTTTTTTTTCAATATTTAGCATTATTTTTTATTCGAAAAAACTAAATATATCAAAATTTTTAATTTTTTGTCCTCTATAAACAGACATCTATATTGATACAAACAATTAGTTGTTTTCACTTTGATCCGGAAATTCACACTGTGAATCTAAAGTGTATATAATTCAGTTTTTTGCATTCACAATATGATTATTACTTACTATATCAAAACCATGATCATTTAAAATTTAATTTAGTGATTTATACATATGAATCCAAGTCTATTTCCTTATAGTTTTTAAAATATTTAAACGTTTTGATTACTCATAAATTAATTTTGTAAAATTCACAAGTGAATTTATTTATATTGTCAATCTGATTTATATATAATCCAACTTTGAGGATTTACATTGTGAATCCAACTTACTATTATTAACACTGTGAACAGAATACAATTTAGTTTTCAACATTCAAAACCAGAATCTGAACTAAAATTTCAAATAAAAGAATTGTTTTGTATACATTATGAAACATCCCAAAAATACGACCCAAAAATTTCATTTTTCATTCCAGTGAAAACAACATTTCAAATCATTGTTCATACAACCCAAATAAAATAAGTATGTCAAATATCAAGAAAATCAGGTGTGTCCCATAAACAGAATCCATATGGTGTATGCGAAGAAGTCACCTCGAGCTCTTCCCCTTACCACTAGAAGTACCTGAAACATAAACTGAAAACCGTAAGAACAAAGCTTAGTGAGTTCCCCAAACTATCCCATACCATACAATAATAAATTACATACTGGGCCCCCGCCCGACCTCGGACCCCGTCCGGCTTCAGGCCCCACCCGGTACACAGATCTGTTAATCTCATGCCTCTCCTGTCTATGGGCCTCGCCCGCTACAAAATACAATCAATGTCATATAAATATGCTAGCACATACAGGAATCTCACACAATAGTCTATATCCCAGTCCTCAGGCCTCGCCTGTCATCGAGCCCCGCCCGGTATGCATAGTAGTACATAATATATACAAGGGTCATGCAGAATCCCTATATCCTAACATATCAACAAGGTCCAACATTGGTGCCTTAGACTCGATAAACCCAGTGAGGAAACTCACCTCAATGTCGAATGATAACTCTGATGGGTTTTAGACAAAAGAACAATCCTATGTGCTCATACAAAACACTAAAGTTTGGATCTAGGCTTCTCTATTATACATGCAATTCATCTAAGACTTGAAACCTTAATCTAGCATACATAGAAATCGAAATATGTAATAAACTAGTTTAAATGATACCTTTCAATGATTGCAAGAATCCTTTGATCTTCAAGAAGCTTAGTGTCACAAATGTAACACCTCTAATGGCTCACAAACACCACAAGCAAGAGAATGATGTGTAGGAGAGAGAGGATGAGAGGCAAAAGTCGGCTCCAAGCTTCCAAGGGATCAAGTGGCCGATTTTTCTATCCCTAGGGGTCCTTATATACTTGAGCTTCTAGGGTTTCAGTCAAAACCCTAATTGGATGACTTAGGCCCTAAGTAACTTGAGAACCTTCTGGAATGAGGCCTCCTTGGACGAAATTAAGATGGACTTCTCCTTAATTTCGTCCATGTCCTAATCCATAAGGATTCTCAGCCCAATATCAACTATCACACAATTGATAGTTCTAGTCCCCTTTAATTAATTAATATCTTTTAGCCACATAATTAATTCTTAATTAATTCTTGTCTAATATTAATTAAACTATATGATCTCTCTTTTAATATATTATTCATATATATTAATAAACCATAATAACCTCTCTTTATCCATAAATCATCCCATCAAGTTGCTTTGGTGAAGGCAACCCAAAAGGACCATGCACAACCGGGTCAAGTACATACCAAATATAGTTAAGGTCTTAGACACTAATCCAACAGTCTCCCACTTGGATAAGTCTAGTAACTATAGTGCAAGTACAATCCGATTAGCAATCGTAGCTCTTAAAGACGCTGTCGAACTTTGATCTTATCAGTAACCTGTCCTTTAGATAAGGGATCGTATAGTCCTTCGTTCTAGATATCGTGCAGACAATTACATGGATCGTAGTCATACTTATTGTCATGCAGTTTGTTTCTCGATCTCAGATTCGCCTAACATAGAACTTAATTGAGCACATCAATTCAGTCCTAACCGGGCCCGACACATAAGTCAAACCAAATCATCGAGGGGCCCTGATATTGCTTTTACCCTCTTAGGATAAAAGGAACAGATAAACTTCGACTTATATGCATTTACCATCCACTCATCAAATTATGCACAACAATGCATTTTATAACATCAAGTTACTGATGCGTTTATGCATTATCAATTCACAACCAAGTTGTAACTAATAAACCATATATCTAGGTTTTAAGACCATATGATCTTATCGTCTTGCGATCACTAGAGATAAATTCCATGAACTGATGCCAGCAAGCGCGGGTCTAATCCAATGCTCAAATCTTATTCATAAGCACTCATGAACGTTGCAACAAACTTTTGCTATGTCTAATACACTTTAGACAATCTACAAACCAATTCATGACAATCTTCTTTCATACCTACTCCCAAAGTATGAGCGACTGTGGAACTTTTGAATAATCTTATTATTCAGGAAGTCAAAACATGAAAAGTGAAACAATAGGTAAATGATTAACATAAGACAGTAACTTTACTTATAAATGATACTCCTTTATTTAATCATCAAATGTTAATTACAATTTATCTATTACACGTTTCTAAGCTATCTAATCTAAACTAATATCATCCTTCAGCCCAATGCTCCTAGCGTGCTGCAAATGCTTAACCCTACTCAGTCCCTTTGTAACGGGATCTGCTGGGTTATCCTCTGAGGAGTCCCTCTTCCACCCGATGTCGAATAAAATGATATTTCCTGTCGATATGTCGAGATCTGCCATGATCCCTCGGTTCCTTGGTGTAACGCCCCGATTCTCAGGTATTGATTTTGTTATAAGAGCTCTTTGAATTCAAGGTCTACTCGATGAGTCGGTTGTCTTGACTCGTCGAGTAGCAGCGGGTTGGTCCACGTGTTTAAGTGACCTACTCGCCGAGTCCGAGGACAGACTCGACAAGTAGGAGATGGAGGATGAAACCCTAATTTCCGGGGTTTTCACCCTATTTAAAGGATCAAATGGCCTCCTCGGCCTCCCATCTACAGTCCCTTGTCATCTCAAACCCTAACTTTGTGTGTGTGTGCTTTCTTGGTGTGATAAGCTTAAAGAAGGATTTTGGTGGGAAGACACTTGAGGAAAACAAGTAAGCTGAAGCAAGGAATTCTTGGGGAATTAGAGAACTACTTCTATGAGTACTCTTTTGAAGGTATCCAGCTGTTCTATGGCTCATTTCTTCTTAGATCCCTTTTGGATGTTTTATTAGGAAGCTATTCGGGTGTTTGAGCTAAGATCTGAAGTTGCAAACTTTAGATCTGAACTTTCTTTGGTCTCTAAGGCCATAAAGTTGCCAGCTTTGACAAGTATGGACCTCCCCTCAAGTGTTAGACCTCATTGAAAACTTGGTTTTGTCATTTTAGAGCTTTAAAGCTTTGCATGCACGTAAAGTTTGCAACTTTACGTGTTAATCATGCCTTAGGAGCTTAGATCTGCAATATGGAGCCTTTGCATGACTTAAAAAGCATCTGTATGGTTGAAGGATTGAAGGGACTCGGTGAGTCGCAAGGTCGACTCGGCGAGTCATATGAAGATAGTCATGTACTCGAAGAGTTGGATGAACAACTCGACGAGTCCGATGAAGATTGCCTTGGGCTCGGCGAGTCATTCGTATGACTCGGCGTGTCGGCTAGGGTTTTTCCCCAACCCTTTGATACGCATGAACTTGGCGAGTTGTGAGGAAACTCGACGAGTCAACCAAGGATTTCACGACATCTCGAGTTCAGGAAGGACTCGACGAGTCGGTAAACTGAACTCGACGAGTCGGGTCAACATGGACTGTTGACCTTGACTGGGGACTTTGACCTTGACCAAGGGTTGACCAGTTGACTTCTGAGGATATTTTGGGTAAATTGGATGTTGATAGCAAAGGCCATTGGTGAACATAGGTGTGGGAGTTGGAGCTACTTTTGGAAGAGTTTGACACTACCTTCCGAGCTACTTGTGAGGTGAGTTATCCTCACTATACTAAGGGGTCTAAGGCACCAAGGCCGGCCCATTGGTTATGTTATCGTAGCGGTATTAGATGTTGAATATGAGTTAGTGCTGCATGCTAGTGGTTATGCCAGTTAGGTAGATCTGTAGGACTACCTGTGTTGTTATATGACTATTTGCATGCACAGTGGTTATGTTAATATGTGGACATGTTATGTGGTATGGGTTGAGGTGATACTGCTCCGTGTTGTAACCAATAAACCCGGGAGCATTCCAGATGTGAGCTAAGGGAGACTCGTACTGTGGGCTAGAGAGCATTCCAGTTACACGCTGAGGGAGACTCGTACTGTGGGCTCGATGGCAAGCCAGATGTGAGTTGTGGGCCCGAAAGGCAATCTAGACTCACACTGTGGGCCCAGGGGGTAAACAAGTCTGTAAAGCTATGGACCCAGTACATGCTGTTGTTTGTATATGTGATATGTGCAATGTATCGGTATTTTGGGGGACTCACTAAGCTCTCGGGCTTACAGTTTCAATTTATTGTTTCAGGTACAACAGGGGATTGTGGCAAGGCGAAGGCATGATCGTACAGCTCCTCATGTTTTGTTTATGTTTCTGGGAAAACTCTGATATTATAAATTTTGAAAACAAGTTGTAATGATTTCCAATGGTTTGAATGTTTTTTAAAAGTTTTAAATCGGCTTGAATTTTTGGGTGTTACACTTGGTCAAGGAAACCACTCCTTCATTATCACATAAAATTTCCATGGGCTCCTTTATGGCTGGCACAACTCCAAGGTGTAGTGACAAAAGAACATGGTTTGGCATGCGGAATTAAAGTTTGCACAATGAATATGGTGATTTGGGTGTTCAAGAGATGTATTGAATATGTATGGTGTTACAAAAAGGATCTAGATCTAGACTACATAAATAACACACACTTACACACTCAACTTTTACATCTCTCCAGCACACCTCTACAAGTGGTATGAACCCACTATTTATAGAGGTGTTTACATGTCTCTCTCTCACTCTCTATCACTCATGGGTCAAAAGGCTAATGCACCACATGCAAGTGGGTATTACAAAAGTCAAACAATTACAAAGTCAATCATGAATAACTTTGTACCGCAACATTCTCCCCCTCAAAGTTAGGAATGAATGACCCACTTCAAATCTTCCAAAATCGAGCAACTACGCGACCCGAGCCTCAAGCGTGACACATGTCGAAACGAACTTCAATCTTCAATTCTTCCACGATTCTTCAATTTTGGGCTCTAGGATGTGAAACCATACAAACTGAGCATCAACGAATGATCACGAGCTTCTCAAACTCCAAATCGATCACCCAAAAGTTGAGCATAAAAACACATCCCAAAAATCTTCAATAATGCCAAACCCATTTCGAAAATAAATCATTTCCGAGCTTCCAATTGCATCATTTCGTAAGCTTCAAAACTTCAAGATCACTTCGGTCTTCAAATCCGCGTAATATGAAAAATTCAAGTTCGAATTTCCATATAAATTTCTCCCCCTTTTTATAATCGAAAATTGATTATAAAACCTTCAAGGAAAGAGAACGTGCTCTATTCGGAATTTTTCGTGTCAAAACTCCGCCTTAACATGTGGCATAAACTTTGTGCTTCAATCCGGAAAATCCAAAAAATATTCAATTTTTAGCTTCGTTCACGGATCGCCTTTGACAAAATTTCTCAAAAATGGGTAGAAATTGTCAATTTCAAAATTCTGCAGTGACCCGGTGCGCCTAAAACAGCCAAATATGCAAAACTCTCCCCCTTTTCCAAAGCTGGGTAGAAAGCGTCAATTTGCACAAACTGCAGGGGCTTGAAATGCATTTTCTTCAATTTTCAGCAAAAACAGTCCTTTTTCGAATTTGGGTATGAACCGCCAAACATTCGAAGCCTCAGGGACTATTTTCGAAAATTCTGCCATTTGTGTTCCAAACATACGAAGAGTTGGCCCAAACATTCGAAATTTCAAAAATTTTCGAATCTGGGTGAAAAGTGTCAAACATTCGAAACTTCAATTAATTGTTGAGTTTGCCAAACATTCCAAATTTCAGGGGCTGAATTCGAAAAATCTGCTTTTTGAGCAAAACATACGAAGACTTGATCAATCATACGAAGGGTTGAACCATTTATGCCACTTTGTTAAAAGAGCAGGGACCAAAATTGTAACTGTTTGTTTTCTTCTTCCATTCATACGAAATTACAGCACTCTTCGTATGAAATTAACCAACACTCTTCGTATGAAATTAAACCATTTTCTCTCTCCTCTTCGCATGTTCATCTTCCCCAAAATTTTCTCTCATCTTCATACGAAAATTTTCCCAAACACACGAATTCGAAGTCTATCCAATGAACAGTAACCTCTGAATACCTCTGAATCGAATTTTTTTTTTTCACTTCGTACATTCAACCCAAAAATCATTCTTCGTTCTTACATCGTTCCAGTTCACTAAACCATCGATTCCCAAATCTTCGAATCTTAACATTACAGGGACCCCAAAATCGATTTCCTTAAACCCATCTGTTCCCTTCGAATCTTATTCACCAAATCAACAACAACAATTATCACTGTAAAACCCATTCGAAATTATCCCAGTTCATTCTTTATCCCCAATTCACGATTTGTTTCTTAATTCAAGTTCGTTCGTCCCCAAAAGCAAATACCCTGATTCGCTTTTCACATTTCAACCCAAAACGAAATCTTCGTTAATCAATCAAGCCTTTAGGTAGACCTTTCCCAGTTCGTTCTTCAAACACTTAAACCCATCTATCGACCATCGATCAACGTAATCAAAATCAACTCAGGCTTCGACTATTGACTCCAATTGACTTCCCAATCACAAACCAATAATCTTCCCAGTCGACTTTGCTTTTACAGACCCATCAACTATCGATCCCAAATCAACGAAGAAATCGATCGTTAATCCTTCGTTCATTAACCATGTAAAGCCCTGAACATCAAAATAACCAGATCCAACCGATCGATCAAATAACCAAGAGCATTCGACCGCAAATCAAACATCAGTCGTCATCTGCTTTCAAAATCCGATCCTTGACTCAAACTTTCATTCTTCACTTTTCAGTTCAACCCAAAACGAAATTCCAAAATTAAGTTCCATGATCGACTGTAAATCAAGACTTCAAACATCAACTTCCAAAATCGAAATCATCGACCACAGTCCAACCAATTTATTTCCCGACATCGCTTTTTATTCATCAAAGTCGTCAATTTTAGGTCGAATCCTCAAAATCTTGTTCCCAAATCATGTGCTTCGAACACCGATTAGACATTCAATTCCAATAACTATTGAAATCAACCAACAAGACTTTGAAATCAATTAACACAAGCATCGAATGTTGAACATCAAAGATCAGATGAATAAGTATAAGAAAATCGATTTACTTTAACAAGTATTACTTCCGATTCACAAATTAAATTGTGATACAGAACCAACTACTAAGATGTCAATGATCAAGATTCAAGTTTCAAGAAATCGATTACGATGCTCAATCCATCAACCGAAGATTCGGAAAATATAATCGATTATGAATTTCAAATATGTGTTGATATTCTCGAATCTTACTGATGAATGATGAACCAGATGCGTACAAAATCATATATCAAGGCATGGGCTCGAACTTTGATTATACGATCGGTAAATAAGAATTGGGCTTAAACATGAACAGTATCAGACATCAAGATTAATGTTTGGGCTCAACAATTTCTGGATCGAATGAAGAGATTAAGTGATTTACTGTGGGCTTCAAAAAGATATTTGAATTTAATGAACAATAACGAGAATTTGATTTTGTTTTGGTTGGACATGATCTTAAAAAAAATATTGGATCAACAATGGGGTTTTTCAAGAAAAATTTGATCCAACGAATCAAACGATCAAAATTCAAAAACGTAACGCACGATTCAACATGATTAAGAGAGATCATAGAGTGAGACTCACCAAAATTGCTCAAATTGCGACAAAATTTGCCAAACCGAGAATCGTTCTTCAAAAAATCACCTTGATCTTGAAGACCCGCTCTGATACCAATTGTAGTGACAAAAGAACATGGTTTGGCATGCGGAATTAAAGTTTTCACAATGAATATGGTGATTTGGGTGTTCAAGAGATGTATTGAATATGTATGGTGTTACAAAAAGGATCTAGATCTAGACTACATAAATAACACACACTTACACACTCAACTTTTACATCTCTCTAGCACACCTCTACAAGTGGTATGAACCCACTATTTATAGAGGTGTTTACATGTCTCTCTCTCACTCTCTATCACTCATGGGTCAAAAGGCTAATGCACCACATGCAAGTGGGTTTTACAAAAGTCAAACAATTACAAAGTCAATCATGAATAACTTTGTACCCCAACACAAGGTCTCCGATGAAGTTCTTCAACCATATCGCCTCCTTTGACACTTCGCTCGCCGCTATGTACTCTGATTCACACGTTGAATCAGCTAAGGTCTCCTGCTTGGAACTTTTCCAAGTCACTGCTCCTCCATTCAGGGTAAAGACCCAGCCCGACTGCAAACTGTAGTTGTCTCGGTCGGTTTGAAAACTGGCGTCACTATACCCTCGCACCCTTAAGTCATCACTCCCACCGAGGAATAGAAACCATTCCTTGGTTCTCCGAAGGTACTTAAGAATATTCTTGACTGCGGTCTAATGTGCTTTTCCAGGGTTCCCTTGATATCTGCTGACCATGCTCAAAGCGAAGGCCACATCAGGGCGAGTGCAAGTCATAGCATACATGATCGAGCCAACTGCGGAAATATAAGGTACTCGGCTCATCTCTGCTATCTCGACTTCGGTACTCAGACTTTGAGTCTTACTCAACTTGGCATTACTTTGGATTGGTAACACCCCCTTCTTGGAATTCTCCATACTAAAATGCTTTAGTACCTTGTCCAAGTAATTGTTACTGACTAAGTCCTATTAGTCTTTTACTTCTGTTTCTCACTATCCTTATTCCCAAAATATAGGCGGCTTCTCCGAGGTCCTTCATAGCGAAGCACTTCCCAAGCCAGGACTTGACTTCCTGCAGCGTCGGGATGTCGTTTCCTATGAGTAGTATGTCATCGAAATACAATACAAGGAAGCTTACTATACTCCCACTGGCTTTGACATATACACATGATTCATCCTCGTTTCCCAGAAAACGAAACTCTTTGACTTTCTCATCGAAACAAAGATTCCATCGACGAGATGCTTGTTTCAATCCATAAATGGACTTCTCAAGCTTACACACTCTATTGGGGTGCTTTGCATCGACAAAACCCTCTAGCTGAATCATGTAAACATCCTCAGCCAACTTCCCATTAAGGAAAGAGGTTTTGACGTCGATCTGCCATATTTCATAGTCATGAAATGCAACAATGGCTAGCATCACCCTAATAGACTTTATCTTCGCAATTGGTGAGAAGGTCTCATCGTAGTCAACTCCTAGAGTTTGAGTAAAGCCCTTCGCAACCAATCGCGCTTTATAAGAGTGTACCTTCTCATCCATGTCAGTCTTCTTTTTGAAGATCCACTTGCACCCGACCGTCTTACGACCTGGCACATTGTCAACCAAATTCCAAACTTGGTTGTCATACATGGACTGAATCTCGCTGTCCATAGCCTCTTTCCATTTCGTAGACTCCGGGCTTGCCATGGCTTCCTTATAGCTGTTAGGTTCAGCCAAATTTATTAGTGTACTATCACTAAGAAATGTATCACCCTCACTTGTTATATGAAAACCATACAACACAGGCGGAACACTAACTCTACTGGAACGTCTAAGAGGTAAGGATTCATCAATCGGTTCAACTGGAGTTTCCTCCTCGGGTTGAGCGCCAGCGTTAGAGGTTCCTTCATCGCTTGACTCTTGAAGCTCTTCAAGATCGATTTGCATCCCACTGTCCCCTTGGCTTATGAGTTCTCGTTCTCGGAAAACCCCTCTCCTCGCAACGAAAACAACATTGTCACTCGGTCTGTAGAAGAGATATCCAAAGGACTTCAGTGGGTAGCCGATGAAAATTCATCGCTCACTACGAGGTTCGAGTTTGTCGTGAGTCTCTCGTATTACGAAAGCCTCGCAACCCCAAACCTTGATATGTGCCAACGAGGGAGCTTTCCCTGTCCACATCTCGTGAGGTGTTTTGGCAACCTTCTTCGTAGGGACTAAGTTAAGGATATGGGCGGCAGTCTCTAAGGCATACCCCCAGAATGAGATAGGTAGCGAAACATGAATCATCATGGAATGAACCATGTCTAGCAAGATTCGATTACGCCTCTCAGCCACACCATTCAACTGCGGTGTCCTAGGTGGCGTTAATTGCGAAACGATTGAAAGAACCCCTTTCTATACTTTTATATTTCTGAAAGACCCAAACTTTCATACTTGACAATATAGTTACTCCAAAACATGCTACATGCATATTTATAAAAAATTATCTTACATTGATAAAGTGATTACAAAAGATTGGATACAAACCCACTATGTTTTAAGATTTTACATAACTACTCAGGATATTGTAATTTTATACAAACATAAACTGAAGTACAAAAGTACTATTACAAACTATTCTAAGTCTTCCAACTATACTGGGTGCTTATTGCCTGCATTATGTTAAAACATTGGGAGGGGTAAGCGATAACGCTTAGTGAGTTCAATAATAGATACAATATAACGTTATGCCATATATATACCAATATGGCAGAAGCAAATAGGAGCAAGGAACAACAAAGGCATAATGTGATAAACTTTCCATATGAATCATTGATTTGATTCAAAGATATACAATCATTGAGACATAACAATTTCCATACTTGATATATATCAATAACGCTTTGGCCCAAATGGCACATAAGACATACAACTTCGGATTAACCTTTTGGTAGATTTCAGGTTTTCATGCCCTGTCTAACCTTCTGCCAATGCCATAGAATAGAGTCATTCACTTACTGGGGGACATGCTCTACATGGCCAGAGGCTACATACCAGTACCACCGTGAATCTGAGTTCTTAAACTGATCACATGGTCAAAGGTATAACTTTGCTATCATAAATAGCAGAAATAAAAAAAAGAATAACACGGGAAAATACTCAGGAATATTATTCTACCGAAGCCAAAGTGATGCCTATGTCATACACTTCATGGTCAACGGTTCATACCAATACCCAAGTGATGCCTATGTCATACACTTCAAGTCAGAGGTACAACCTTGCTATAAAAATAGCGGAAACAACAACTCGAGATGATAACATGGAAAAGCAAATAGCACATATAACACATAACATACAATTGTTCCTATGTATTAAACTCACCGTGAAATAACCGGGGGTCAAAATAGTAATTCGGGCAGCACTTCGGCTTTAAATATAACTTTCTTCGTTGAAAACCGGGAGTTTTCTAGAAAACCGGGCTCTGCGAAGGTAGAGCTTAGAAACCGAAAAGATAAATTTTTCGGGCTTCTCGGGAATCTCGGGGCACGTTTCGGGCTTTGGAATAAGTACCGGGGCTTCGGGGGAAGTCGGAATGTAAGAAAATGTTGAAAAAGGGTGAAAAAGGTCAAATTTCAAACATCTAATCGGGAGGTCTCGCACCCCTTATATAGGTGCGAGCCTCAGATCCGAAGCGAAGGGAGGAGGGCACGTGCATGCGAGGTTCGGACCAGGTGGCAGTAGGGCGAGGCTCGGACGGACAGGTGCTCGCTTCGCATTGGTTGGATGACGCGGCTTCTGGCTTCGGATCGGGTCGGCTGCCTCGGTCGAATCAGGAGCCAACACGCGGGTCGGATCACGTGGGTGCATGCGAGGATCACGTGATGACTTCGGACACCTGTGCGACACGCGTCGCTTCTCGGACGTGCCATGCAGCAGCTTCGGACACGTGGCCAGCTCCGAGCGAGGGTGACGTGGCAATCACTATTCATGCGAAATTTCTCGAAAAATGTGCCCAATCTTGTAAAATCCATAACTTTCTCATACGGGCTCCGTTTTTGACGTTCTTTATATGCACGCGTAGAGAAAATTATGCTCTACAACTTTCGTTTAGACTTCGTCGGAAATTTGTGAATTTATTTTTATATTATTATTTTTAACAGACCGGGACTGGAAAATCCGTTAAAAATTCATAACTTCTTCATCCGACGTCCGTTTTCGTCAGACTTTTTACCGTTGTACTGCTAATGACGAGACCTTCGATTCTCGTTTAAGTTGTGTCGGCTAAAAATCACTCGATCTAAAATTCGAGTTTTTAGCTGTCTACTACTAAGCTGAAACTTAGAAAAATCATAACTTCCTCATGCGAAGTCAGATTTTGGCGTTCTTTTTATCAAAATTCGCGGTTTAACGAATACTAAGACTTTTATTTAGATCGCTAAGGCTAAAAAGTAGTTTATCAAAAACTCACTTTTTACGTCATTCGGCACCGTGCCGGTTTTATCGCGGATCTTCGATTGGTCATAACTTCTTCGTTATAACTCGGATTTCGATGAGGTTTTCGCCTATATGTTTCTAACGAGATTATCTACAACTTTCAATAATAAAATTTTACTTATTTCAAATTTTATATTTTCGCTAAATTTCACTATTTGACTTTTAATTGGAATCTCACAAGACTTCCAATATTTTATGAGTGATTCTAAACATGGTTTTACTTTATTTCTAGTAAAAACTATCTATTAGAACTCAATACTCAATACTCAATTTCTCATAATATTTCATAATATTATTAACTTTTTAATTTACATAACACGATTTCAAAACGTGTATGTTACAACGATTCCGCATTCCTTGAGGTAGTCGTGGAATTTAAGACTTATGTACTCTCCTCCTCGATAGGATCGAAGCATCTTGATTTTTCTGCCCAATTGATTCTCCACTTCTTGTTTGAACTCTTTGAGCTTTTCAAAGGTTTCGGACTTATGCCTAATTAAGTAGATATAGCCATATCTTCTATAATCATCGGTAAAAGTCACGTAGAAGCGGTTCACATCCCTTGTGGTGGATCTAAATGGACCACATACATTTGTATGTATGAGATCCAATAGACCCTCACCCCTTTCACAAGAACCAGTGAAGGGTGACTTGGTCATATTTCCAAGTAAACAAGACTCGCACACGTCATCGTCCCTAAGGTCGAATGACTCCAATACTCCATCCTTTTGGAGTTGGGCTATGCGCTTCTTGTTGACATGTCCAAGACGATAATGCCACAATCATGCTTTATCTAAACTATTGGAAGAATCAATACACAACACATCATTTCCTAAATTATCTACAACCATCATAGATTCATATATTCCATTACAAGGCAATGCTTCACAATAGAAAATACCATTAAGATAAGCATTAATAGAATCTTTTTCATTATCAAATGAATATCTAAATCCTTGTCTATACAAACCATGAAAAGAAATGACGTTTCTTGCCATTTCTGGCGAATAGCAACAATTATTCAAATCTAGTCCTAATCCATTACTAAGAACTAAAGAGTAAACTCCAATCTTGGTGACAAGCGACGATCTTCTGTTCCCCATGATCAAGTTTATCTTACCATGCTCCACATCCATATTTCTTCTTAGGCCATGCAAATCAGAACAAATGTGAAAACCACATCCTGTATCAAGTACCCAAGAAATAGCATGTGATGAATCATTAGATTGAATAGTGTAAATACATGCGTAGGATAGCTTGATCTTCCCATCCTTGATGTCTTGCAGATATTTCGGGCAGCTTCATTTCTAATGCCCTATTTCGTGGCAGTGATGACATTCTGCATCCTTGGGGTTGGAGTTGGGTTTAGCAGAACCATCCTTGGTTCCATTAGAAGAGGTGCCATCATGGGACTTTCCCTTATGGTGGTTCTTTGAGGGAGCCTTCCTCTTCTTACCCTTTCCTTGCCCAATAGCCAAAATAAGGGCAACAGTAGGAGTAGGAGTTTGTGCAACAGACTTGTCCTTAAGGTTACTCTCGGCAGTCGTCAATAGACATTGCAGCTTGCTCAACGTGACCTCCTGTTTGTTCATGTGGTAGGTCATGCGAAACTGGTTGAAGCAGGGTGGCAGTGAATGAAGGATGATGTCAATCGCCAGCTCTTCATCGAAGTTAACATTTAACTTCAATAGGCGGTTGACATACCTTTGCATCTTCTGTAGATGAGCAGTGACAGACTCTCAGTCTCTCATCTTGGTAGTAATTATCGAAGTGATGATCTCGTACCTCTCCTGCCTCGCACTTTGGTGATACCTTTCAACCAAGTCCTGATGCATTTCGTAGGGATAGAAGTCCTCGTAGGACTTTTGGATTTCAGCAGTCATGGTCGCCAGCATGATGCAATGGACTTTCGTGGCATCACGCTCATAGGCCTCGAAGGCAGCGATCTCCTCGGGAGTAGCAGTATTAATATCCACCTCTTTCAGCTCCTTGTCGAGGACATATTCCTTGTCCTCGTGGCGGGTGACCATCCTTATGTTTCAGATCCAATCGTTGAAATTGTTTCCGTCAAAGATCACCCTCCTACACAAATTCATGAGTGAGAATGAGCCTGAGGCGTTAGAGCCGGAAGCGTTGTTGTTCAAGTTCGACATCTTAAAAAAGAAAAAGAGACAAATTTTTATTAGATAAGAATCCCCACTTAAACACCCAAATGAGAAATTAGGGCTAGGATCCAACAACGTTATTTACAACTTAAAAGAGGGATGTCGTAATTTAAATTGCAAATAATTTGAAGGTAAGTGAATGACGATTCACTAATTTCCACCATGAAAAACAAAAAAAGAATTAAGTTTTAAATGTATTGAAAACACCTAGATCTTTTTAGATTCATTGAACTTTTCAATGGCATGTTTAAATCTCGATATGCCCCACAAGTTTGTAAATGGGATACCGAGAATCACAAACCGGGTGTGAATAACCATGCAAATGTACATGGTGCCCCCAATGTTACAGTCACCTAATCGACGTGCTGGTTAACCACACACGCTCCATCGATCTATGACAAACATTGAGTCACCCTTTGCTACCTTTGCTTAGAGCCAATTAGTGTGCCGGTTAACCACACACGCTCCACTAACGTCTTAGCAAGGGTACAAAGTGTAATTTCATGGAATTGCATCAAATTCACTTTTGCCTAAAGTAACTAAGATTGGGAATTTTGTTAAAACATTTAGTTACTTTATAAATTCATTATACTTTTAATGAGGAAAGGTTTGCCCTATCCTACCCATTCGACTAACGACCCTCCACCAATCAAGGAAGCAGTAGGTGAGAGTGGACACCCATTAAACGACCATTTTATAGGCCATAACCTTATACCCCCCTTATAGATCGGCTTCGTGAATGCGGCCTACTAACAGGAAGACTAGCATTTAGGTTATACATATATAATAATTATTCTTTTAATATTATAATAGTATAGGGTGAATTTTAAACTTGTAAAATTCTAGGGTTTGGAATTTAATAATTTCAAAATTAAACTTTTAATTCAAAAATTTTAATTCCAAACTTGAGGGCAAGTTTTGAAACATTTCAAAACTAATTAGATCAAAATTAAAATAAATAAGTAAACAATTAATTGTGGTGATTATCTAATTTTGACCTAATCCAATTTTATGTAAGATAATGTTCAAATAAATTCAAATAATTAACATTTATCACATAAGGAAATAATTATTCAATTAATTTGAAAATATCTTTTATTTTGGCAAGGATAATCATCCAATATTAATAAAATTCGTATTTTATCAGTTAAAAGCGAATTGGTAATCATCCCACAGCAAAATAGGCATAAAATCCCGAAAATCCCTCTATCTGAAGGCCCGACTCGCCGAGTCCCCTTATGGACTCGTCGAGTTCATCCTACTTGTCGAGCCCACTTTGGAACTCGCCGAGTCTGTCAGTCAGGGGGGCAAAAATCGATTTTCAAGCAAGAATGAAAACACAAAACATCAAATACAATGGAAGCCAATCAAGGCTCTGATACCACTGATGGGTTTTAGACAAAAGAACAATCCTATATGCTCATACAAAACCCTAAAGCTTGGATCTAGGCTTCTCTACTGTACATGCAATTCATCCAAGACTAGAAACCCTAATGTAGCATACATAGAAATCGAAATCTATAATAAACTAGTTTAGATGATACCTTTCAATGATTGCAAGAATCCTTTGATCTTCAAGAAGCTTAGTGTCACAAGTGTAACACCTCTAATGGCTCACAAACACCACAAGCAAGAGAATGATGTATAGGAGAGAGAGGATGAGAGGAAAAAGTCGGATCCAAGCTTCCAAGGGATCAAGTGGCCAATTTTGCTAGCCCTAGGGGTCCTTATATACTTGAGCTTCTAGGGTTTCAGTCAAAACCCTAATTGGATGACTTAGACCCTAAGTAACTTGAGAACCTTCTGGAATGAGGCCTCCTTGGACGAAATTAAGATGGGCGTCTCCTTAATTTCATCCATGCCCTAATCCATAAGGATTCTCAGCCCAATATCAACTATCACACAACTGACAGTTCTAGTCCCCTTTAATTAATTAATATCTTTTAGCCACCAAATTAATTCTTAATTAATTCTTAACTAATTCTTGTCTAATACTAATTAAACTATATGATCTCTCTTTTAATATATTATTCATATAATATATTAATAAACCATAATAACCTCTCTTTCTCCATAAATCATCCCATCAAGTTGCTTTGGTGAAGGCAACCCAAAAGGACCATGCACAACCGGGTCAAGTACATACCAAATATAGTTAAAGGCTTAGACACTAATCCAACAAACTCTGCTCCGTAATCAGCTCTACTCAACCCCTAAACAGAAAAATCCCTTAGATACCATTCCATACTTCATAACCCCTTAAGGTTCGTCCTTGGTCAAAGTCAAAATCAAGGTCAACATCCAATTCAAAGTCAAAGTCAACGCTTCGAGTTGACCCAACTCGTCGAGTTTTCCTTCAACTCGCCGAGTTTCCATGAATCACAGAATCACAATATTTCAAATAAACTCGCTAATTTTCCCTTTAACTCGTCGAGTTCCTCATTTTTCAACAGAATCGGGACAATCCAAAACCAAATCGCCAAGTTCCCTTATGAACTCGTCGAGTTCATAAGTTTGCCAACTCACTTAATGCGTTAAGCCACTAATCTTCAAACCAAGGCCCTATCTTCCAGAACTATGCTAAAAATACGTCTAGAAGGGTAAAGTTTCCAACTTAACACATTAAGAACCACCCCAAAGGCATTAAGCTCAAACCCTAATCCAAAAAGGCTTATGACTTAATCCAAAAATCATCATATCATCAAGATAATGCTCATGAACATAGATTTGGACCTTAAAAGCTAAAAGGTCACTTAAAGTCTTCAACTCTACTCCCATGCAAGGCCATTTGAAGCTTAATAGGCCAAAACAGGGGCTTAGAAGGTGCATGGAGGTCTTAGGGCCATAAAGTTGGCACCTTTATGCCATGAAGGCCCCATTAGACCATATATCTGAAAGGGTTTGTCCATAGGGGACGTTCTGTTGGGTTAGGTGTCTAAGTCCATAACTATAATTGGTATGTATTTGACCCGAGAGTAACAGGGTCCTTTTGGGTTGCATTCACCAAGGCAATTTGATAGGATGGATATTTGAGAAAGAGGTTATTTGTGATTTATTAATATATTATAAGTATAATATATTAATTGAGAAATCATATTATTTAATTAGTATTGATCAAGTATTAATTTGGAATTAATTTAGTGATCAAAAGAGACTAATTAAATTAACGGGGACTGATTATGTAAATCAGTTATACATATTGTTTGGGCTATTGATCCATGATGTACTAAGTTTATGTGAGATTCCATGAAGAGTTAGTCCATATGAGTTATTGGATCATAAGCCTAAGTGTAAGAATTTGGGTTTACATATGAGTCTTGGAATTCTACACTATATATGTATTCCTTAAACCCTAAAATCGGTACAAGTGTATTCCATGAAGAATATTGCCGTTTTTGGTGTGTCTAATGTGACACCAGTCAAGTTTTGGTCAAAAATAAATTGATCAATAATCGTAATTGGGATGAACCAAGTGGTAGAGTTTGTAACAAGGTTTCCAAAACATAAAGAACACTGAAATCCGAGTTATAACAAAGAAGTTATGACCAATCGAAAATCTGCGGTAAAACCGGCAAAACACTGTTCAGTGTAAAAAATGAATTTTCGATAAAAGGATTTTTAGCCTTAACAATCTAAATAAAAGTTGTAGAATATGTTAAACCGAGAACCTTCATAAAAAGAACGTGAAAATCCGACTTCGTATGAGGAAGTTATGATTTTTCGAAGTTTCGGTTAGCAATAGACAGCTAAAAATTCGAAATATAAATCGATCGATATTTAGCCGACGCAACTTAAACGAGAGTCGAAGGTCTCGTCAAAAGTAGCACAACGGTAAAAAGACAGACGAAAACAGACGTCGGATGAAGAAGTTATGAATTTTTAACGGATTCCCGTCCCAGTCTGTTTAAAATAATAATATTAAAACTAAAGTCAAAATCACCCGACGAAGTGTAAATGAAAGTCGTAGAGTATCATTTTACCTACGCATGCATATAAAGAACGTCAAAAACGGAGCTCGTATGCGAAAGTTATGATTTTCGCAAGTTTTGGTACAAAAATAAAGAAAAAATAGGAAAACCGGGCAATTTCGCATGTGACACGTCACCTCGCACGTGGCAGCTGCTGAGTGGAGCGAAGCCATGCGTGGCACCTCCTGATTGGACCGCAGCCGAGGTCCACTAAGAAGCGAACAACCTCACATCGGACACCCCGGAGACACCCCCCTTCGATTGCGTGTCAGTCTCCCAGTGGACCGAAGGTTGGTCAAATCCGAAGCCTCCATCTGTCCGAGGCACGTGCCTCGCACCGGGTCAGAAGCTCCACCGCCTTAACCTTCGCACGTGGCCTTCGCAGGAGCTGCCACGTAGCTGCTGACTCATCCGAGCCTCGCCACCTGTCACCTTCGGACCGAAACCTCGCACCCCCATATAAAGGGTGCGAGCCTTCTCGGATGGAAGGGTTTTTCACCCCATTTTTGGCCATTTTTCACTCCTCTCACTTCCATAACTTCACAAACAACCCCCAAGGCCCCGGTATCACGTCTAAAGCCCGAAGCAAGCCCCGGAGCCCTGGAATTCTCGAAAATTCATCCTCTCTCCTGTCGAAACTCTGCCCGGTTTGAGCCGGTTTTTCGTCAAACAAACTCTTTTCCGGGAAACGAAACGCTGTCCGAATCACCGCTTATCAAAGTGAGTTCATACCCCTATAATTTACCTTTTCAATGGTTTTTAAATGCTTTTTAGGGGGGGGGGTGAAATACAAGTTTAACACAATATTAAATTGTGTTAATAACTGTATGTGATAATAATCACGCAAACGTTTCTGTATGCTTTTAAGAATTATCAAATACTTTCAAAATAAAGTGAAGCCATGTTAAATCTTTAAAGTCATGTAAAAACTCCGTTAAAATTATTTAAAAAATGTTTTATAAGCTATTTCAAAGTATAAATGCCAAAATCATGTTTATATATGTATAAATATATAAATAAGATTTAAAGGGCTTAGGACTAATGAATTATCCTATATCCTTTTCCTCGTTTGGATGTGGAATTAGAGTTGTGTTATTTGTCCGAAGGTCGTTTCCTTCTTAATTATATATATATTATACATATATGAGTCTAAAAGGCTACTCCTTTTAGTATCATTACCTTTGTATCAGGCTGAGCAAAGGTGTTCATCCATGAGAATCCATGCTAATCAGATAGAACATATAAATTATAATAGGTATAATTTATGATTCAAAACTAAAGATACAAGTATGATTCACAACTGTATACTTTCCAAGGAAGTTACCAAAATTCATTCAACTATACCAAGATATGTATAATACCTTTAATATACGAACAACATATTAAAGAAGTAAAGATACATCATACCTAGTTTGCATTAACAAAGGTACTATACAGAGTACCAGGGTTAGCAAACACGTGGTAATGCCGGGTTTGCATTAGCAAAGGTACTATACAGAGTGCCCGAGGTAGCAAACACGAGGTAATAATACACAATTCCGGGTTTGCATTAGCAAAGGTACTATACAGAGTGCCCGAGTTAGCAAACACGAGGTAATAATACATAATTCCGGGTTTGCATTAGCAATGGTACTATACAGAGTACCAGAGTTAGCAAACCCGAGGTAATAATTCATGATTTAAGTATACTAGAATACACTGTTTTACAAGAAACTAGGGTTTTGATTCAAGAATATACTGTCAATCATTATTTCAGAATGATTGGGTTTTCAAAACTAATATACATGTAACATTTAATATGCTTTTTATGAGACTCTATATTCAGGTTGTTTAATTCGTTTTAGACAACATAGGAAAGTCCTGACATTATAACCAGAATCTCCAGCCGGGGATCGAAACAAGTGTGTGTAGATCTATATCGTGATTGACAACCCCGCACTCAGGCTGCTAGCTACAGTTAGATGAGTGACAATTGTTATCACCAGTTTAAACGCCCACAAAGCGTTTGTTTCAGGCCATCAGTCATAGTATGGTTATAATAAAAACTACTCATTAAAAAGGTATTAACAATACGTTTAGTGTATAAACAAATAAACGAAAGTACACCTTCAAAGTACCAGTTTATAGAATACAAAATACAATGGTTTAATACAGTTTTCATTAACACCTGGTGGAGCCAGGCACACTCTCAAATACAAGTTTTCAGAAAGGAATACAAATACAAAACAGTAATACAAAGAGAACGGTTTATGGGATTAAACCACTTATCAAATGGAACTTAGTCATTCAATCTCTGTAAACTAGTATAACATAAATGACCTTTAGTGGTTAATTCTATAATTCCTTAGTTATTACATCATAGTTATACATAAGTAATATCCGATTGACAGTGAAATGTGTGACTTCCGCCTTACTTCCTGTTCCTTGTTTGGTTGTGGGCTTTGGGCAGATGCACCCAATTGACTGTCCATTCGATATTGTGTTATGTATAATCAGTATAAACTAAGTAATTACAGAGGGAAACTATTGAGGTTATCAATCTAGCACCTCAGGAAATATAGGATTTCCTGGAGAAACCAGTGAACTTATTCAAAGAACTTAGGGTATACTTAACAGAACTAAAATACATATGAACTTACCAGCTTAAATATTGATCTACACTTTCCAAATAACTTGTATTCTCAGGAATCCAGTAGACAGGTACACTCCAGAAGCTTTTGAGAAGACTACCTAGTACCGTACCGTGACTCTTGTCATCTGTTGTACCTACTTTACTGTTTGAATATGTAATGTTTAAACACTTATGTAAAACTTATACTTATTAATGCAATGGTTGTTTGTACTTTGATTACTATGTTACATGTGTTGTGATACTTACCTTAAGTCCTCCGCCCCCGAACGTTTCCGCCGTTCTGGTTTGGGGGTGCGACAGATTGGTATCAGAGCCAGGTTTTATAGTGAACTCAGTATATCAGTCATAAAAGATATACAACTATAAACCCATTGGGATAAAAACCCTCTGACCAAGAGTTATACATTAAAAATATATCAAAATTTTATAAAAGTATAAGTACATGCAGAGTATATATACCAGAATGAGTATCACAAGAAGAACAAAACTAAAGTATTTGGATGTTGGACATTGCAGTTAAACCTAGACAGTAACGTAATCATATCTGGGATCAATATAGCCTGATCAACTATATTCATCCGAGATATGACCAACACGTGTTTGGGGAGTGATTGTAGTGTTGCAACTGGTCTAAAACTTACCTAAGTACCAGAAGAATTCTAGAACCAAACATAAAGACTAAAAATACTATGGGAGTATTTTAGGATGCTATAACAAGAAAACTAAAAACTTGTCAAGTTATTATATCTAGAAGTCCAAGAATCAAACTCATAACTAAAATAACATGGAGGTATGTTACATACCTTTGGGGAAATGTTAAAAAGATCTTTTCTGATAAGTCTATAATTACTAAGTGGATACATTAAGGTTATATATAGCCGAGATTTTATAGACTTAGAATATGTGATTTTCACTCTACTTCCTTTTCCTTGTTTGGATGTGGTTTTAGAGTAGGATTACTTATTCAAAGGTCTATTTGATCTGGATTATATATAATCGGTACACACCATGTGATTAAAGAAGGACCAGAAAGAATCACCTTCGTAAAAATTCAAATTTTCTCGTAGATTCTTTAGACATTCCCATTCTCGTATACACCCGTTAGATAAACATAGTTACTCCAGCAATCAATAGAAGAGTCAAGGAGGATCCAACAGAATTTCATTAGGAGAATTCCAAGAAAGAAACATATGAGAAGTTAATAAACTATAGAAATCATTTAGTGCCCTTACCCTATTAAGGACACCAATGAGAGATTCGAATGAACTTCCGAGATTTAAAATCTTCATTACGAAGTAATGGGGATCAGTATCAGAATCGGAAGTAAGACAGCCCGAGAATTCAATATACCTACAGAGGAGAAGGACACCCTATAGATACTAGGAGGAAACAAATCATTACCACTCAGAATAGAACAGAGAACAAAGGAAAACCACGCATGATTCATGTGAAGTGTTTAAGCATCTTTTCATCTAAGTAATAACTAGTAAATCGATTCAACCTAGTGAGTTAGTGATTTCATTACTCACATTAGGTTTTGAGCTTATCCTATTTTTCGGTCACGGCTAATAACAATAAATCAGATCACGAAATCTTAATTGATAGTGATTACTTCTCAAATTCATAAGTCTATTTTATGTAGACACTGTTATGAATTATTTTCGAATATTTTCAAAAATTGGGAAACGATAACCACCAAACGAAGGTAACTTAGTTCGGATGATACTCGGTTCCTATCCATTCTAGAAACTTAATTATGTTCCTTACCAGGACTGCATCATAGGGATGCAGGTCGAATCATTGAGAACAATATAACAAAACAAAAGATTAATACATAGATACAAATGGTTAGAATACATCTACAGACACGATAGTCGCTCACGAGCCCATTTTCTTATCATGTAACAGAATCATGCCTTCAAAGAAGTGTAACCAACCTACCAGCGAAACACCAATCCTTCAGATAAATGCGGCTACATTTCAAGATGCGGTCACAGCAGCTGTAGCAGCTGTCATGGCACACCTTAATGCTAACAATGCAAATGTTAGTAGTAATGCTATCGGTAACCCCGATCGTGGTGATGGCCAAGTACAGCAACGAGCACCTACTTGTAAGAACACCTTCAACCTTAAGCCTAATATCCTTAAACGAAAGTTGAAGAACAAGAAAGGGAGTTGTTCAACTCAAGAACCTAACAGAGGGCAACGAACTGAGGCAGTCAATACCCCCATCAGCCCTGTTATTCTAGCACCGACTAAGCCGTATTTAGGAAACCTCCCACACTGCAGCAAGTGCAACTACCATCATCATGGAGTTTGCCGAAAGCCGCATTGCAATAGACGCAACTTGAAGAGGCATACCGCCCACTTCTGTAGAACTCCGGTTGAGTTCATCACTTCAACTACCAACGTTGGAACCATTCCCATATGTCACCTTTGTGGTGAAATAGGACATTACAAGAGGGATTGTCCAACAGAGAAGAACGACGGGGGAGTAGGAGGATTTTGACCCCAATACATGGGAAAGCATCAAAGAACCCTGCTATATTTTGGTACGCTTCCAAACCCCGATAACTAGCTACAATTATGATTACTCTTCCGTTCAAATTAAATCACAACAATTATATAAAATTTGAAACCCTAACAAGTAAGCTATAATGACTTAGTGTATACATAGGGGTCATTTATAATTAAGATTTGTAGACTTAGAGTGAGTAATCCCGCCTCATTTCTTGTTCCTTGTTTGGTTGTGGATTTAGGGCAGGGTTGCTCAGTCAAAGGTCTTACCAATCTTAATTATACATGACTTGTATACACCAAGCGATTATAGAGAGACCTAGTAAGGATAGTTTCATGAAAGTTCATGATTTCAAATTATCAGAACCCTCATATTGGTAGTACCCACCAATTTCGAATCAAAAAGGGGTTTGTAGCAATAATAACAGAATAAAACCAGAAACGTTGAAAACTTAGGTTCATAAGATATCATCCTAGTAATCATTCCTCCCAGAATGACTTAATATCTATTTCGTCGAGAAAAATTTCGACATTCTCATTCGACATGGTTTGGCCTGGCCCTTACCATGTGAAAAATTCTTATGCTGTATAAGAGAACTTTTTCCTTAATCAGCCGTAAGTTGAAATTCTTTCAACCCATAACACAAAACCTTAGGTTGTCTCTCGTTTCAAAACTTCAGAAGTACCCATGTGAAGAGTACCACGCCTTTCTAGCCTACTCAGTAGACATGAAACTTCAAACGAAAAGCACTGAAGTAGTCTTAGAAGTCAGTAACTACCAAAGTAGCTCAATAGATCTCATAGGAAAATCATCGAACCATAGGTCAAGTTCAATAATAGAGACTAAGAACTCATTGAGTTAATCTATCACTGCTAAGTGTATACACGAGAGTAGTATATAAGTTAGACTTAAAAAGATTAAGGATGTGTGATTCCGCCCTATCTCCTGTTCCTTGTTTGGTTGTGGACCTGGGGCAGAGTCACCCATCCGAACGTTTTGTGAAATCTAAATTATATACGACTTGTATACACGAGGTGATGATGGATGAGCCAAGTATGAGTCTGGTCATGAACTTCGGAGCAAAAGCCAGCATCATGTATTCTACCAGGTAGTATTCAACATGAGACCACGACAGTGGGTCGAGCTACTAAATGACTACGAATTTGAAATTCGTTATCATCTCGAAAAAGCCAATATAGTAGCTGACACCCTAAGTCGGAAAGAGTACCCAGGTCATAGTGCCAATCATGGACTATGATAACTCATTCAAATCTATCCACACAGAGTAAGGAGGCTCAACAGGAAGCCTTGAGACCTGAAAATGTGGCAAGATAACTAGAACGTATGAGTGTATGGTATGCCAATATCTGTTATCTCCACTGAGGTAATAGAATCATCTACTAGTTCAGGCCGTCACTCAAAAACCTCTAGGAACCAGAGTAGTCATGATTCTATGGGATCGGCTTTGGTAAAGAATGGGATATCCATTTACCAATTAGTCGAGTCCTTTATCACGCTAGCATTCAAGTTGCTCCATTCGAAACCTTCTGCAGCCAAAAGTGCAGATTCTATTTGCACTGGACTAAAGTAGGTAATACGCAACTAGCTAGAGATCCAATTTCCACACAACACCCTTGCTGATCTGGAATTCATCCGAGAAACTACCAAAAACAAAATACGAATCGGGAAGCGCCATAAAACTTCCAGAGTTAACCAGAGAAGCTACGGCTTCGATAAAAAGAAAACCCTTGGAATTACAGGATTGATGACCTTGTCATGTGAAGGTCTCACTCAGGAAGGACAAGATGCGCCTGTAAAAGCGTGAAATACAAAACTCAAAGTACATAGGACCATTTGAGGTTCTTACCAGAATGGGTCTTGTACTTTTAAACTTAAACTACCACCAAAACCTTAATAACATTCATCCCATCTTTCACATATCTAATCTAAAGAGGTGTCTACCCGCTGAAACACTTGTTATTTCACTCGATGAAATCAAGTTAAATAAAAGTCTACACTCCGTAGTAGAACCAATGAAAACCATGGATAGGGAAATCAAAAGAACCACGCTAAGTCTCATCTCGTTAGTGAAGGTTCGCTGGATTACAAACCAGGGACCTGAATTCACTTGGGAAAGGAAAGATTAGACCTAGTCCATGGTTATCACGTCAGACTTAATTTCGGGACGAAATTCCCTCTAACGGGGGGATAATGTGACACCAGTCAAGTTTTGGTCAAAAATAAATTGATCAATAATCCTAATTGGGATGAACCAAGTGGTAGAGTTTGTAACAAGGTTTCCAAAAACATAAAGAACACTGAAATGCGAGTTATAACGAAGAAGTTATGACCAATCGAAAATCTGCGGTAAACCGGCAAAACACTGTTCAGTGTAAAAAGTGAATTTTCGATAAAAGGCTTTTTAGCCTTAACAATCTAAATAAAAGTTGTAGAATATGTTAAACCGAGAACCTTCATAAAAAGAACGTGAAAATCCGACTTCGTATGAGGAAGTTATGATTTTTCGAAGTTTCGGTTAGCAATAGACAGCTAAAAATTCGAAATATAAATCGAATGATATTTAGCCGACCCAACTTAAACGAGAATCGAAGGTCTCGTCAAAAGTAGCACAACGGTAAAAAGACAGACGAAAACGGACGTCGGATGAAGAAGTTATGAATTTTTAACGGATTCCCGTCCCGGTCTGTTTAAAATAATAATATTAAAAATAAAGTCAAAATCACCTGACGAAGTCTAAACGAAAGTCGTAGAGTAAGGTTTTACCTACGCATGCATATAAAGAACATCAAAAACGGAGCTCGTATGCGAAAGTTATGATTTTCGCAAGTTTTGGCACAAAAATAAAGAAAAAATAGGAAAACCGGGCAATTTCGCATGTAACACGTCACCTCGCACGTGGCAGCTGCTGAGTGGACCGAAGCCATGCGTAGCACCTCCTGATTGGACCGCAGCCGAGGTCCACTAAGAAGCGAACAGCCTCGCATCGGACACCCCGGAGACACCCCCTTCGCATGCGTGTCAGTCTCCCATTGGACCGAAGGTTGGTCAAATCCGAAGCCTCCATTTGTCCGAGGCACGTGCCTCGCACCGGGTCAGAAGCTCCACCCCCTTAACCTTCGCACGTGGCCTTCGCAGGAGCTGCCACGTAGCTGCTGACTCATCCGAGCCTCGCCACCTGTCACCTTCGGACCGAAACCTCGCACCCCCATATAAAGGGTGCGAGCCTTCTCGGATGGAAGGGTTTTTCACCCCATTTTTGGCCATTTTTCACTCCTCTCACTTCCATAACTTCACAAACAACCCCCAAGGCCCCGGTATCACGTCTAAAGCCCGAAGCAAGCCCCGGAGCCCTGGAATTCTCGAAAATTCATCCTCTCTCCTGTCGAAACTCTGCCCGGTTAACAAAGGTAGTTTGCATTAACAAAGGTACTATACAGAGTACCAGGGTTAGCAAACACGTGGTAATGCCGGGTTTGCATTAGCAAAGGTACTATACAGAGTGCCCGAGGTAGCAAACACGAGGTAATAATACACAATTCCGGGTTTGCATTAGCAAAGGTACTATACAGAGTGCCCGAGTTAGCAAACACGAGGTAATAATACACAATTCCGGGTTTGCATGAGCAATGGTACTATACAGAGTACCAGAGTTAGCAAACCCGAGGTAATAATTCATGATTTAAGTACACTAGAATACACTGTTTTACAAGAAACTAGGGTTTTGATTCAAGAATATACTGTCAATCATTATTTCAGAATGATTGAGTTTTCAAAACTAATATACATGTAACGTTTAATATGCTTTTTATGAGACTCTATATTCAGGTTGTTTAATTTGTTTTAGACAACAGAGGAAAGTCCTGACATTATAACCAGAATCTCCAGCTGGGGATCGAAACAAGTGTGTGTAGATCTATATCGGGATTGACAACCCCGCACTCAGGCTGCTAGCTACAATTAGATGAGTGACAATTGTTATCACCAGTTTAAACGCCCACAAAGCGTTTGTTTCAAGCCATCAGTCATAGTATGGTTATAATAAAAACTACTCATTAAAAAGGTATTAACAATACGTTTAGTGTATAAACAAATAAACGAAAGTACACCTTCAAAGTACCAGTTTATAGAATACAAAATACAATGGTTTAATACAACTTTCATTAACACCTGGTGGAGCCAGGCACACTCTCAAATACAAGTTTTCAGAAAGGAATACAAATACAAAATAGTAATACAAAGAGAACGGTTTATGGGATTAAACCACTTATCAAATGGAACTTAGTCATTCAATCTCTATAAACTAGTATAACATAAATGACCTTTAGTGGTTAATTCTATAATTCCTTAGTTATTACATCATAGTTATACATAAGTAATATCCGATTGACAGTGAAATGTGTGACTTCCGCCTTACTTCCTGTTCCTTGTTTGGTTGTGGGCTTAGGGCAGATGCACCCACTTGACTGTCCATTCGATATTGTGTTATGTATATTCAGTATAAACTAAGTAATTACAGAGGGAAACTATTGAGGTTATCAATCTAGCACCTCAGGAAATATAGGATTTCCTGGAGAAACCAGTGAACTTATTCAAAGAACTTAGGGTATACTTAACAGAACTAAAATACTTATGAACTCACCAGCTTAAATGCTGATCTACTCTTTCCAAATAACTTGTATTCTCAGGAATCCAGTAGACAGGTACACTCCAGAAGCTTTTGAGAAGACTACCTAGTACCGTACCGCGACTCTTGTCATCTGTTGTACCTACTTTAGTGTTTGAATATGTAATGTTTAAACACTTATGCAAAACTTATACTTATTAATGCAATGGTTGTTTGTACTTTGATTACTATGTTACATGTGTTGTGATACTTACCTTATGTCCTCCGCCCCCGAACGTTTCCGCCGTTCTGGTTTGGGGGTGCGACATCTAACCTCTCTCTCAAAGTCCTCCATTTGTTTATGGTGTGTTGTGATTCCATTAGAGGTGCAACATTTGAGGCACTAAGCTCTTGAAAGGCCAAAACTCTACAAGCTACAACAAAGAGGTAATTGTCTAACTTGTTTTAATGTTCAAATATCAAGTTGTATGCTAGTTGTAGGTTTCATGCTTTTGATATTTTTTTGTTGCAAGTATAACTAGAGAAAACTTAGATCCAAAGCATTAGGGTTATATGTGCACCATAGGGATGTTAGAGTACATAAAACCCAACAGTGGTATCAGAGCCATGGGTTGTTTTTTTGTTATATAGATGCATTGATTATTTGTTAAAAGCTGAAAAAATTGAAAACCTGATGTCTAGACAATTGACTCGACGACTCCTATGATCTGGCTCGACGAGTCAAGCACAAATCAATCAAACTCGACGAGTCCAGTATCTGACTCGATGAGTTGGATAGGCTAGTTGCAGTTTTTCGGGATTTTTGGCCAGAATTGGATTAGGATCATTACCATGAACTGTTTTATATCATAAAATCTGTTTTTTCTGATATGGTAGTTATCGACCTCATCCAATTAAAAGATAAATTGTCAAATCTTGAGATAATTACTAGTTTATATGATAAGGTAATTGTTTTTAATTCTTTGATTTGAAGTTATCTTGCTATAAGAGTTGCATTAGGTCAAATTTGTAAAAAGATAAAATTAAGATTATTTTATTAGGTTATAATTTGATCTAAATGATTTAAAGGAGTTACAAAACTTGCCATCAAGTTTTGGAACTCAAAATGTTTTTTTTAAAAGGAGTTACAAAACTTGCCATCAAGTTTGGAATCAAAAGGTTTTCAAGAGTTACAAAGCTTGCCCTCAAGTTTTGGAAATTGAAAAGTCTCATTTATGAAACATTGAATTCTAAAAAACCTAGTAATTTGAAAAGGTGCAACTCTTGGGTTCATAACTTAAAAAAAATTAAATAAATAGTTTTAATTTTGAATTTTGTATTTAGAACCATATTGTTTCCTTTGAATAGTTCAAATTACACTCTTATGGACTTTATTAAATTGATTAAATGTTTAATTAAAAGAGAAAGTTAGTAAATCCATAATCATAGGGTTTAAAGTTAATTAAATTAAAAGTTTAATTTATTAATAGATTAAACCAACTAATATTTTAAATGTGTAAAATACACCCATATACTATATAAAATTAAAAGTCTAATATATTATATATGTATAAGTTAAAAGTCAGTCTTACCGTTAGTAGGCCTCATTCACAAAGCTGGTCTATAAGGGGTGTTTAAGGAAGCGGCCTGTAAAATGACCGTCATTGGGTATACAGTCTTACCCACGTCACCCTTTACCAGTGGAGGGTCGTTAGTCGAACGGGTTTGATAGGACACTTAAATCCTCATTAAAAGTATAAGTAAGTACAAAGTAACTAAATACTTTATAAATTCCCAATCCTAGTTACTTTAGGAAAAATGTGAATTTGATGCTAACCCATGAAATTGCACATTACATCTTATTGGTTAGTTAGTGGAGCGTGTGTGGTTAACCAGCACACTAATATGGACTAATAAAGGATGGCAATGGGTTTCTCGTAAATTATCATTGATCAATAGAGCGTGTGTGGTTAACCGGCACATTGATTAGGTGATTAATGACATCGAGAGTACCAAGCTAATTTGCATGGTTATTCACACCTTGTTTGTGATCCTCGGTATCCCAGTCACAAACTTGAAGGGCATAATCGGGATTAAACATGCCATTGAAAAGTTCAATGAATCTCAAAAGAATATAGGAATTTCAATTCATTTAAAACCTAATATTCATTTTCGTTTTTCATGGTGGAAATTGGTAAATAGTCATTTACCTACCTTTAAATATTTTGCAATTGGATTACGACATCCCTCTTTCGAATTGCAGAATATTGTGTTGGTTCCTAGCCTTAATATTTCATTTGGGTGTTATATTCAGGACTTAAATCAATTAACTTGAATTTCTCCCTTGTAGATGTTTAGTTTTGACACCTATGGTCTTCCCGAATCTTATGGAAAAAGCTTTCCTCATGAAGATGATGTTCACAGAAATCATACTTCACTTCCTCCACCTCCTCCAATTATTCTCCCTGACCCACGTGTTCGTCGACTTGAAAAGTTCAAGGTCACTCAAACCCTATTGGGAATCAAACACCAAGATGGAAGGTTTGTGTGTGTACATGTCTTGGAGATGAAGTCACACATTGACAGGCTGGGAATGCCAGGTGTCATTGTCTCGAGGAAGTTGGCTGTTGACTTGGTTCTTCAATCACTTCCTAAGTCATATAGTGAGTTCGTTAAAGATTACTATATAACAGACCACGGTGTGACCCTTATCGATCTTACTTATTTGCTTATTACTGCTGAATCAGAAATGATTTGGCGCACTGGTAATGCAAATTTGATTGGAAGATCTAAATCCCAAACTTCCATGGACATTGACAATAGAAACATTGGAAGTCCAGAAAAGTCTTTTCTTCCCAATGGAAAGGGATCAGCCATGGTCGAACCATTAGACCAAATGGTAAAGAAAAAGGCTAAGTCTGAGATTGTCCCGTGTGCCATTCCAAAAGAGTCTGTTTGTTACTACTGCCAAGAGAAGGGGCATTGGTTGCGAAGCTGCCTTATGTACCTAAAGGATCACAAGGATGGTAAAGTCAAAGTGGTTGACTCTGCTTTAGGTAAGTCCACTATTTAACTCTATTAAGTTTCTATTTGAAGATTCTTAATACATGATGTGATGAGATCATATTTTGATGTTTTGTAGGATCGAAGAAAAGAAAGGAAGCTTAAAGGAAAAGTATGATGAGTCTGATTGCGAAGAGATGGATTTCGATCACATGATTCGATGATCAGCATTGTGAGCTGCTACTTAGGAGTTATTATAGATTGCTTAGAAATATGTAGTGACATAGTTTTCATTTGTAATTGCATTGTAAGAAAAAGATTTTCCACAATTTTAATAAATAAAGAAAATTTTTATTTTATTTTATTGTATATTTCCTGGCAATGACATTTGTGAAAATTGATGTTTGTATGTTTCTATTTTTAGCAATATGGATTTGATTCTTTCGTTTGTGGTAGTGTCTAAATTTACCAAATAAGGAAAGATTCTCATCACCAAGTTTCAATTGGACAGAAACTTGGAATCACGCAACTTGTATTGTATAATGAATGAGAACCTTTGTCTTTGGGAAATTAAGACTAATTCCTTGTTCACATTTATATGTGAGTCAAGTGAAGGACTAGGGGATCGGGTACACTTGGTTGTGCACTGGTCAGGTCCACCACAAAGAACAATAAGACTATTTGTCATGATTTACTAAAAGTTTAGTGAATATGATTATGCTTACAAGATTAAAAATAATTCTGAATCATTGAAAAAGTTTCAATGTATAGCAGAACGACTAAGAAGAATCAATTAGGCAGAAAGATAAAAGTTTCTCCAATCTGAAAGGAAAGAAGAGTACTTAAGTATCATGTTTTATGATCATCTTAATGATTATGAAAACCATATCACAATTGATCCTCTAAGGACACCTTAGTACATAAGTATGGCTAAGATGAGGAATCGGAATTTGTTGAAATGGTTAAATCAATTAAAGTGAGTCATACTTCATTTCAAAATAAAGTCTTAGAGTGATACTCTGAGATTGTTCCTTGAGTGACATATCTTAAGTAGGTTTATAACACATTTAGAATTGGTAGTTGTGATGTCTTTAAGACGAAGATCAACTAAGAACAATTGTATGAAGTGTTTTTCCTTGATAAGAATCCGTACTAACTCTTAAATATTTGTTTGTCAAGGAGTGTTTCTTGACAAGAGAGTCTTATATGTCAAGAAGTCAGTGGGTGTCCTAAAGATCTTGAAAAGTTTCAGGAACTAATCAAGAATAAACCTATTGTGTATCACTAGCTCACGACTTGAGGTTTGTAACCTATCATGTTCACATATTCTTGTTTCTGTGCCCATTCCAGTTAACAGTTGACTATGCATGTGAGTTCTACGAGTTCTCAATTGTATGCATAATGTGAAGGACCTTGATCAGTAAAAGTTCATTGATCAGTATAGGTGAGCTGCTTAACAACTTGGAAGACATGGTAGGCCCTTGTGCTGCCAAGTGGCAAGAAATTAATATTGAACAAGTTCAGTCCATATGAGGTTGAGTTTGTCAGAGACCTTATCTTATGGTAATGGTTGGAAATGACAGATTCACATGGATAGGAACACATACACCATAAAATTTAAGTGTCATAAGGTTTCTCTCCAATTCATGAAAATGATTGTGAGGAAACGCTTTTACTAAGTAGATTTTAATGAGATTACCGTTGTGTTAATCTCATTCTCAAATTCAATTATGATTACGACATCCCTCTTCATAGTTCGAAGTGTGAGAAATGGAAAAAGTTTGAACATTCGGGACTTAGTGCTGTAAGTTCTGAAATAGTTTAGACACACATGGGCTTTCTAATAAAATGTGTATGAGCTTAGATAAAGTCTTATCGAAGCATCTCGTATCAGAAATCTGAACTTTGGTAAGAAAGTCAATAAAGTATTGATTTCTAGAAGTCCAGTTGATTTTGGATACATGTCAAAGCTAGTGGGAGCATAAATGTTATGCTAGTAACAAAATAAATGTTATGCTAGTGGGAGCATGAATATTATGGTAAGTGTTGCGAGTTAGCAATACTATTTATAGGAAACAAAGTTATAATTTACAAAGTTGCAAAGGTTGAAAAGTTGTTTCGCTATAGTAAGGGAGAGGATACTTATACTTTATTTCGAATCTAAAAGTTTAGATAGAAGTATTAATCAAACTTAGTCATTGATATATATGAATACCATGTTGAAATATTTCAACATTGGAAATTCTATATATGGAAATATTATAGCAAAAGACTGGTCAAGTATCATGTCTTTATGTAAGACATTATGAATCGTGTCGCATATGCTATAATATTCACGTGTTCTAATTTTCCAAATGCCTAGGGGATTAATAGGGAAAAAGGACTAGAACCGGATATGACTAAGTGGTTAAACAACTATCAAGGACAATCTAAGGTTCGCTAAGGATTGGTTACTTAAGGACAGTTGGAAGTATAGTAATGGATGGACCATATTGACATTATTATGAATAGACATAATTCTATTAATAATGCATTGCCATATGGAAAAATATGGAAATATTTTCGTAATGGGAGTTGGTGTAGTGGTGTGTAATTGAGTATGAGAATCAAATCAGAGTAAATGATGAACACAAGAAGTAAATAAGGTCTGGTTTAGCTCATATTACTTTCAGAGAACAAGAGTACAAAACTGATAGTAAACCATGGAAAACTCTACTATCAACTCTATGTTTAGCTCCTATTTATAGGAGGCTGAAAGTTCAAAAAATACTATGGCTAGACATTACGCTTCATGAAAAAGAAGCCTTAGCAAATACATAGAAAACATACGAAATTGACAAATACACAGACTTCGACATATTACAAGATATTTCGACTCTACAATCTCCCCCTTTGTAATCATGTCGAACTTCTCAATTCGTGAGAATCTGTGCAGCAAAGTGCATCATCCTTCGTATCTCCGAGTACCATGTCGTTATCTTCCTTAACTCAACTTTATCTCCATCATTATTCTTCTTGCAATTATTCATACGAACAACGAAGTTTGTATATTGCGAAGTAGTATATCTTTCTATCTCTGAAGACTGGAATAAAAACCTCTTAGCTCTGCCATTCTTATCTTTTCCTGCAAAGACCAATCCAAACGGCTTCAAACAAATCTCCCCATCAACATATTTATTCAGTTCAGCTTGTGACTTCGACACTACCGTAGCCACTTTCACTTCCTTCCCAAGTGTCGTTGACAATTCAACATCACTCAAGGCTAGACAATCATAATAATTGTCTATGAAAATTTTGATATGACCAAGACCTAGTCTCAAAATTTCCTTATCAGTTCCTTGAAGTTGAGAAGCATCCATGTCATTCAGAATTAATGCAACTTGAATAAGATCATTCAAGTTCGTGAGAGGGAAATCTGCTATCGAGAAATCACATGCAACATTATTTGCTCTGACAACATGATAACGAAAGTTATGTATCATGTTCTCAAACATTACATCTTTTGTGATACTCAACACCTTTGTGATCTTGATGAGTGACCACACTTCTTGTTGTTCCTTTCCCACAACAGCATGAAACCTAAGTTTCATATGAAGAAAGTCATCTTCCTTCTTGAACTTCTCTATCACGTTATATTGAGCAGTAATGAACATCATTTCGTTAACAGGAAAGTCGAGTTGATTCATTTCAGAATTTTCGATAGAGTAACTCCTTCGTGGTTTCTTCTCGAATGCATACATTTGATTGTATGCCACTCTGGCTTTGATGTTTTCGTAACTATGCAACTTATTTGGATCTCCCTTATCCATGTGAGATGGATCATTCTCACGAAGCCTCATTATGCTTTGAATATGTCTCAGTTTCTCCATTTCAGCTTCTATCTCATCCTTCCTTTCTTATTTTGACTTTTCAATCACAATCACTTTCCCTTTATCTCTATCAGCTTCAGAAACTTTTGGCTTTGAAGAACTAGAACTCCCTCCTTCAGTTGTTGAACCAAATACAACCCCTTTCACTATTGGCTTTGTTGTGGTTTTGATGGCTTGTGTTGTATTGACTTTCGAAACAATTGGAGTGATGATTTGAGTTGACACTACCTTCGTTGAAACTTGAGTAGGTATCACTTTTTCGACAGTTGTGGACTTGTCTTTGCCTTCATTCAAAAGCTTTGAAGTTTTACCTCATTGAGCTTTCTTCTCTTTTTCTCCCCCTTGCACCCCTGTGACAACAGGTGGGACACCAGTAGGTAGCATATTTGCAAACTTCGAAATTGGAGCAACAGCCTTCTGAATAGCTTGATCCAAACTGTGTAACTTCTGAGTTAAAAAATCAGGAGTTAAAAAGGAAGTGGGAGCAGGTTTGGAAACTAATTCTTTCAATTCACCAATTAAGGTTCCCATCTTATCGAAATTTTGAGCATCTTATTTAGCCTTTGCTTCAAACTGAGGAGATAATGATTGATACCATTCGACAATCTTTGTCACTGCGGCCGCTATAGTGTCAACATTCGACTTGATTATCGAATAGTTAGAATTTAGCTCATTTATCTCTTTTGAGACTTCAACCTTAAGCTCCTCAAGTTTTTGATTGCCATCTTCTCGAACTGTCTTCACATCTTTAACAAAAAGAACATGTCGTTCTTTAGCTGTCAAACGAAGATCTTTGATTTCAGAATTAAACGAATCAGTCTGAGCCTTGACCCTCAACTCGTTACTTTTATCCATAACATCCAATTGCTTCTGCATTCGAAGCTCCATTGCCTTTAACACAACATCAACCTCTATTCCCGAAACCGAATTCTTTGCTCCGGAATCAGCTTGTGATTGAAGAATAGAATTGAGTTTTCGATTGAGAATCTTGAACTCCTTCCACGACATCAGCATATGATTAGGTATGTTCTCCTCTTCGGAATCAAATTCCAAATCAACAAATGTTCCTCCGAAACCTCGCCATCTGTTTCATCATCGGAATTTGGTTTTGGTGGATCAGTGGATTGTGATGGGAAAAGTGTAGTGAAGGGTTGTTGTAATACTTGATCAAAAGTTGGTGAAGTAGTGGTAGTGGAAATTGGTTGAATAAAAGGTGGAAGTGAAACAAAAGTACTTGAAATAGGTTCAGAAGAAGATATAGTAGGAATACCTTTAGATGATGGATCAACATTCACCAGAACATGTGCACCCGTATGAGATACGTTTGCAACAATGGGAGAAATTGGAACCTTCTCAGGAACTGATTTGGTTACAACAATTTCGAGTGGAACTGTTGTTGTTGGCAACGAAACATTTGTGAGGATTAGTGGTTGTGAGAGTTTTGGGGAATTCGAACCCAAAGGTATTTCTGGGACGATCTCACTATCTGATGATCCATCATTAACTACCAGCTTTCGTTTCTTTCTCTTCTTGTTGATGTGCTTCGCCATATCCTCAGCTCTTCGTTTCTTGGATGATGGTGAAACTAGTACAAGAATCTCACGAACTTTCACTGCTTGTTGGTTAAGCTGAGGTTTGTGAATAGTAGGAGATTGATCTTCTGATGAAGTTCGTTTCTTATAAGAGAAATTCCTTAACCTTTTGGACACATCGGATTTCGAAGGGATCAAGTCCTACGAAGATTTAGGAACAACCTTCTCCTTAGGCTTCTCAGTTTCGTTTGCAATCTTCTTAGGAGACTTAGACTTAGCTTGTTTCTTGGGGCTTTTGTGAACAATATTATCATCTCCCTTCTTTGACTTCTTTGATTTCTAGGATGAACCTGGATTACTGCTTTTTAACAAAACACCATTTGTAATGGAAGGATTCACATTCTTCAAATAAGCCATCAAGACAGAATTTGATGGATCAATCTTCTTAAGCATACCATCAGGAATTCGAGCAACATTGGGGAAAACCTCCGAATCATCTTCCACTGACTTCGGAAAGTGATACTTCATAAATTCTGCTTTATCTTCATCAACAGGAAATGAAATACCCTCCTTCTCATAAGCATACTGAAGTATTAAACTCGAGTATCGAGCACACGAAATCCCCTGTATCACATTAGTATTCTCCACACTCTTCAGGAATTCTTTCCACATTTGAGTTGAGAAATCAACAGCAAGATCATAGTAAATGCCAGAAACCATGACATATACTTCCATTCTTCCTTTGTCTAATCCAACACTTCTACCAGTCAAACAACGAAGAAAAATTTCACACAGAAAGTTCCAAATGCTTGGAAGGCTCGACTTCTTGAAATCACTAATCTTGGTGAGTGGGGGTTGATGACCCATCTCGTTGAATATGTGAATGACTTGAGCATTAGTGATAGTATGGTACGTTGGAGAATTAGGGATTCCAAGAATTTGACAAAACAGTTTCTTGGAAATACGAACCTTCTTATCATTCACCAAGTTGAATGTAATCACATCTAGGGCTTTGTTGTATGAAGCAGTTGAACCAGCCATTGAAAACCAGGACATCGGAACAACAAAGGCGTTAAACATACCAGTGGCAAGACTTGAATGTTGAAGAGCAACAATCAATATCTTGAGTTCTTCTGGGTACAACGAAACATCAGCCTCAACTTGATAGTTGGTGCTTTGAATCTTCATGATTCGTTGTTGAGATGAGGCATCGTCAGTGGTGTTGGTGGGATCAGCAGCCATTGATTAGGGTGTTGAGAAATTCTTGAAGAACAGAGAATGTTTAGGGCCTTTTTTATCGTCTGAGAATTTGAACGCGTAATTATAAAAGGAGATTATAACTTCCTTTTATATGTATCCTCAATAGAATTCCAAACGTTTTCTTTAAAGAGTAAGCCACGTCTGTCCTTGAAACTCGCACCATTAGCTGTAACGTGTACCATGTCAGATAAAGTGCCTTGAAAGTGGGACCACGTTGCCAAACTGTCACATCAAACTGTTCGTGAGTACCAAGTGGATAAGATCGAAAACCTTCGGCATAGAGGTTAGGCTCTTTCGTCTTTGGAATTAGAGACGAAGTCATATGCCAGACTGTCGAAATCATCAGCCTGAGTTGGTAATACTCATAACCTCAAGGATTTTGTGAGTGCAGTGTGCCAATAGAATAAGATAAGAAGTAATCTAATGAAAATTTGGGATCTGTGATGTCGAAAAATAAAATTTCGACACAAAGGCAGTTAAACCCCGTGAAAAGGTTACTTCGTTAATTATCAAGAGAGATAATCAACAACTTGTGTGGTTTCCCGTGAATTACAATCGAATACTTATCAAGAAGTATCGAAGGGCTTCTTTTTCAAGGCTTCGTGGGTAGCTTAAAATTTTCGTTACATATCAACCTAAACATAAGGTGAGTAATTGTAACAGAAATTACTTGTGTGACCAGTGTAGTCAGTGACAAGTATGCTTTGGATTAATTTGAAAGTGACAATTGAAAGAACTGATACTCCCACGAAAATCATATTCAAAGAAAAATTATTTTCAGCTGGATCCTGTTGGGTAACAAATGTCGTGGGCTTCGAACATTTGATCAAGACCACTCATAAAGAAAGAATATGATTTGGAGCATCGAAAATTTGGTACTAAAACAAATGTTTCGTGAAAATCTGGAACATAGTTCCCCGTCAATTCCTTAAAAAATTAGAAAATTGGGTTTCACTTTCATCACGGCCTCATGAATCAAGATCATAAACACAGAGTTTTGATATGTCTAAGTCATGATTGGTTTGATCAATGACCTCTTGGACATACGACATTGTGTGTGAAATGTGTTAGAAGTTTGAGATGAAAAATGTTGTTTCACGAATTCAATTGTACCTCTATTATGCTTGGACCAAACAGAAAACTCTTAACTCATTTGAGAAGAGTTAGGTAACTCAGTAGACTAATGTGAATGCAATCCTGATTGGGAAGAAATTTTTGTAATGAAAAATTTCATTAAGGCTTTCGAAATCACACATTGAGTCAATGGAGGCTTGGGTCGACATGCTGCAACATGCTTCTATGGACATTCTAACTAGTACAAAGTGTCGAAATTTTACCTTACCCTAGAAACGCAAGCATGACCCTTGTAAAACTTCTTTGGAATCTGTACTAAGAAAGAAAATACAAAATACAAAATAACAAAAATATTTTTGGTCTTTTATGTTTTTGAAAAGAAAGAAAATATTTTTGTGTTTTTAAGTTTTTCGAAAAATAAAACAAATAACAAAATAAAATCTTTTTGGTATTTTTGATTTTTCGAAAAGAATACAAATTAACGAAAATATTTTTGGTTATTTTCAATTTTTCGAAATTAAAAATAATAAATGAAAACTTAAGAATGTACCAAACTAACGAAACTTTTCTTTCCCAAATGTCGAAAACGAAGTGTATCGAAGCGCTGAATATGAACAGTAACCTCTGAATGGTTAATACTATACGCCTCTGAACTATTCAATAATACCGCTGAATCGACACTTTTTCTTCATCTTTCTTTGTTATTCTTTCGAAAGTAGTCCTGGAACCGAACTTGCTTCAATCATTCCCAATCTTGTCAAAATTATAACAAATGATTTTTCGTCCATCTTCCACATGATCTTTGATGAAATGAGAACGAAGTGCAATATGTTTGGTTTTCGAATGTTGTACTGGATTATAACAAATGCGTATAGCACTTTGTGAATCACAATACAATGAAATCTTTTTCATATTAATTGCATAGTCACGCAATTGACTCTGGATCCATATGATTTGCGAAGTGCAAGCAGCAGCTGCAACATACTTAGCTTCAACAGTAGAAATTGCAACACAAGTTTGCTTTTTCGATTGCCAACTTACAAGCTTCCCATCTAACAATTGACATCCTCCACTTGTACTTTTTCGATCAAGTGTACATCCTCCCAGATCTGCATCTGAAAACGCTTGAATGAAAAATCCTGATTTCGAAGGATACCACAATCCTAACGAAATTGTTCCCTTGAGATAACGAAAAATATTTTTCACCGCAGTCAAGTGTGGTTCTCAAGGATTTGCTTGATACCTAGCACAATTACATACAAAAAACATGATATCAGGTCGACTTGCTGTAAGATAAAGCAATGAACCTATCATACTCCTGTATAAAGTAAGGTCAACAGTAGTTGTGTCTAACGAAGGTGTTAGCCTTGTTCCAACCGCCATTGGTACTCTTAACTTCGTGCTATTAGTCATTCCAAATTTTTCGAGCAAATTCCTGGTATATTTTTCTTGATTGATGAAAATTCCTTCTCTGCTTTGATGAATGTTTAAACCAAGAAAATTATTGATTTTACCCATCATGCTCATTTCAAATTGGCTTTTCATCAAACATTCGAATTCACTAGACAAAGCAGGGTCAGTAGAGCCAAAAATAATATCATCGACATAAATTTGAACAAGCATTAGATGATTCCCAACTTTCTTTCGAAATAATTTGGGGTCAACTGATCCTTATTTAAATTTCGATTGTTTTAAGAAACTAGTAAGAGTTGTATACCAGGCTCTTAATGCTTGTTTTAAGCCATATATTGCTTTATCTAAAATATAAACATGATCATGATATTCTTCATTTATGAAACCTCAAGGTTGTTCAACACAAACTGTTTCTTCGAGTTCACCATTGAGAAAAGCACACTTCACATCCATTTGATAAACATCAAAATCTTTGTGAGCTATATAAGCCAAAAATATCCGAACAGCCTCGAGTCTTGCGACAGGGGCAAACGTTTCTTCATAATCGATACCTTCTTGTTGCGAATATCCTTTAATGACTAATCGTGCTTTATTTCGAACAATATTTCCATCCTTGTCGGTTTTGTTTTTGAAAATCCATTTTAATCCGACAATTGAAACATTTTCAGGTTTAGGAAGTAACCTCCAAACCTTGTTTCTATCGAACTCAGCAAGTTCAGATTGCATTGCTACAACCCAATCTGAGTGTTCCATTGCAACCTTAACTGTCTTTGGTTCTATTTTTGAAATGAAAACATTAAACATGCAAAATTCTTGACGAGCATTCAGTACCTCATTCTTTGCACGAATTTGAGCTGTAGTGAAAACTGATGGGTTTTAAGCATAAGAACAATTCTATGTGCTCATACAAACCCTAATGCTTGGATCTAGGTTTCTCTATTGTACATGCTTTCAATCCAAGACTTGCAAACCCTGATCTAGCATACATAATTCAAAAATTAACTTAATACATCAGATCTAGATGTTTACCTCTTCAAAGATTGGCTTAGATCTTCTTTTCTTCTTCTCTTGAGCTTAGAGTCACAATTGTAACTCCTCTAATGGATCACAAACACCTCAAGCAAGAAGGCAACTTTGAGAGAGGAGGGATGATGCTAATTTTCGGCCCTAGGGTTTCTCTTGGAAGCAAGTGGCCAAAAATTGGAGCCTTGGGGTCTTATTTATACTGTAGGGTGCTAGGGTTTCAGTCTAAACCCTAATGGATACCTTAGCCACCAAGTAGCCCAAGAAACCTTCTGGAATAAGGCCCTTGAAATAAAATATGATGATCCCTCATCATAATTTCGTTCCCCCTTAGTCCATTAGGTTTCCCAACCCAAAACTCAACTATCACACATTTGACAGTTTGTACCCCTTTATTTAATTAATCTCTTTTAGTCACCAAATTAATTCCTAATTAATTTATGACTAATACTAATTAAATAAATATGATTTCTCCTTTAATATATTATTCTTATAATATATTAATAAACCATAATATCCTCTCTCTTTCCTCAAATTACCTTGTCAAGTTGCTTTGGTGAAGGCAACCCAAAAGGACCATGCATAACCGGGTCAAGTACATACCAAATATAGTTACGGGCTTAGACACTAATCCAACAAAAACTCCATCTTGTGGATTCCCAATGACTTGTTCTTTTGGATGATTTCTTGTCCATTTTTCCAATGGTGGATATGCTGGATCAATGTCTAATGGTGCATCTTCGTACATTTCTTCATTGTCGGATCCTGCAACAGAATTATTATCATTTAGTTCATGAAACTCATCATTTTCATCAAGATTTATGGTTTCAATATCATTATGCTCCCCCTCAACATAATTGTCATTCCGATGCTCCCCCTCGAAACTTTCATTTATACTGCTATTCTCCCCCTCGAAAGGATGCTCCCCCTCAACCTTTGAGGTTATGTGTAGATGCTCCCCCTCCACTGGTGCATCTAGCATAATTTCGCCATTAGCAGTTGTATCTGATGTGATTGTTGAATCATCAGTATGTTTCGAAGATTCAGGAGTTTGATTATCTGCAGCATGGACTTCAGCATCTGCAACCCTATCTGGAACACCAAAAATTAAATCATAATCAAAATCAGATGAGTTATAACTTTGAGACTCATCATTTGATTCATTAAGAATTGGTTTTTGTTCGAACTATTGTTCAACTTGTTTCACATAATAATCATCAAAAGTGAGGTTAAATGTTTCTTCAAATTTTCTTGTTCGCTTATTCAACACTCTGTATGAAACCGAATTATTTGAATATCCCAAAAATATTCCTTCATCAGCCTTAGCTTGAAATTTTGAAAGATTATCTTTGACGTTCATGATAAAACACCTGCAACCAAACACATGAAAGAATTTAACATTTGGTGTTCGGTTATTTATGATTTAATACGGAGTTATATTGAAACGACGATGAATAAAGGATTGATTCTGAGTAAAACATGTTGTCGAAACTGCTTCTGCCCATAGATATTGAGGAAGATTCGCATATGTCAACATTGTTCTTGTTGCTTCACTTTTGATTCGCATATGTCAACATTGTTCTTGCTGCTTCACTTTTGATTTTACGAACATTCTTTTTCAGACTTGTCTCAATTTTCTTGATAAATTCAATCATTGTTTGAGCGACTTCAGATTTTAACCTGAGAAAATACACCCAAGTAAATCGTGAAAAATCATCAACAATAACCAAAATGTACCGTTTCTTGTTGATAGTGTCAACAGTTGATGGTCCACAAAGGTCAATATGAAGAAGTTCCAGCGGTTCAACAATTTTCGAATCTATGACAATTGGGTGTCCTTTACGATGTTGTTTTCCTTGTTCGCAAACTGCACATAAAGTATCATTGTCAAACTTTAGAACAGGTAAACCTCGAACAAGATCTTCTACTACCAACTTATTCAGATTTCGAAAGTTTAAATGAGATAAACGTCGATGCCACAACCAGCTAGCATCAGATGAAGCTTTCAAAATTAAACAAACTGAGGGTTTCCCAACAATACGTTTGATGTCAAGAGTGAACATATCGCCAAATCTTTTTTGATTTCAGCAAAACTTCGTTCGTCTCAACTTTAGAAATGATACTTCCTACTTCGTTAAACACAACTTGATTGCTAGTGCCCACAACAAGTTGTGAAGCACTTATCAAATTATGTTTAAGACCTTCAACATAAGCAACACGATTCACTATAAATTGTCCATTTGTTACTTTGCCATAACCTTTAACTTGACACTTGTGATTATTTCCAAACTTCACTACTCCTGCATTTTCCAAACTTCTAAAATCACGCAAATTCTCCTTCCCTCCAGTCATGTGACGTGAGCAACCACTATCAATGTACCATTTCTCATCATATTGCTCGTCACACAGTACCTGCAAACATTAGAAGAATTTAGGTACCCAAGGCTGTTTTGGTCCTTGGTCATTAGTTTGAAAAAGTGAATCAAATTTAGAACCTAAGGCCCAATTTCGAACTTTGGTTTTGAAAGTATCAATTAAGTTGACATCATCAGTTAAAGATATCGAAACATAATTTTTTGATAGTTTTGGACTTTCACTGACTTTCTACTTATGCTTCTCATTGTGTTTGTCCTTTGAGATTGGTTGCCATTTTTGAACTGGAGTATTTTATTCTTTTGAAAATGAACTCCCAGATGAAGTATCATTCAAATACTGTTCATAGGCCTTCTTGATTTGATGTTGAGAAAACTTTCCCGGTTGATACTTTTTCCCTTTTTCCTCAAGCCAATGATTGACTGTTTCCACACCAGATGAACCTCTTGTGTACGAAACTTTAGTGGCGTTGTGTGCGGATGGATTCGGAAAATTTGGTTTTTGTGGAATAAACTTTGAAGATGTTTTGGATTTATCATTCAAAAATGTTCGATTGTCTGAAAACTTTCGAACGTTTTCAAATTTTCGAACATTGTTAAATTCTCGAACATTGTCAAATTTTCGAATATTCTCAAATTTTCGAACATTGTCAAATTTTCGAACATTCTCAATTTTTCGAACATCGTCAAATTTTCGAATATTCTCAAATTTTTGAACATTTTCAAATTGCCGAACATTAGCAAAATATCGATTTGTTCTATTTGAAGAAAATCTGTTTTGATCATTTGTTGGTCTTGGAAAAGATGAATTTGAAGTTGAAAACTTTTGTTGGCTTTTTGAATGAAAATTCTTTTGTTGCACATTTGTTTGAAAAGTCTTTGAAGATGTTAATTTTGAAAACTTCGTTTAATTATTTTGATAATCAGACGAAGTTGTTTGAGCGGGATTTTCCCTTTTATCCGAACGAGTTGAAAACTTTGTTTTTACTAATTTAGACACCCCATTTTCAGACATGTTCTTAGATAGTATTTTTGATTGATTTTCATTTGACACTATTTGCCAAAAAAAATTCTTTCGTGCCTGTCTTTTCGAAATTCCCTTTTCATTCGAAAATTTTTCAACAAGATCCTTAAATTCTTGTGAATTAAGTTTCACATTCTCATTTGTTTCATTAGATTCTTGTTTCAAAATCTCTTTTGTATTTTGTTGTTTTTCATCCCATTTTCGTTGTGGTTTTTGTCTTTGAAAAACACACAAATTCTTTGTTAGATTATTTTCGACAGTGCTTTGGTTTGAAAAGAATCCTTCGTCTGATGTTTTCTTGTTATCTTCTTCGACCATTTTGTTGAACTCTGGTGTGATGTTTTCAACATTTCCAGTAGTGACAAACACTTGATTCGGAAATACAACATCATCTGAACACTTAAAATTTGGATACACAACATTATTTGTTTCCAAATAATGAGCACCTTTTTCAGATAAGACTTTGTCGAAATTTTCAGTGTCTCCAAACACTTGATCAACAACAACTCGTGGAATGGATGTTTCATTCGAAACATTCTTTTCTGTTTTAGAATTGTTCGACATTTCTTCTTCATTCTCATCATCACTACTATCCGTTTGACTGTCTCTTACACTCACATGATCAAGGTCACAAACATTCGAAGTAGATGGTCCATCAGTGTGATCCTCAACCATCGAATCATCACAAATTTCTTTGCCTTTTGACTTAGATGTGACATTAATGACAGATAACTGAGAACAATCGATACTTTCCTCCTCCTCAATTTCATTGATTTCGCTAAAACTATCAGAATTATCATCGATATCAGCAAAATTAGATTGAGAGTCAAGTTTTGAATTCTCAGTTCTTTTCAAAATTTTGATTTGTTCACTTTTGGTTAAAGTATCATTCACTATCTCTACAAGTTCATCAACATTCAAATATTCGTCTATCTTAACAATACCATAAACAAATCGATTACCAGGCACTTTATCGAATTCTGCTATGGTTTTCTCACAATCATAGGACAAACTATCAACTTTCTCTCTTTCGAAAACAAGAAATGGCAACAATTTCCTATGTTGTTCTTTGCTTATATCAGATGAATGATGCAATGAAGTCAATTTAGCATAAAGTCTTTTTGCTGAATTACAGTAAATGTTTCGCTGAGCAAGTAACATTCGAACGTCATTATCTAGACATTCCATATCATTATTCACATTATTCAATTGTAATTCCAGATACTCTACCCTGTTTCGTTTCGAATCTAGCAATTTTTGGGCCTCTAGCAACTGGATGTTTAGTTTCTTAGCTTCATTACTAGCAGACACCACAATGGTATCAAAGTAAGCAACAGTATCATCAAATGCAATTATTTCAGAATCATAAGCTTGTAAAGGAATGTTAAAAGACTGAAGAATAGAACGTACCTTCGTTGTCATCGGTGATTTGTCTCCTGATTTGGTCATGAAACAATGACCAGTCACCATTTCGTCCTCATCCTCTTCAAATTGTGCGAACATATCCCCATGCGTCAGATTGCGCATCTCTTCGTCATCAGACCCTGAAGACCAGATCTGATACGTGTCTTCTTCCTCACCTTCGCCTCGTGTAACCAAATACATCCCCTTCGCCTTTGTGCGAACTTCTTCCAATCTTTCAACATAATAGGCTTCGTCCTTGACCTTATTCTTTTTTCTGTTCTTTCTTACGAAGCATACAATCATTTTCCAAATGATTTGCTCGGTTGCAGTAATGACAGTCAATGCCTGGATATCCCTTAAGTTTCTTCTCAATTTTGACTTCAGTTGCCTTCACATCATTCTTCTCGAATTTCTTCTTCTCCTCACCCACAGACTTATTAATGAAACTTCCTTTCACATCACTCTGCTTCACCTTGGGATTAAAAGGTTTCTTGAAAAACTTTTTAACTCGGTTGTTCAAGTAAAAAGCAATCGCTTCATCATCAGAGTTCATTAGAAAGTCTTATTCATCAGAATCATCTTTCTCAACAGCTTCTTTCTCAGACACTTTCGAAACAAGAGCTAAAGGACCTCCCAAACTAAGTTTCGACTCTTCAGCCATCTCATTCACTTCACTTTCGTGAGTTTTCAACTGATTATACAAATCATTCAGAGATGAAGTATCGAAGCTTTGTTGATTCTTCACCATCATGCTGACACTTCTCCACTCCTTACGAAGTCCCATCACAAAAGTGAGATTGAACTCCATTGATGACCTTATGATTCCATAATGATTGCATCTATAGATCAGTTCATTAAGACGATCATAGTAAACTTCAATCGTTTCATTATCTTTTTGTCTGAACTCTTTTAGCTCCACACGACACTCCTTAACAGAATTTATCTTCGTTTTCTCACTTCCTTGATACTTTTCCTTAAGAGTATTCCAAATTTCCTTTGCAGTTTTACAACCACAGATGTAATTGTAAACAACAGGTGGAAAGGAACCTCGTAATTCTCTCTAACAACACTTTTCTTTGTTCTTTAGCCTGGTGGATTGATCAGTAACTACAGTTGTTGATCCAGTTGATCCAATATTTTGAACATTCAATGGAGGTTGAGCAATTCCTATAATGCATCTCCAGAGTTCCTCGTCCAATCCGTTCAAGTAATCCTCCATTCGATCAGCCCACTGATCATAGTACTCTGGAATCAACATAGGAATCTTCATAGAAGATCCTAACAGCTGAGAAAATGAAGTCATCTTGTTCATGTTGAAATTCGCCTTTAACGTACGGATGAGATTTTTCAAAAGAACTGGAAGAAATTTGAAATTGAATGAATGAATTGATCAGAAACTCAAAAACGATTACTCGATTACACAATTCAAATCCAGAATCAAATCAAAACTGTAGATCAGAGATGATTTTCGGAATCAAACAGTGCGGAAACTTTTGAGACAAACTCGCGACTCAAAAACTAAAGATTCAATTGAAAATCAGATCTTCGCAGTATTGATTCCTGCTCTAATACCAATTGTAGTGGTGTGTAATTGAGTATGAGAATCAAATCAGAGTAAATGATGATCACGAGAAGTAAATAAGGTCTGGCTTAGCTCATATTACTTTTCGGAGAACAAGAGTACAAAACTGATAGTAAAACATGGAAAACTCTACTATTAACTCTATGTTCAGCTCCTATTTATAGGAGGATGAAAGTACAAAAAATACTAAGGCTAGACATTACGCTTCGTGAAAAAGAACCCTTAGCAAATACATAGAAAACATACGAAATTGACAAATACACAGACTTCGCCATATTACAAGATATTTCGACGCTACAGTTGGGTATTACGAATCTATGTATAGGTTAGAAACCTTTATGCAAGAAGGATGTTCAAAGGAATGTACTTTGAGTTTGACACTTCGATTCCTTGGAATTGTTTTGTTATCAATCTCCAGTGGAAAGTTTTGTAATATCGTTGGCAAAGTCTCTGTGACTTTGGTACCTCGACATTACAAAAGATACATTGTATGATAGTTTAGAATCTAACACATTCTTATAGTGGCAAGAATTTGGTATTCTTACACTAAGTAATAAGGATTTGGAATTATGAAATGAGCATCATTGAAATGTTTTCAGTTGATCTATTTCACAAAGTAAGGACCATATATAAACATAGTGTGCATGCTTGGAGCATGGGATAACTATTGTTTTAATTCAAGTATTAAGTTGATTAATCGAAAAATTATACAATGAATAATGTGTAATCAATGTGGTGATTAAATAAAAGGTGTTTTATTTATATTCAAAAGTTTTGAGACCATATTGAATTCGATTATTCTCGTGTGTTCACTTTGCATGTTTTGACTTCCTGAATAATAAGATTATTCAAACTATCCACAGTCGATCATACTTTGGAAGTAGGTATTGAGGTAAGACTGTCATGAATCCGTCTGTAGATTGTCTAAAGTGTTTAGACATGGCACAGGTTTTATGCAGTGTTCATGAGTACTCCTGTAATAAGATTTGAGTATTGGATTAAACCCACGCTCATGTTAATCACTTCATAGATTTTATCACGAGTGATTAGTGAGACAATAATATCTTATATTCTTGAAACGGAGACATATAGTTGCAGTTTACAAGTCGGTTGCACATTGATGATATGTAAACGCACCAGTAACTTGGTGTTATAAAACATATTGTTCTGTGGGATTTCATGAGTAAATAGAGCAAGAATATGATTCGAAGTTTATCCGTTCCTTTTACCCTAAGAGGGATAAAAACGATATTTGTGGGCCCCTCGATGATTTAGTGATGACACTCTAAGCGCTTGGCCAAGCTTGGACTGATTTGATTTGTTCAATTAGTCTGTCATCATAAATCGGAAATCGGGGAACAACCCATGGACAGAGAGAATGCTTATAATCCATGTCTCATGTCCATACGATATCTAGAATGGAGGAATATATGATCCCTTATCTAAAGGACGCGTCAGAGTTCGACAACGACTTTTAAGAGCTACGATTGCTAGTCGGGTTTTGAAGTCGTACTTGCAGTTATAATTATTATACTTATCCAAGTGGGAGACTATTGGATTAGGTTTCTAAGTCCATAACTATAATTGGTATGTATTTGACCCGAGAGTAGCATGGTCCTTTTGGGTTGCATTCACCAAGGCAATTTGATAGGATGAATATTTGAGAAAGAGGTTATTTGTGATTTATTAATATATTATAAGTATAATATATTAATTGAGAAATCATATTATTTAATTAGTATTGATCAACAATTAATTTGGAATTAATTTAGAGATCAAAAGAGACTAATTAAATTAACGGGGACTGATTATGTAAATCAGTGATACATATGGTTTGGGGTATTGATCCATGATGGACTAAGTTTATGTGAGAGTCCATGAAGAGTTAGTCCATATGAGTTATTGGATCTTAAGCCTAAGTGTAAGAATTAGGGTTTACATACGACTCTTGGCATTCTACACTATATATGTATTCCCTAAACCCTAAAATCGTTACAAGTGTAATCCATGAAGAATATTGTCGTTTTTGGTGTGTCTAACCACTCTCTCAAAGTCCTCCATTTGTTCAAGGTGTGCTGTGATTCCATTAGAGGTGCAACATTTGAGGCACTAAGCTCTTGAAAGGCCAAAACTCTACAAGCTACAACAAAGAGGTAATTGTCTAACTTGTTTTATGTTTTAAATATCAAGTTGTATGGTAGTTATAGATTTCATGCTATGGATATTTTTTTGTTGCATGTATAACTAGAGAAAAGTTAGATCCAAAGCATTAGGGTTGTATGTGCACCATAGGGATGTTAGAGTACATAAAACCCAACACGTCCAACTCCCAATGACCACTTCATTTAGAAAAAAACAAGCAAAAGAAAACAAAGATGAAGATCTAAGAAACCACAAAGCAAGGTTGAGACTATTTACTAAAAAGATGTCGAAAATGAAGCAAGGATTCTTGATCTAGCAGCTCCTTCTTGTATCTCCAAGTTCCCCTTTCTTCCAATGGCTTCAAACACATACAACACACTAAAAAATGGCTCACAATCAGTCAAAGACGCCTTAGGGTTTCAAGGTTAGGGTTTAGGATAGTGGAGGCTGGAAATGAGGCCAACTTATGGGGCTTAGGTTGTTTAAATAGGGTGCAAAATCCCGTAATTAGGGTTTCATTTCTTCCGGGCAACTTGTCGAGTTGAGTCCTCCCAACGCGTCGAGTTGGTCACTTACAACACGTGGTCCATAGCATTTCAACACGACGAGTTGGGGCTACCAACTCGTCGAGTTGCTCTACAAAATTGAATAATTTAAAAGTTCAAATACATACTGATGAATCGTGGAATCAAGTATTAATCAAACTCAGAGGAAAACAAATGCAGATTGAACAAATGATGTAAATAAGATCTGGTTTCTGCTCATTTATGATTTCAACTTTTACAGAGAAAAATAGACAGGTTCTGTAAAGGACTCTTATCTAACTCTAGTAAAGTTCCATATTTATATGAACAGTGAAAGCATACAAAAAAATACTAAGGCATTGACACTTAAGCTTTGTATGAAATACACCTTAGTAAATAAACTTAACAAACATACGAAGGGTACAAAAGACTTCGACATATTACAACTAAATTCGACCCTTACAATCTCCCCCTTTGTAATAATGTCGACCTTCATCGGTTCAAGAGTATCTGTATAACATAAAGCATTACCCTTCGAATCTCAGTGTACCACGAGATAATCTTCTTCAGCTCCTTATCTCCTTCGTTATTCTTCTTGCAGCTATTCATACGAACAATGAAGTTCGTATATTGGGATGTTATGTATCTTTCCACTTCGGAAGCTTGAAATAAAAATCTTTTAGCCTTCCCATTTTTATCCTTCCCAGCAAAGACTAAGCCAAAAGGCTTCAAACAAATTTCCCCGTCTGCATACTTCTTCAACTCAGGTTGAGTTAAAGGAAGTTCCATTGGCACTTTTACTGTCAATCCCTTTGTAGTAGCTAACTCAACATCGGTAAGAGCTAAACACACATAATAGTTGTCAATAAAAATCTTGATGTGAGCAAGCCCAAGTCGAAAAACTTCAGGATCAGTTTCTAGAAGATATGAAGCATCTTTATCCTTTAACAACAATGCAACTTGTATCAGATCATACAAGTTCATCAAAGGAAAATCTGCCACTGAGAAATCAAAAACTTGCCCATTTGCCCTCGAAACAATGAAGCGAAGATTCTGCATCAAATTTTTGAATAACACATCCCTCTTTATACTTATCACCCTCTTTATCTTCATGAGTGACCAAATTTCCTCTGGAAGCTTTCCAAGTAAAGCATGAAATCTGATTTTCATGTATGTGTACTCATCATCATTGTCAAACTTCTCAGTTATTTTGTACTGAGCCATAATAAACATCATCTCATTAACAGGAAAATACAGTTGATTCATGTCTGTGTTGAGAACAACATAGCTCTGCTTCGGCTTCTTTTCAAAAGCATACATATGATTATATGCAACTTTCGACTCAATTGTTTCATAGTTGTAATGCTTTGAAGGATCACCCTTGTTCATTCCAGATGGATCGTTTGCATGAACTCGCATTATGCTTTGCACAATTCGTAGCTTTTCAACCTCAGCCTCTGCTTCAACTTTCTTTTCCTCCTTTGATTTTTCGACCACAATCGTTTTGCCTTTGTCTTTAACTGAGGAATTATCAACAACTTCCTTAGGCTTCGAACTGCTGCCACTTTCCCCAATCACAATTCCTTTAGAAATTGATCTTGGAATTGGCTTCGTTGAAATTGGCATTGTTGTCACTATTGTTGAAGTAACTAGCCCAGCTGTTGACATGATTGGTTTTGTTGTTGGAATCTTCGAAGAAAAAACCGTTCCAACAACCTTTGCATCTGCATGCAAATTTTCACTACCAGCCTTCGCGCCACCAACATTCTTCTCTCCCCCTTGCACCATGTGTAAACAGGTGGGGCATCCTTTGGAAGAAGGCTCGAAATGTGAGAAATAGGAGTTAATTGCTTGTGTAAAATGGCTTCGAAATGAATGAACTTCTGAGACAAAAATTCTGGAGTAATCAATGAAGATGAAACTGATTTTACAGTTAGATCTTTTAGCTCCTTCAGCAGATTGAGGACTTCCATAAAACTTTGATTTTCCGTTGTAGAAAATTAAGTAAGTTGAGGACTCAAATTTTCGTACAACTTGACATATTTGGTAACAGCATCACAAATAATGTCAACTTTTTGATTGATCGAATCATAATCCCTTTGCAAAATTGTAATCTCCTTTTGCATATCCTGACGAAGCTCCTGAATTTGCGAATTCACATCCTCCCTGACTTTCTTTACATCCTGAACGAATAACACATGTCGTTCCTTCACCAAATTCTTGAATTCTTTCACCTCCCCTCTAATCATTGAAGTTAGAGAATTCACTCTTAACTCATCATTCTGATCATTGTGATCAACCTTCTCCAAGAGTCTAGTCTCCGAATCACGAACCATTCCAGAAACTTTACTTACCACCTTTGCTTCGAAGGTTTTCAACAAACTGTCAACTTCCATACTGGACACGGATGAACTACTCCCCAAATCTGCTTGAGATTGAAGAATAGAATTCAATTTCTTGTTTAAAATATTGAATTGTTTCATCTTCATCAACATATGATCAGTAACGTTGTCTTCTTCATCATCAAACTCCAAATCTTCAAACATGCCTCCAAAACCTTCGTTGTCAGTATCAATTTCAACAACAGGTGAACCTTTAACAGGTGAATCGATTTTAGGCGGATTAGTGGATTGAGATGGAAAAAGAGTTGTAAAAGGTTGATGGAGAATGTTTTCAAATGTAGGGGAATTGGTAGTATTCGGTACAATAAAAGGAGGTAATGACACGAAAGTATCCGCTATCGAAGATGCAGGAATACCTTGAGTTGTAGCACCAACTTCTTTGTGAGACTCTCCTTCACCCATATTGACATTTACATCCGTATCAGATACGTGTGTAAAAATGCCTGAAGTTCGAACCTCCTCAGTATGTTATTCAGTTAACGAAACTTCGGGTGTGATGACAGTAGTCTTCTCAGGAGTAGATAGAGATTGGAAAATAATTGTTTCTGGTGTTTCAGGAACTATCTCTTCTTCGGACGACTCCTCTTGTATAACCAACTTTCGTTGCCTTTTCTTCTTCTTCGAAATGTGTTTAGCAATGTCTTCAGCTCTACATTTCTTTGACAAAGGCGAAACTGGAGCTGGAACTTCACGAAAAATTACTCCTTGATGAGAAAGTTGTGGTTTACGAACATTTGAAGGAGAAGATTTGAACAAACCCTCTGAAGATTTTCTTGAACCCCGAGTCCTCTTCTTTAATCTTCGAAAAACACCAGATTTTGAAGGAATTTTCTCTGTAACTATAGTATCATCAACAGGTTCCACTGGTTTGATGGCAACAGTCGAAACATTCACTTCTGGCTTCTCAGGCTTCTTTGGGGACAGCTTGGATTCGTGCACATGCTTCTCAGGAGACTTCTTAGTTTCGTGCACTGACTTCTCAGGTGTAGCCTTCGCATCCTTCTTAGAACGTTTTGGTTTCTTTGAAGGACCATCCTCTTCTTTCGACAATAACGTTCCAGTCGCAACATCAGGATTGATTGTTTTCAAGTACTGAACCAACACCGAATTTGTTGGCTCAACCCTCTTTAGCATTGCATCAGGAATCCTGGAAATGTGTGTGAATACTCCCATATCATCCGAAACTTCCTTTGGGAAGTGATACTTCCTAAACTCAACTCTTTCTTCATCAGCAGGTACTGTAATGCCTTTTCTTTCATAAAAATAACCAAGGATCAAACTCCAATACCTAGCACACGAAATGCCTTGAACCACATTCGTGTTTTCGACACTCTTTTGGAATTCCTTCCACAGTTGTGTAGAGTAGTCAACTGAAAGATCATAGTACAATCCTGCCACGATCGCATATACCTCCATGCGACCTTTGTCTAGTCCAACACTTCGACCAGTCAAGCATCGAAGAAAAATTCCAAATAAAAAAATTCCAAACAGTTGGAAGAGCTGACTTCTTGAAATCACTAATATTCGTGAGTGTGTGTTGATGACCCATCTCATTAAACATGTGAACAACTTGTGCATAAGTGAGATCAATAACAAGTTGAGAATTGGGAATATCAAGAATCTGGCAAAAGATCTTCTTAGACAAACAGATTTTCTTGTCATTCACCAGTTGAAAGGTGATGATATCCATTGCTTTGCTATATGTAGCAGTGGATCCTGCCTGTGAAAGCCCTGAGAGAGGAACTGCAAACGAGTTGAACATCGCCTTCGAAAGAACAGAACTCTTCAATGCGACGATTAACATCTTCAACTCTTCAGGATATAGAGAAACATCCCCTTCCACTTGATAATTGGTGCTTTGAATCTTCATTAAGGGTTGAGAAGTAATATATTCGGTTGTTCGAGAAGCAGAATCAACACCAGCCGTGATTAGGGTTTTGATGCTTTGAAGAACAGAGAGAATTTGGGTATTTTTTCTTTTGTAAGCGTAAAGAGAAAAAGAACCCGTAAATACCCTTTTTATATGTAACCCTGAATTTTGAATTGAACGCGGGATAAGCATTAATTGAGATCTGACGTGGCACCTTGAAAATCGCACCAGTCTGCCAATAAAGTTGCCATGCGTCAAAAAGTAACTGTCACACCGCCTTGAAACCAGGACTGAATACAAAACGTCTCATCAGACAGTCTGTTTGTGTCACCTCAAAGAATAGTAACCGTCACCAACCTTCGGATGGAGGTTAAGCTCTTTCGTCTTTGGGTTTAGAGACGAAGTCATTTGCTAGACTGTCGAAATCATCAGCCTGAGTTGGTATTCTCAGAACCTCAAGGATTTCGTGTGTGCAGTGTGCCAAAGAAAAGATAAGAAGCAAATTAACGAAAATTTGGATATGTGATGTAAAAAAAAATTCAACACAAAAGCAGAGAAACCCCGGGCAAAGGTTGCTTCATTAATTATCAAGAGAGATAATCAACTGCTTGTGTATGTTCCCGTGAATTACAATCGAATACTTATAGAGAAGTATCGAAGGGCTTCTTTTTTTAGGCTTATCGGTTGGTTTATAATTTCGTTACATATCATCCTAAACATAAGGTGAGTAATTGTAACAGAAATTACTTGTTTGACCAGTGTAGTCAGTGACAAGTATGCTTTGAAGTATATTGATAGTAACTTTGAAAGCAAATGAAACTCATACAGAAATCATATTCATGAAAAAATATTTGTTCTGGATCCTGTTGGGTAACAAACATCGTGGGCTTCGATAGTTTGATCAAGATCACCCATGAAAAAGGAATATGATTTTGAGTTTCGAAAAATGGTACTGAAACAAATGTTTCGTCAAATCTGGAACATAGTTCCCTGTTAATTCCTTACGAAGATAGAAAGTTGGGTTTCACTTTCATCACGGCCTCATGATGTCATATCATTAACACATAATTTTGATATATCTAAATCTTGATGGGTCGAATCAAAGATCTCTTGGACATATGTCGTCGTGTGTACAAGTGTAAGAAATTTGGTGATGAAAAAGATTGGTTTTAAGTAACGAAGTGTACCTCTGTTATTTTTGGACAAAACATATAACTCTTAACTCATGTGAGAAGAGTAAGGTAGCTCAATTAACTAATGTGAATATAAGCCTGACTTGGGAAGAAATTTTCATATGAAAAATTTCATTAAGGCTTTCGTAAACACACATTGAGTCTACAGAGGCTTGGGTCAACATGCTGCAGCATGCTTCTAGGGACAGTCTAACTAGTACATAGATGTCGAAAATTTACCTTCCCATAGAAACGCAAGCATGACCCTTGAAAAAAATTTCGTGTTATCTGCACAAAGAAAAAGAAACAAAGAAAATAACAAAAATCTTTTCGATATATTTGATTTTTCTAACAGAAAGAAAATATTTTTGTGTTTTTGTGAATTTTTCGAAAAAGAAAACAATTAACAAAAGAAAATCTTTTTGATATTTTTGATTTTTCGAAAAGAAAACAACAAAACGAAAATAAAATCTTTTTGGAGTTTTTGATTTTTCGAAAATAAGACTAAGATACAAACTTACGAAAAACATTTTTACAAACAAACGAAAATTTGTAAGCAAACTACAATTTGCCATTCTAACGAAAATTTGACAAACTAACGAAAATTTTATACCACACAACCAACATGCAAATTGTCGAATTCGAAGTGTGTCGAAGCGTTGACTATGAACAGTAACCGCTGAATGATGTCTTATTGCCTCTGAATCGACACATTTGTATAGCACTCCTTTGCTATACATTCAAAATCCTTCCTGGAACAGAACTCGCTTCAATCATTCCCAAACCTGTCAAAATTCGAACAAATGATTTTTCTACCAAAGCTTTTGTAAAAATATCAGCAAGCTGATCAGTTGTTTTTACAAAATGAACTTCAATGTTTCCATCTTCCACATGATCTTTGATAAAGTGATACCGAAGACCTATATGTTTTGTTTTCGAATGTTGTACTGGATTATGACAAATACGTATAGAACTTTGAGAATCACAGTACAATGGAATCTTTTTAATATTCACAGCATAATCTCTCAACTGACTCTGGATCCAAATAATTTGTGATGTACAAGCAGCAGCTGCTACATATTCGGCTTCAGCAGTAGAAATTGAAACACACGTTTGCTTTTTCGACTGCCAACTAACCAACTTTCCATCCAAAAATTGACAACCACCACTTGTACTTTTTCGATCCAAGGTACACCCTCCTAGATCTGCATCTGAAAATGCCTGACTGAAAAATCTTGTTTTCGAAGGATACCACAATCCTAACGAAATTGTTCCCTTGAGATAACGAAAGATATTCTTCACAGCAGTTAAATGTGGTTCTCGAGGATTTGCTTGATACCTAGCACAATTACATACAGAAAACATGATATCAGGTCTACTTGCAGTAAGATAAATCAATGAACCTATCATGCTCATGTATAAAGTAAGATCAACCGCAGGCGTTTCTAACGAAGGTGTTAGCCTTGTGCCAACAACCATTGGTACTCTTAACTTCGTGCTATTTGTTAATCCAAACTTTTCTAGCAAATTCCTTGTATATTTCTCTTGATTGATGAATATGCCTTCTCTGTTTTGACATATGTTTAAGCCAAGAAAATTATTGATTTTACCCATCATGCTCATTTCGAATTGGCTTTTCATCACATTTTCAAATTCATTAGATAAAGCAGGGTCATTAGAGCCAAAAATAATATCATCGACATAAATTTGAACAAGCATCAGATGATTCCCAACTTTCTTTCGAAATAATGTGGGGTCAACTGATCCTTGCTTAAATTTCGACTGTTTTAAGAAACTGGTAAGAGTTGCATACCATGCTCTTGGTGCTTGTTTTAACCCATATACAGCTTTATCTAAAATATATACATGATCAGGATGCATTTAATTTACGAAACCTGGAGGTTGTTCTACGTAAACTGTTTCTTCGAGTTCTCCATTGAGAAAGGCACATTTCACATCCATTTGATAGACATCAAAATCCTTATGAGCTGCATATGTTAAGAATATTCAAACAGCCTCGAGTCTTGCAACAGGGGCAAAGGTTTCTTCATAATCAATTCCTTCTTGTTGCGAATATCCTTTTACAACTAGACGTGCTTTATTTCTTACAATATTTCCATCTTCGTCGGTTTTGTTTTTGAAAATCCATTTTAACCCGACAATCGGAACATTTTTAGGTTTAGGAATTAATCTCCAAACCTTGTTTCTTTCGAATTCAGCCAGTTCAGATTGCATTGCAACAACCCAATCTGAGTGTTCCATTTCCATCTTAACTGTCTTTGGTTCAATTTTAGATATGAAAACATTGAACATGCAAAATTCTTGATGAGTATTTAATACCTCATTCTTCGCACGAATCTGAGCTCTTGTTAATACTCCATCTTGAGGATTTCCAATGACTTGATCTATCGGATGAGTCTTTGTCCATTTTTCCAACGGTGGATATGCAGGATCAAATTCCAAAGGTGCATCTTAGTACATCTCTTCATTTTCATATCCTACAACAGAAACATTATCATTTAGATCTTGAAAATCATCGTTTTGATTAAAATTTATTGTATCATTTTCCTCCTCAACACGATTATCATTTTGATGCTCCCCCTCAACTAGATGCTCCCCCTCAACAACATCATCCATTCTCCTATTCTCCCCTTCGAAAGAATGATCCTCCTCAACCAGAGTATTCGAATCCAAGTGCTCTCCTTCCACTGGATTATTAAGCATACTTTCGCCAACTCCGGGAGAATTCGTTGTTGAATTAACATCTACAAGATTTTGAGGAAGTTCCAAATCATCATTATGCTTCGAAGATTTAGAGTGATGATTATCATTCGCATGAACTTCAGCATCCACAGCCCTGTCAGGAATACTAAAAATTAAATCATAATCAAAGTCAGATGAATTTGATTCTTCAGTTTCATCAGTTGATCATTAATAATTGGTTTTTGTTCAAATTGCTTTTCAACTTGTTTGACATAATAATCATCGAAAGTAAGATCGAAAGTCTCTTCGAGTTTTCTTGTGCGCTTATTTAACACTCTGTACGCAACTGAATTGTACGAATATCCCAAAAATATGCCTTCGTCGGCTTTAGCTTGAAATTTTGAAAGGCTATCTTTAAGATTCATTATAAAACACATGCAGCCAAAAACATGAAAGAATTTGATATTAGGTTTTCGGTTATTGATTATTTCATACGAAGTGATATTGAATCGACGATGAATGAAAGATCGATTTTGAGTGAAACAAGCTGTCGAAACTGCTTCAGCCCATAGATATTGAGGAAGATTTGCATAGGTCAACATAGTTCTCGCTGCTTCGCAAAGTGACCTATTTCGTCTTTCAACCACACCATTTTGTTGCGGTGTATAGGGTGAAGAGAAGTTATGTGAAATTCCCTTTTCTGTTAAGTACGAATCCAGCACTTTGTTCTTAAACTCAAATCCATTATCACTTTTGATCTTTCGAACATTTTTCTTCAGACTCATCTCAATCTTCTTAATAAACTCGATCATTGTTTGAGCAACCTCAGATTTTAACCTGAGAAAATATACCCAAGTAAATCGAGAAAAATCATCAACAATAACCAAAATGTATCGTTTCTTGTTTAGAGTTGCAACAGTCGATGGTCCACAAAGGTCATTGTGTAGAAGTTCCAACGGTTACACAATTTTCGAATCTATCACAATTGGATGTCCCTTCCTGTGCTGTTTCCCTTGTTCACATGCTGCACACAATGTATCATTGTCAAATTTTATTACAGGTAAACCACGAACAAGATCATCAACAACCAATTTATTCAAATTTCGAAAGTTTAAATGCGATAAACGTCGATGCCATAACCAGCTGATGTCAAAGGAAGCTTTCGAAAGTAAGCACACTGAGGGTTTGCCGATGATTGGTTTGATATCGAGAGTAAACATGTCACCATGTCGTTTGGATTTGAGCAAAACTTCGTTAGTTTCAACATTTGAAATGATGCTGCCTTCTTCGTTAAACACCACTTGATTGCCAGTGCCCACAACAAGTTGGGAAACACTTATCAAGTTATGTTGAAGACCTTCGACATAAGCAACGCGATTAACAGTGAAATTTCCATTCGTGACTTTGCCATAACCTTTCACTTGACACTTGTGATTATTGCCAAACTTCACAACTCCTGCATTTTCCAAGCTTCGAAAATCTCTCAGATTTTCCTTTCGTCCGGTCATGTGACGTGAGCAACCACTATCAATATACCATTTCTCATCATATTGCTCGTCACATAGTACATGCGATCAATGAAAGAATTTAGGTACCCAAGGCTGTTTGGGTCCTTGGAAATTAGTTTTGAAAACAGAATGAAATGAAGAACTTTTAACCCAATCACAAACTTTAGTTTTGAGACTATCAATTATGTCCACATCATTATTTAAATGAACAGAAACATATTTTTTTGTTAGTTTGGCATTGTCACTAACACATGCCTTCGTCTTTTTAGATTGAGTATGAACAAGCTTTTCTTTCGAAACCGGTTGCCAAGTTTTTACTGAAACATTCGAATCTTTTGAAGATGAGCTTTCAGTTGATGAAGAATTCACATAATTCTCATAGGCTTCGTGAATTTGTTGTTGAGAATATTTCCTTGATTGATATTTTCGTCCTTTTCCTTCAAGCCAATGATCGATGTTTTTGTCACGAGACAACCCTTTTGTGTACGCAACTTTTAAGGTTTGTTTTCCTGTAGGATTTGGAAAATTCGGTTTTTGTGGGAAGAAATCAACATTTGATTTAGGTCGAAATGCCATGGCATATCGACTTCCATCATTGTTTCCAACACTTCGATTTTGAGAAAATCGATTTGGAGATTTTTGTTTTTGAGAAAACCTTGTTTGTTGATTAGAAGAAAATGGTTGTTGTGATTTTTGATTTTGAACATTCTTTGATGTATTTTTGTTATCTTTTGAAAATGTGGAGTTTGAAACTTTCGAAGAATTTGTTTTTGGTTGAAATTCAGATTTAGATTTATTTGTTTGAGCGGGATTTTGCTTTGGATCTGAACGAATTGTTGAATGAGAAGACTTGTTCTTAACAGATTTCGTCTTTGTGTTTTCAGTTGTTTTCAGATTCAAACCATTTTGTTGTTTTCGAAGTTCCATGGTTTGCCAAAAAATCTTCTTTCGAGCTTGTTTTTTTGAAATTGCATTTTCGTTTGAAAACTTGTCAATTTGTTCTTTAAATGCTTTGGAATTTAATTTGACAACAGTTTCATTTTCCAAAACAACTTCTTTTGTAACTTCTTTCACAATTTTCGATTTTTCAACCCATTTGCGTTGTGGTTTTTGTCGTTGAAAAACATACGAATTCTTTGTTAAGGTATTTTCGACTGTGCTTTGATTTGAAAAGAATCCTTCGTCTGTTGTCTTCTTGTTTTCATCTTCGACCATTTTGGTGAATTCTGGTTTAATGTTCTCAACATTTCCAGTAGTAACAAACACTTGATTTGGAAAGACAACATCATCAATACACTTGAAATTAGGATACACCACTTGATTTGTTTCCAAATAATGGGCTCCTTTTTCAGACAACACTTTGTCAAAATTTTCAGTGTCCCCAAAGACTTGATCAACAACAACACGAGGAATTTCTTTTTCTATCGAATCTTTGTTTGATAAGACCTTTTTGTCTGATTCGTCATCATCATTTTCATCATCACTGCTATCCGTTTGACTATTTCGGATATCCACAAACTCAGAATCACAAACTTTTGAAGTTGAAGGTTTGTCAATGTCAATCTTAACTTCCAAATCCTTAAGTTTTTCTTTTCCTTTAGATTTTGATGCGACATTAATGACAGTCAACTGAGAACAATCAACATCCTCAATATCACTAATTTCGCTAATATTGTCAGAGTTATCTTCAATATCGGCAAAATTAGATTGAGAATCAGATGTCGAATTCTCAGTCTTTTTCAAAATTTTGATTTGTTCTGGTTTTGTCAAAGTATCATTCACAATGTTAACTAATTCATTTGTATCAAGACATTCATCAATTTTGACAATTCCATAAGCATATCTATCATCAGGAATTTTGTCAAACTCAGCAATATTTTTCGCACAATCATACGAAATATTATCTACTTTCGCTCTTTCATATGCTAGAAAGGGTAATAATTTCCTATGTTGTTCCTTGCTAATATCACATGAATGATGAAATGCAGTTAATTTGCCATATAGACGTTTAGCAGAATTGCAGTAGATATTTTGTTGAGCTAACAAAAGTTTTACATCACTAGATAACGAATCTCGATCACACATTATGTTTGTTATTTGCAATTCTAAACATTCTATCTTGACAACTTTCGAATCTAACTTCTTTTGTGTCTCTAACAACTGATTGCTTAATTTCTTAGCTTCATTGCTAGCAGAAACAAGGAAATTATCGAAATAAGCAACAGTATCATCAAAAGCAACAATCTCCGAATCATATGCACTTAAAGGAATATTGAAAGATTGAAGAATATTACGTACCTTTGTTGTCATTGGAGACTTATCAGTAGATTTTGACACAAAGCAACGGCCCTTGACCTCTTCGTCTGAATCTTCCTCCAGCTTCGCATACATAGCCCCATGCGTAGGATTACGCATTTCCTCATCATCGGAGCCCGAAGACCAGATTTGATATGTGCCATCATTCTCCTGTTCACCTTGAGCCACCAAAGTCAAATTTTTTTGCCTTCGTACGTACCTCTTCCAACCTCTCCACATAATACGCCTCATCCTTCATTCTATTCTTCTTCTCATCTTTGTTCTTCTCTTCTCCTACAGACTTGTTCACGAAACTTCCTTTTCCCTCACTTTGCTTCACCTTCGAATTAAACGGTTTCTTGAAAAACTTTTTGACTCGGTTGTTAGAGTAAAAAGCAATTGCCTCATCATCCGAATTCATGAGAAACCCCTCTTCATCATCAGAATCACCTTTTTCAACAGTTTCCTTTTAAGATACTTTAGAGACAAGTGCCAGTGGACCTCCCAGAATAAGCTTCGACTCTTCTGCCATTTCGTTCACTTCACTTTCGTGAGTTTTCAGTTGATTGTACAAATCATTCAAAGAAGATGTGTCGAAACTCTGTTGATTTTTCACCATCATGCTAACACTCCTCCATTCTTTACGGAGTCCCATAACAACGGTGAGATTGAATTCAAAGAAGACCTCGTGATTCCATAACGATTGCATTTGTAAATCAGCTCGTTCAGTCTATTATAGTAACTTTCAATCGTTTCACCGTCTTTTTGCTTGAAATCCTTAAAGTCAATCAAACATTGCTTAACTGAATTGATTTTCGTCTTCTCGCTGCCTTGAAACTTTTCTTTGAGATTGTTCCAGATGTCCTTTGCAGTTGTATAACTCCTGACATAGTTATACACCACTGGAGGCAATGCACCACGTAACTCCCTTATGCATCATTTTTCAAGTTTCTTCATTCTATCAGTTTGATTTTCCACACTCGTAGTACTAGATGATGATCCAAATGGTTGAAGGTTCATTGGAAGAGTAACATTCTCTGAGATGCAAGACCAAAGCTCTTCATCGATTTCATTCAAGTAATCCTGCATACGATCAGACCACTGATCATAGTATTCAGGAATGAGCATAGGAATCTTAGTTGAAGATCCTAGCAGATGAGAGTATGAAATCATCGAGTTGAGATTGAAGTTCACCATTGATGTACGGAAGAAATTTTTTGAGAAATCAAAGAGAATTTGAAAGCAAATTGCTGAATTGATCAGAAAAACAAAGTAGAATACTCGATTCAACAAATCTGTTGCAGAATCAAATCACAACTTAAGATCTAGAAAGCTTTTTCACGTTAAAAGATGCGGAACTTTTTGAACCAGAATTTTGATTCAAAAACCTTTTAAAACAGAGTGAAAATTAGATCCCAGATCATGATTCCTGCTCTGATACCAATTGATGAATCGTGGAATCAAGTATTAATCAAACTCAGAGGAAAACAAATGCAGATTGAACAAATGATGTAAATAAGATCTGGTTTCTGCTCATTTATGCTTTCAACTTTTACAGAGAAAAATAGACAGGTTCTATAAAGGACTCTTATCTAACTCTAGTAAAGTTCCATATTTATAGGAACAGTGAAAGCATACAAAAAATACTAAGGCATTGACACTTAAGCTTCGTACGAAATACACCTTAGTAAATAAACTTAACAAACATACGAAGGGTACAAAAGACTTTGACATATTACAACTAAATTCGACCCTTACACATACCTGAAACCAGACATTACAATTCTCCCCCACTTGTCTCAGACTTCGTCCTTGAAGTCTGCCTCCTCGAAAAATCCCGGATAATGCTCCCTCATTTCCTCCTCAGGCTCCCAAGTCCACTCCGACCCCTTACGGTGCAGCCATTGCACCTTCACAAGCTCCATCACCTTATTCCTCAAGGTTTTCGTCTTCCGATCTAATATTGACACTGGCCTCTCGACATAGTTCAGGCGATCATCCACCTGGATATCCTCGAAGGGCACATCTACGGAATCATCCACCAAACACTTCCGCAGCTGAGAGAAATGAAATGTGCTATAGATCTGACTAAGCTCAGATTGTAGATCTAGACGATTTGCAACCCGGCCCACCCAAGCCAAAACCCTGAAGGGAGCGATATATTTGGGACCCAACTTGCCCCGCTTCCTGAACCGAATGACACCTTTCCAAGGTGACACCTTCAGAAGAACCATATCACCCACCTGGAACTCCAAATCTGACCGACGCTTGTCGCCATAGCTTTTCTGTCGACTCTGAGCTGTCTGAAGTCTGCTCCGAACCTGCTGGATCATCTCAGTGGTCTTGAGTATCACCTCGGTACTCCCCATGACTCGCTGACCGACCTCGCCCCAACAAATCGGGATACTACATATCCTCCCGTAGAGCATCTCAAAAGGAGGTCGATCAATGCTAGTGTGATAGCTGTTTTTATACGAAAATTCCGCTAATGGAAGATACGTATCCCAACTCACACCAAAATCTAATACGCACGCACGCAACATGTCCTAAAGAGCCTGAATCGTCCGCTCACTCTGCCCATTGGTCTATGGGTGGAAAGTTGTACTGAAATGGAGATGAGTGCTCATCTCGTCATGAAACCGCTTCCAGAACCTGGAAGTAAAGCGAACATCCCAGTCTGAAACTACTGATACCGTCACTCCATGACGTGCCACCACCTCCCGAAAATAAATTTCGGCTAGCTTCTCGGCAGAAATACTCTCCTGGATCGGAGTAAAATGCGCGCTCTTGGTCAATCGATCCACGATGACCCAAACAGAATCTGCTCCATGCGTTGTCCTAAGGAGCTTCATGATAATATTCATCGTGATGTCTTCCCATTTCCATACGGGAATCTACAACGGTTGCATCTTTCCGTGAGGTCGCTGATGCTCGTCCCTGACTTTCCTGCAAGTCAAGCACTGCTCCACAAACATGATGGGTTTTGAGCATTCTAACACTCCTATGGTGTACATGCAACCCTAGAAGCCTTGGATCTATGTTTTCTCTATTATACATGCAAATATGATTTTTCCAAGGTTCTTATCCTAACTAACATACCATGGGGAACCTGTAATATAAAACTTAGTGGGATGACATACCTTTTCTTGTGGTTGATTCCTTGGAGCTTCAACAGCCTAGCACCAATAATGTGGATGCCTCAAGTGGAACCACAAATCACCAAAACACATTGGAAAACTTGAGAGAATAGTAATCACACTAGAAATCGGCCCACTCTTGCTTACTCACACACTAGTGTCATTTCATGTGCCAAAGACCTCATTCATGTAAACCCTAATACCCATGACCTTTCATTTCCATAGGATCCATCGGTTAAAACTCCATGGACTATCCATGCAAGTTTGGCCCAACCTAAATGAACTTGGCCCATTCTATATATATAAGAGTCCATATTTAATTAGTTCCTTTTGATCACTAAATTAATTCTAAATTAATTCTTGATCAATACTAATTAAATAATATGATTTCATATTAATATATTATAACTTATAATATATTAATAAACCATAAACATATTATTCTCAAAACACTATTCATACAAATTGTTCCGGTGAAGTGCAACCCAAATGGACCATGCTACTCTCGGGTCGAGTACATACCAATAATAGTTATGGGCTTAGACATCTAATCCAACAATCTCCCACTTGGATAAGTCTAAAACTATTATTCAAGTATGACTCCAAGATCCCGACTAGCAATCGTAGTTCTTAAAGCTGCTGCCGAACTCTGACCTAGTCAAATGACGTGTCCATTAGATAAGGGATCATATACTCCTCCATTCTAGATATCATATGTTCTGAGACATGGATTATAATCATTCTCTCTGTCCATTTGTTGTTTCCCGATTTCCGATTTATGACGACTGACTAATTGAACAAATCAAATCAGTCCAGGCTTGGCCAAGCACTTAGGGTGTCATCACTAAATCATCGAGGGGCCCACAGATATCGCTTTTATCCCTCCAAGGGTAAAAGGAATGGATAAACTTTGACCCAAATGTTCGCTTGTACTTACGCATCAAATTACACACAATGATATGTTTTATAACAACCAAGTTACTGGTTGCGTTTACATATGTCAATGTGCAACTGACGCGCAACTACACCTCACACGTCTCCGTTTGAAGAATATAAGATATTATCATCTCATGATCACTCGTGATAAAATCCATGAAGTGATTCAAATGAGTGTGGGTTTAATCCAATACTCGAATCTCATTCCAGGAGCACTCATGAATGTTGCAGCAACTTTTGCTATGTCTAAACACCTTAGACATCTACAAGCCCAATTCACCACAGTCTTGATTCATACCTACTTCCAAAGTATGATTGATTGTGGAGAGTTTGAATAACCTAGTTATTCGGGAAGTCAAAACATGCAAAGTGAAACAGAAGAATAATCGAATCCAATATGGTCTCAGAACTTATGAATATAAATAAAACACCTTTTATTTATCACCATATTGATTACACATTATTCATTGCATAATGTTTCAATTTATCAACTTAACACTTGAAATAAAACAATAGTTGTCTCATGCTCCAAGCATGCACACTATGTTTTATAAACAATAGTTATGCCATACTCCAAGTATGCACACTATGTTTGTCTATGATACTTACTTTGTGAAATAGATCAATTTAACATGATTCCAATGATGCTCATTTCAGAATCCCAAATCCTTCCCGTAAATGTAAGAATATCGAACTCTTGTCATTTACTGTAATCTATTAAACTCATATGCATTGGTCCTCTTGTAATGACTATGTACGAAAGTCACAAAGACTTGGCAACAGACATTACAAAGTATTCCAATGGAGATCAATTCAATGGAAACGAAGTCTCACATTCAAAGTACATTCCTTTGAACATCCTTCTTGCGTTAAGTTTTTCCTAATCTTACACAGATTTGAAGAATCACTTCCACATATGGGGACATTTCCATATTCCCATTTTGACTATCACTTCTGAACAAGAGTTCCCTCTTTTCAGAATATTTTAATATGGTCCATCCAAAATTTTACACCATACTTCCAATTGTCCATGAGCAACCAATCTTTGGTAATCCTCAGATTGTCCTCGACAATTGCTTAATCATTTCAGTCATATCCAGTTCTCTTCCTTTTTCCCTCTTAATTCCCTAGGCATTTGGAAAATTTAGAACGGATAAGTATTATAGTTTATGCAATCGATCCTATATCCGAAGCATACAAGACATGATGTCTCACATAAAGACATGATACTTGACCAGTCTTTTGCTACAATATTTCTTATAATTTGCCATGTTCTCATAATTCGAATTATGAAAAGGGATGCCGTAATCATAATCGAATTTTAGAACGCAAATAATGTAATCATGACTAAATTTGATTAAAACCTCACAATCTAAGCTTTTAGATTTGAAATGAAGTATGAATTCCTCTCCCTTAATTTTAGCAAAACAACTTTTTCAACCCCTGCAACTTCACAAATTGAAACTTTTGTTTTCTATAAGTAACATTGCTAACTTGCAATACTAAACATAATAATCATGCTTCCACTAACATGATAATTATTATTAGCATAACACTTATGCTCCCACTAGCTTTGACATGTATTCAGAAATCAGTTGGACTTCTAGAAATCAATACTTTATTGACTTTCTTACCAAAGTTCAGATTTCTGATACGAGATGCTTTAATAAGACTTTATCAAAATCATACACCTTTCCTTAGACAGCTCACATGTATGTCTTAACAATTTTAGAACTATGAAAAGAGATGCCGTAATCATAGTCTCAATTGTTTAGACCTTTGCCATTTCTCACAAGTCCATGTTAGTGTGCCGGTTAACCACACACGCTCCACTAACGACTTTGAGAATGCAAATATCACAATTGCTATCTACTTAAAATCTATTTAGCGAAAGCGTTTCCTCACCATCATTTTCATGAATCGGAGAGAAACCTTATGACACTTAGATTTTATAGTGTATGTGTTCTTATCCATGTGAATTTGTCAAAACCATAATCACAAGAAAAGTGTTAGTGACAAATTCAAACTCATATGGACCGAACTTGTTAAATCTTAATTTCTTGTCACCTGGCAGCACAAGGGCCTACCATGTCTTCCAAGTTGTTATGCAAGCAACCGAGAACTCATAGAACTCACATGCATAGTCAACTTTAACCGGAATGGGCATAGAAATAAGAATTATGTCAGCACGATAGGTTATTAACCTCAAGTCATGTACTAGTGATAAACTACAGGTCTTATTCTTGATTAGTTCTTGAAACTCTTTCAGGATCTTTAAGACTCCCACAGTCCTCTTGACATATAAGACTCTCTTGCCAAGAACCATTCCTTGACAAACAAATATTCAAGAGATAGTACGGATTCTTATCAAGACAAACACTTCACACAATTGGCCTTAGTTGGTCTTTGTTTTATCCAAAACATCACAACTTAGCAATTTCAAATGTACAAGAGTAGAAAACATTTTACTCTACATTTGACAAGTGTTATAAACCTTCTTTAAGATATTTCACTCAAGTTACAATCTTGGAGTATGACTCTAAGAATTGTTTTGGAACGAAGTATGACTCATCTTCTTGATTTAACCACTTCAAAAATTCATGACTCCTCTTCTTAGCCATGGGAATGCACTAAGATGTCCTTAGAGAATCAATTGTGATATGGTTTTATAATCATTAAGATGATCATAAAACATGATACTAAAGTACTCTCCCATCTTTTCAGACTTGAGAAACTTTTATCTTTCTGCCTAATTTGATTCTTCTCATTCGTTCTGCCATACATTGAAACCTTTCCAATGTTTCAGAGTTATACTCAAGCTTGTAAGTATAACCACATTTACTAAACGTTAGTAAATCATGACGAATAGTCTTATCGATTTTTGTGGTGGACTTGAACAGTTCACAAGAATGTGTACTCGATCCCATAGTCCTTCACTTGACTCACATATACATGTGAACAAGGAATTTGTCTTAATTTTCCAAAGATGAAAATTATCATTCATCATACAATACAACTTGCATGAATCCAAGTTTCGGTCCAATTGAGACTTAGGTGATGAGAATCTTCCTTATTTGGTAAATATAGGCACTACCACAAATGAAAGAATCAAATTCACATTTTCAATATTGCTAGAAACATACAAACATCAATTTTTCATAAATGCCATTGCAAGGAGATATAATAAAATAAAAAAAAATTATTTATTTATAAAATGCGGAAAAAACTTTTTCCTTACAATGCAACTTGAAATGAAAACTATGATATTACATATTTCCTAGAAATTGATCATAACTCCTAAGCAGCAGCTCAAAAATCCGATCTTCGAACCATGTGATTGAAATCCATCTTCGCGATCAGATTTAGGATACTCTTCCTTTAAGTTTCCTTCCCTTTGCTTGATCCTGTCAAACATCAAAATGCAACTTAGTCACATCATGTATTAAGAATTAACAATTAGAAACTTAACAGAGTTAGATAGTGTACTTAACTGAAGCAGAGTCAAACTTTTTGATTCTTCCTTCTCTCAGATCTTTCAGGTAGTCAGGGCAGATTCGCAACCAATGCCCCTTATCTTGACAATAAAAACATATAGACTCTTTGGTAATGGTACATGGGACTACCACAGACTTAGACTTTCCCTTTACCTTTTGGTTAACCGGGTTGACCAAGGCCGATCCCTTTCCATTGGGAAGAGAAAACTTTTCCAGACTTCCAATGTTACCATTTTCAATGTCCATGGAAGTTTAAGAAGTAGATCTTCCATCCAAATTTACTTTTCCAGTGCGCCAAAACATTTCTGATTCAGCAGCAACAAGCAAATAAGTAAGATCAATAAGGGTCATGTCGTGGTCTTCCACATAGTAGTCCTTAATGAACTCACTATACGACTCAGGAAGTGATTGAAGAACCCAGTCAATAGACAACTTCCTTGAGACTTCGAAACCCAACACTCTCAGCCTGTCGATATGTGACTTCATCTCCAAGACGTGAGAATACACAGGCCTTCCATCTTCATGTTTCATTGCAAGCAGGGCTTGAGTGACCTTGAATTTTTCCTTAATTAAGTCTACGACCCAACACAATATTTTATAACTTGGAAGAGGGATGTCGTAATCTAGGCTATAAAATATTTGAAGGTAGGCGAATGACGATTCACCAATTTCCACCATGAAAAACGAAATAGGTATTAGGTTTTAATTGGATTGAAACTCCTAGATCTTTTGAGATTCATTGAACTTTTCAATGGCATGTTTAAATTTCTATTGTGCCCTCTCAAGTTTGTGACTGGGATGCCGAGGATCACAAACAAGGGTTGAATAACCATGTAAATTAACTTGGTACCCTTAATTTTATCATCTAATCGATGTGCCGGTTACGCACACGCGCTCCACCGATCTATGATAAACATTAAGTCACCCTTTGCCACTCTTACTAGTCCATGTTAGTGTGTCGGTTACTCAAACACGCTCCACCAACGACTTGGTAAGGTACAAAGTGTAATTTCATGGGTTAGCACCATCTTCACATTTTCCTAAAGTAACTAGGATTGGGAATTTATAAAAGGTTTAGTTACTTTATATTTATCATTATACTTATAATGAGAATTATAGTCCTTGTCCTGCCCGTTCGGCTAACGACCCTCCACCAGTCAAGGAAGCGTTGGATGATAGTGGACACCCATTAAGCTGCCATTTTATTGGCAACAACCGTATACCCCCTTATAGACTAGCTTCGTGAATGAGGCCTACTAACGGTAAGACTGACTTGTTGTTATACATATATATATTATTAACTTATAATACTATAAAGTATAAGGGTTGAATTTTAACTTTTAAAAGTCTAGGGTTTGGAATTAAAGTGTGTGTGAGACTTTACAAATTCCAAAACTTGAGAGCAAGTTTTGAAACTATTCAAGACTTTTCATTTCTATAACCTGTAAGCCTTAATGGATTTAAAGAAAAGACATTTGGAATTCCATAACTTGAGGACAAGTTATGGAGTCCATTAATTGGCATTTAGATCAAGAATTACACTAACAAACAATTTGCAAATAATCCTATGATCTACCAAAACTCATAAGTATGAATATTCATATCAACAATTTCAAGAATCATATAAACATATTTAAAACTTGAAAATTTGATAATAACCATTGAAAATGGATTAGCAGAATCATTCCCACACCAAAAGCAGGTTTTATAAGTCCAAAACAGTTTAGGGTAATGATTTTAGTCCATTTCCAGCAGCAAAACTTAAAAAATTGCACACAAGGCCTCCTACTCGTCGAGTGCAAGAGCCTACTCGATGAGTAGGATGAGTTTATACTTGGACTCGTCGAGTCCCCCCATGGACTCGGCGAGTCCACTGAACAGTGAACAATTTTTCGACTTTTTCAAGCATTTTGCATCAAGTATAATGAAAACAAGCCTAGGCTCTGATACCACTGATGGGTTTTGAGCATTCTAACACTCCTATTGTGTACATGCAACCCTAGAAACCTTGGATCTATGTTTTCTCTATTATACATGCAAATATGATTTTTCCAAGGTTCTCATCCTAACTAACATACCATGGGGAACCTGTAATATAAAGCTTAGTTGGATGACATACCTTTTCTTGTGGTTGATTTCTTGGAGCTTCAAGAGCCTAGCACCAATAATGTGGATGCCTCAAGTGGAATCACAAATCACCAAAATTACTTGGAAAACTTGAGAGAATAGTAATCACACTAGAAATCGGCCCACTCTTGCTTACTCACACACTAGTACCATTTCACGTGCCAAAGACCTCTTTATATAGTATGGAGGATTAGGGTTACCTTCATGTAAACCCTAATACCCATGACCTTTCATTTCCATAGGATCCATGGGTTAAAACTCCATGGACTATCCATGCAAGTTTAGCCCAACCTAAATGAACTTGGCCCATTCTATAAGCATAAGAGTCCATATTTAATTAGTTACTTTTGATCACTAAATTAATTCTAAATTAATTCTTGATCAATACTAATTAAATAATATGATTTCATATTAATATATTATAACTTATAATATATTAATAAACCATAGACATATTATTCTCAAAAGACTATCCATACAAATTGTTCCGGTGAAGTGCAACCCAAATGGACCATGCTACTCTCGGTTCGAGTACATACCAATAATAGTTATGGGCTTAGATATCTAATCCAAAAAAACCATGTTATATTCCGCTTCATGCAGGGCCACCAATAATCAGGGCGAAGATCCCTATACATCTTCGTCGCCCTGGGATGAATGGAGAATCTCGACTTGTGAGCCTCCTCCATCAAAACTTGGTGCACACTGCCCCAATATGGAACCCAGACCCTCCGATGTAGGGTTAACAATCCACGACTATAATAATCGAAAGAAGCCACCTGACCCACAATCCACTCACACTTCCGGCGCTCCTCCTTCATAGCCTCGACCTAACCTTCCTGAATTCATTCCAGCAACGGAGTAATCACTGTCATCGTCAAACATATATCCCTGATCGGAGCCGTGACCGCCTTGCTGCTGAGAGCATCGGCCACCACATTGGCCTTCCCCGGGTGGTACAGGATCTCACAATCATAATCCTTCACATAATCCAACCAACAACACTGTCTCATATTCCGATTCGGTTGATCCATCAAATACCTCAGGCTCTTGTGGTCCGTGTAAATAGTACAACAAACCCCATAGAGGTAATGTCGCCAAATCTTGAGGGCAAAAACCACCGCCCCCAGCTCCAAATCATGCGTCGGGTAATTCACCTCATGAGGCTTCAACTGCCTCGAAGCGTATGCAATCACACACCTCCGTTGCATCAGATTTGCACCCAAACCCTTGATCGAAGCATCACAGAAGACCCCAAAATCATCAACACCCTCTGGCATGGTCAGAATTGGTGCCTCGCACAATCGCTGTCTAAGAGTCTTAAAAGCTGCTTGTTGCTTAGGTCCCCAACGAAATGCTACCGACTTCTTGGTCAGTCGGGTCAATGAAACAACAATCTTGGAGAAATCATAGATAGATCTCCGATATTAACCCACCAAACCAAGAAAACTCCAAATCTCAGATGGAGACCTCGGAACCTCTCACTGCATCACGGGCTCGACTTTGGCCGGATCGACCAGAATACCCTTCTGGTTGACAAGGTGCTCGAAGAACTGCACCTCGCGCAACCAAAACTCGCACTTGGAGAACTTTGCGAAGAGTCTCTCCCACCTCAAAGTCTCCATCACCTCCCTTAAGTGCTCCTCATGCTGCTCCTGCATCTTGGAATAAACCAAGATATCATCGATAAAGACTCACAGACTGATCCAGCATCGGTCTGCATACGTGGTTCATCAGATTCATGAACGCGGAAGGAGTAGTGGTAAGCCCAAATGGCATCACCACGAACTCATAGTGGCCATAGCGAGTCCGAAAAGCTGTCTTATGCACATCCTCGTCCCCGACTCGCATCTGATGATAACCCGATCGCAGATCAATCTCGTAGAACCAAGATACACCCTGAAGCTAGTCGAAAAGATCATCAATCCTCGAGAGTGGATAATGGTTCTTTGTCGTTACCCTATTCAACTCCCGTTAGTCTATACACATCCGATGAGACCCATCCTTCTTATTCACAAACAGAATCGGGGCTCCCAAAGGCGAACTGCTCGGCCAGATAAATCCCTTGTCTAATAGCTCTTGCAGTTGTGTAGACGATTCATTCATCTCGGGAGGAGTTAACCGCCGATAGGGTGCATTGGCTATCGGAGCCGCACTTGGAACCAAATCGATCCTGAACTTCACCTGCCTCTCCAGTGGTACCCCAAGCAAATCCTCCGGGAATACATCCGGGTACTCCCGCACAATCGACACATCGCCCAGTGTCGCCTTACCCTTTTCCCGGGTATCCATAACATAGGCGACATAACTCGACAACCCTGCTGAAGGTAGCGCCTAGCCCTCGCTGCTGAACACAAAGTCGGCCCACACTGTAGTCTCTCGCCTTGAATCACCAACCCTCCCCCACTTGGGGTTCGAACCCGAACTAGCTGTTGCTCGCAGTCGATCATTGCCCCATTAGGGCTAAACCAGTCCATGCCCACAATAACCTTATTCCCTCATAGGGGAATAGGGACTAAATCCACAGAATACTGCTCATCAAACAACTGAAGAGTACACCCCCGATGTACCCTCGCAACCTGGACGTTCCTATCATCCGTAATCTCCACGTCAAAAGGACAGTCCAGCTTCCCCGGAGCTCCAACAAATCGCTTGCTAAGCGCGAGCGACATAAAGGATCAGGTAGCCCCCGAATCTAACAATCCTAGATTTGAAATATCGTTCACAAGGAACAATCCTAAAATAAAACATATAAGAATAAGCAAAAATTCCATATAATTAAAAAGATAAGGAAGAAATATATACCCGTCACATCATCGAGAGCTGCACGCGCCTCCTCTGCTGTCAGCTGAAAGGCCCTGCTCTTCGTCGTAGGCGTGTTTGCCCGGCCCTGACGTCCGTCAGTAATCCTCAGAGTCGCAGGAACGGGTGCTGACACCGATCCTGCTATAGAAAAGGTCGGACATTGGGCCTTCTTATGGCCCTTTGATTGCAATGAAAGCAAAACAGATCTGATCCCTAGGCGGCGGTAGCAGTACAATCCCTGCTATAATGACCAGTCCGACCGCACTTGAAACAGCTAGAACCACCACCACTACCACTCCTGCACACACCCTCGTGCGTACTGCCGCACTTCCCGCAACGGCTACGGCCCTGAGGGCCCCTTGATCTCGAATCTGATACCTTGGGCCTTTTGCCCGAACCCCCTGCTGCCTGAATCTCATTTGGCTTCCTCTTCCTCTCCATCTCCAGGTCAATCTCCATCTCCCTGGCTTGGGCAATCATGCCCTCCAGCGTCTTGCAGCTGGATCGCCTCATAAACTGTCGGATGTCGCTCCTCAGCATCTCATGATTTCGGGCCTTTATCTCCTCGTCCGCCACATACTGCGGAACAAGAAGTGCCCTCTCCATGAACATAGCGGTGATCTCGTCCACCGTCTCAGTAGTCTCGCGGAGATCCTGAAACTCCCGCGCCAGCTGCTGCACCTCGATAACTGGCGCAAACTCCGCTCGAAATCAGGTCGAAAAATCATCCCAGGTCATCCCATCCACAACATCATCACCTACAACATTACCGACCTCCTCCCACCAGTCTCGTGCCCTGTCCTTCAAGAGGCAGGAGGATAATTTGACATTGTCCCCCTCGGGACAACGACTGGTGCGGAAGGCGTTAGCAACATCTGTTAACAAACGCATGCTCGCAATGGTGTCCTTCACCCCATGATAGTCTGGAGCTCCACAAGCCCGGAACTCTCTAAATGTCAAAGATCGAGCTCCAGCAATAGCCATCATCTCAGAACGGAACGTGCTCAGTCATTCCTCCAGAACCTCCAAAATACCCTCCTTGACCGAGCCAAAGATCACAGGAGTCTAATCAATAATGCATCAAATAATCTCTGAAGAGAGAAACTCCCTAGTTTGGTCATCAAGCTGCCCGACTCCAGAACCCGAGCCTAAACCCTCCCCGGCACCAGAACTACCCACTGGCCTGCCTCGCAATATCACCATACTGAAAATAGACCATAAAACTATTAGAATAAGCATCAATGCACATATCGGGAAATCCATAACTACAAAAGCTCCCTGGCTTTGTTAAATCCCTCATTGAATCGAGTATGAATCCTCTGCTTCCAATAGTATGTGCCCATACTACATTCCACATCTATATGTAATTTCCTCAAGAAGTGCCTCCACTCAGCCAAGTTACTCTATAACCAACAGATGCCTCACAACTAGAGCTCCCAACACTAAATCTCATCCTAGGTTTTCCTAGGGCAAACTCCACACCATTATCCGCCATTAGCTACAGAAGGAACTCATGCTAACCTTCCCTAATTAGCTCACGAATACAATTACTTCGAATGAGAGGTCTCTCCCTACAACGGTTGGACTCAAACAAGAGTTGCGCAATAGAGCTAAACCTAACCTTCTGAAATTATTTAATTTCCATAATATGTAATTTATCATATTCACTTACTAACTAGCTGAGATTAGCAAGAACTCCTAAAAGCACAAAGCAAGCATGATTCAAGCATCAAGTAAACAGAACCAAGCATAACCTAATCAGGCCATCCTACCACTAACTGATCAATACTAGCATGCAGTTCTACAAGCTCATACAACAGGCATACAAAGGCATCTTGTAACGCCCGGGTTTTGGGGCTAAGCATTTTAGACGATGTAATAGTCTAGGTCAACTATTGTAACTCTTTCGATGTAATAAAGATGAAATATTTGAGTATTTTGTGAATTATGTGAATTTATGTGCTTATTATTTAATTATAAATGTATAATTAATAAAGAATAAAAATAAGCGTCAAAATTAAATTATAGTATAAGCCCGATATCTTTACATAAAGTTGTAGTGGTCGAAACAAGGATTCCGGAGATATAAAGAACACCGAAATCCGAGTTATAACGAAGAAGTTATGACCCGTCGAAGTTTCGTGATGGAACCGGCACGATACCGGGAAGCGTAAATAGTGAATTTACGATAGAGCGAGTTTTAGCCTTAGCGATCTAAAGGAAAGTCGTAGAAAACGTTAAACCGAGAGCGTCCATAAAAAGAATACCCAAATCTGACTTCGTATGAGAAAGTTATGATTTTTCGAAGTTTCGGCTTAGCAGTGTACAGCCCGAAGTTCGAATATTAGATCGAGCGGTTTTTAGCCGACACAACCTAAACGAGAATCAAAGATCTCGTTAATAGTAGCGTAACGATAAAAAGACAGACGAAAACGGACGTCGGATGAAGAAGTTATGAATTTTTAACGGACCAATCCTGTCCCGGCCTGTTAAAAATATAACTTTTAAAATAAATTCAAAATTAGCAGACGGAGTCTAAACGAAATTTGTAGAGTACGTTCCCGCCTAAGCGTGGATATAAAGAACGTCGAAAACGGAGCTTGTATGTGAAAGTTACGAATTTTTAAAGTCGAGAGTGCAATTTGCGAAATCTGATGCAAGACGCGATGACGTGGCTCAATCCAAGCCTTCTCTTGCTCCCCACGGTCTCGCATCCGATGAACGCCAAGTAGCCTCGCTTCGCCCTACGCCCCGCGTCCAAGGCTGGTACGCCCAGCGTACCTTCGGACCTGATCCTCTTGCGAGTGCGAGCCAGCTGGTGCGAGCTGGCACCCTTATCCGAAGTTACGCCCCGCGTAACTTGCTGAACGCCCCGCGTAGATCCGAAGTTCGACCCCTATAAATACCCTGCGAGGGCTGCCGAGGAAATCACTCATTTATTCATTCCTTTCTCTCTCTACTTTCTCTCACTACCCATTTTAACCCCCTAAACCCTAGGAAAAATCCCTAGCACCCTAAGGAAGCCCCGAGGCTCCCGGAGTCCCGAGAAAAAGGGTCTTCGGTTCGGAAACGCTGCTCCGAGCAAAGCTCCGTTTTCTTTAAAATTCGTTGTAAGTGAGCTACGCCTACGCAATTCTTAATATAACTTTTAAATAATTATAGTAATGTTATTAGGTCCTTAAAATAATTATTTGGGCTATTATTATGAGTTATATTGGGTGTTATTTAACGCTTATATAATAATAATAATAATAATAGCTAGACTATTAATTAGTCGCGGTTAACGTTAAAACTAAACTCTAGTGGTATTGATACTAGGTTTTGGTTAAGGAAAAATTGTTTTGAGATAACGAAGTGCTGTTTGAGTACCGAGTCACCACCTTTCAGGTGAGTGCATAGTTACTTTCATCTTACACATAAATATGAAGTATTTTATATAAATTACGTGCTATGTGTGCATATTATCTGAATACTTGTTGTCTATGTTGGATGAATGATTTTTATACACGTTTTTCATGATTTAAACTGTATATGTATTTTATATCTACAAAAATGTTGGGGTAAAACATGGGTAGATGTAATAAGACGATGTGTGATAAAATGATGAGAGGCCTCGATGTTGTTGGTGATCCAGTCATCTAGTGGAGTATAGATGACGACCACAGACTCTTCTAGACAGTCCAGTGGAACGCTAGCAGGCTCGTAACCTGTAGGTGTTTGTGAACGATGTGTTCACCGGTGTACTCCATCCCCCTCATGGTTGCCTTTAGGATATTTATTGCTGAGGAACCCCCTTAGTAGTAGTGTCCATCTCGATGATGATCCTTAGGCTAGGTCCCTTATGATAGGTGTTTAGGGACGTAAAGTGAGGATAAAGGGAACGGGTAATCGGGTTATTGTTGGTTGATGAAATTAATAAACTTATTTATTGTGGGTTGATAAGCCTATGTGCTCACCAGGATCCCAAGCCTGACCCACTCAGTTTCATGTATTACATGTAGTGGCGCTCGAGCATAGATGTGATGTTTTGGATGAGGGATTACGAATATAGGCCTGTAGATATGAAATAATGTAATAAGGCTTATGTTGTACTGTTTATGCTTTTGATCTGTATCGAACATGACATCCCAAGTCTTTTAATGAAATACATTTCCTTGGAAATGCTTTTGATAAATCTTTATCATATTTTGTTTAGGGACAAATTCCGCAACACTTTTATTTAAAATGTTACTCTGAATTTCAAACAAGCATAAACAAAATCGATCTTTTCTGGCCGTGAAAATGGGGATGTCACAGTTGGTATCAGAGCATTAGTTTAAGCGAACTAGGAATTTGTAGGATTTCTAGACTTAAACTTAGAATGCTAAGCAATGATTGTGAGGTGTGAGCACTAGCTTATTTTAGGAATTATGCCTAAAATGCTTTTATGTGCTAAATGCTTTATGCCTGATATGTTGTTATTTGTTCAGATCTATGGTCTGTTGCCGACCGGATCTGGAAACCTTATGTGTTTAGGATTCTAAACGTACGACTACGATATTAGAAGTAACATGTAAACGTTTCGGAGTGATAAGGATGATTTAAACGTTTATCCTGAATAAAGATCTAAATTCACCTTATTCGGTGTATAGATCAAAATGGCAAGAACCCGCAGTGGAGCTGGGAATGCAAATGGGAATAGGAATCAACCCCCAGTGATTCAGCAAATACCTGTTGTAGCAGATGTTCCTGAGCCAATCACGATGGCCGGAGTGCAAGCGATGATCCAGATGATGTTGGATCGTCAAATGGAGGAAACCAGGCGTTTGCTCCAACAAAATCGCGAGGAAGCTACCATACCAATCGTAGAGCCCGAGCTGAATGATGGGCAGTCAGAAGGAGGAAACTACAGTGGGACTGTTGGTCAAGCCAACCCACCGATAGGTAGGCAAAACCACCAGGATGGAGGAAATGACGGACGTGGATGCAAATACAAGGATTTCATGGCATCTAAACCACCGTGTCTATCTGGAAGCCCGACGCCGGTGGAAGTCATGAACTGGATCTCTGAGATGGAAACGATGTTTGAGAGTTGCGAGTGTAGCAACAGGCAGAAGACCGCTCTCGCGGTTCCTGTGTTGAAATCTGGAGTACTAAGCTGGTGGAAGCTACTAGCTGATTCAATGCCCAAAGGAGAAGCGAGCAAGATGTCGTGGGAGGATTTTCTGGTGCAGTTAAAGATGCAATACTGCTCTGAGCAGGATATTCTGGAGATCAACAACGTATTCCAGAATCTGAGGAAGGGAAGAATGAGCGTTACTGAATACGCTGCAAGCTTTACAGAGAAAATGAAGCTTGTTCCTCACCTCGTCCCAACTGAACTCTCCAAGGTTAACAAGTTTTCCCTCGGATTACCAGCGGACTTCGGTCCAGTGGTCAAGCAAACAACCACTCTGAAAGCCACCATCTGGGCTGCTAAGAATGTGGAGACCCAGATACAAGAGAAGGGTCTGGAGAGAGTGGAGGTGGGAGAGAAAAGGAAATTTGATGGGTCGTCGAAATTCAGCAAGAAAAGCAAGTTCTCAAGGTCTGGTACGCAGAAGTTTGGAGGAGGTGAAGCCAAATGGTGCGACAAGTGCAAGAAGAAGCACCAGGGGAGATGTGACGGAGGAGTCATTTGTTTCAAATATGGAAAACCTGGGCACTATGCCAACGAGTGCACGTCCACTAAGAAGGTCTGTTATGAGTGCAACGAGGAAGGGCACATTTCGAGAGACTGTCCGAAGAAGAAGGAGGCAAGAAGACCCAACATTCCACCGAAGCCGAAGGCAAGAGCCTTCCAGATGATGCTCGAGGTTGCAAAGGACGCAGCAGACGTCGCTTCAGGTACCTTTCTTGTAAATGGATTGCCTGCCAATATACTATTTGATTCGGGAGCAAACTATTCCTTTGTATCGCATAGATTTGGAGGGAAATTAGCATTGCCTTTAGAAAAACTTGATAATGCCCTAATTGTGGAAGTTGCCAGTGGCAAGTTCGTACCTGTTAGTAATCGTATTAAGAACATCGTCATCGACCTAAACGGAAACGAATTCCACGAGGAGCTGTTACCCATAGAATTGAACGGTTTCGACATCGTTCTGGGAACGGATTGGCTTAGCGCCAACGATGCTGAGATTCAATGCCGAAAGAAGATAGTAAGGGTAAACCCACCCGGAAAAGAGTCATTTATGGTGTACGGGGACAAACGCCGAGTAAATTATGGAATCATCTCCCTGATGAAAGCCAGAAAATGTTTGACCAAGGGATGTGCATCATATTTGGCATTCGTAATAGATGCTAAGAAGGAAAAGAAAGAGGTGCAGAATATACCGGTTGTGTGTGATTATCCGGAAGTCTTTCCCCAAGATCTTCCCGGATTACCGCCTGATAGACAAGTAGAGTTTCGGATAGACTTGTTGCCAGGTACAACACCGATAGCAAAGGCACCGTACCGATTAGCACCGACGGAGATGAAGGAGCTTATGACGCAACTTCAAGAGTTGTTGGACAACGGTTTCATTCGACCTAGTTCATCACCCTGGGGAGCTCCAGTGCTATTCGTGAAGAAGAAAAACGGAAGCATGAGAATGTGTATAGACTACCGAGAGCTGAACAAGGCAACATTGAAGAATAAGTATCCATTGCCAAGGATTGATGACCTATTCGATCAGCTGCAAGGTTCGAGCTATTTCTCAAAGATCGATCTTAGGTCAGGATATCATCAGCTGAAGGTGAGAGATCAAGATATCGAGAAGACTGCATTCAGAACGAGATATGGACACTACGAGTTCTTGGTTATTTCGTTTGGACTAACCAATGCTCCAACAGCATTCATGGATTTGATGAACAGGGTTTGTAAACCATTCCTCGATAAATTCGTGATAGTGTTCATAGATGACATTCTCATCTACTCGAAAATCCAGGAGGAGCATGGCCAGCATCTACGAGAAGTGTTGGAAGTCTTGAAGAAGTAGAAACTGTATGCAAAGTTCTCCAAGTGTGATTTTTGGATCCGAGAAGTCCAATTCTTGGGTCATGTGGTTAACCAGGAGGGGATAATGGTTGACCCAGCAAAGATCGAAGCTGTGATGAAGTGGAAACGACCAAAAAGTCCCACGAAGATTCGAGGCTTTCTAGGATTAGCCGGATACTATCGACGATTTATCCAAGGCTTTTCTTCGATAGCTGCTCCGTTGACAGCTTTGACCCACAAAGGAGCTACTTATACATGGAGTGAGAAGCACGAAGAAGCATTCGAGAAGCTAAAGAAGAAGTTATGTGAAGCACCTATTCTTTCTCTACCCGATGGAGTTGAAGACTTCACGGTCTATAGTGACGCATCTGGAGTCGGGCTGGGTTGTGTTCTGACCTAAAGAGAAAAGGTGATAGCATACGTATCTCGGCAATTGAAGGAGCACGAAAAGAACTACCCCACTCATGATTTGGAGTTGGCAGCGGTAGTATTTTCCTTGAAAATATGGAGGCATTACCTCTATGGCACGAAGTGCAAGCTTTTCACTAATCATAAGAGTCTCCAGTATCTCTTTAATCAGAAAGAATTGAACATGAGGCAACGACGCTGGCTGGAATTACTCAAGGACTACGACTGTGAGATACTTTACCACCCCGGTAAAGCAAATGTTGTTGCTGATGCTCTCAGTCGGAAAGTCAATCTTGAAAGAAAAAGGCCAAGAGCGTTGAGAATTGAAGTTGTCTCGACAATTGTGGAAAGTATCAAGAAAGCTCAAGAAGAAGCTTCAGAAAAGAATGACCGAAAGGAAGAACGTTTGGGAAAGACGTTGGTATTCGGTACAAACCGTCAAGGACTGAAGGTATTCCAAGATCGGATTTGGGTACCTAAGACGGGAGGAATAAGAGATCTTCTGATGGAAGAAGCTCACAAGACCATGTACTCGATTCATCCCGGTAGCACTAAAATGTATAGGGACCTAAAACCCTACTACTGGTGGCCGACGATGAAGCTCGATGTTGCAAAGTATGTGGCCGAGTGTGTAACTTGTGCAAGAGTTAAGGCACAACATCAGAAACCGTATGGGAGTTTAGAACCCTTACCTGTACCCATGGGTAAATGGGAAGACATCACCATGGATTTTATGACTAAACTACCCAGGACGAAGAACGGTCACGACATGATTTGGGTGGTCGTGGATCGTTTCACAAAGAGTGCACACTTCATAGCTGCCAACGAAAGGTGGTCTATGGATAAGCTTGCAAATGCTTACGTGAAGGAAATTGTGAGACTTCACGGTGTTCCTCAAACGATTGTATCGGATCGTGATAATCGTTTCACGTCAAGGTTTTGGAGAAGTCTACAAGAGGAATTGGGTACGAAGTTGTGTTTGAGTACGGCTTACCATCCGCATACTGATGGTCAGAGCGAAAGAACGATTCAGACACTGGAAGATATGCTAAGAGCATGTACCCTGGAGTTCCAAGGTAATTGGGATGAACACTTAGCTTTGGTAGAATTTTCCTACAACAACAGTTTCCACTCGAGCATCAAGATGGCACCTTATCAAGCCTTGTACGGACAGAAGTGCCGTACGCCGTCTTGTTGGCTTGAGGCCGGAGAAAAGCAGTTTATGGGCCCCGAGATAGTCCATGAGACTGCTGAGAAGTTAAAGGTGATCAGGGAAAGGATGTTAGCAGCTCAGGATCGTCAGAAGATCTATGTTGACAAGAAAAGACGACCGATGACCTTCGAAGTTGGAGATTCGGTTTTGCTTAAAGTCTCACCGTGGAAGGGACTTATAAGATTCGGGAAACAAGGAAAGTTGAATCCAAGGTTTATTGGACCGTTCAAAGTTCTTCAGAAGATTGGGAACCAAGCTTACAAGCTGGAATTGCCTGAAGAACTCGATGGTATTCATAACACCTTCCATGTGTGTTATATGAGGAAATTCACGGGAGAAGTTCCCGACATAATTCCGATCTCAGAGTTAAGAATGGATGAAAACAAGAGGCTGATTGAAGAGCCCGAGGTAATTGTTGACCGTAAGACTAAGAAGTTACGACGCAAAATGGTCGACTTAGTGCTAGTCCAGTGGAAACATTCGAATGGGCCGAATCTCACTTGGGAAACAGAGGATGACATGATGAGTCGCTATCCGCATCTGTTTGCTGACGCATGATTCCGGGACGGAATCATCCTAAGGGGGAGAGAATTGTAACGCCCGGGTTTCGGGGCTAAGCATTTTAGACGATGTAATAGTCTAGGTCAACTATTGTAACTCTTACGATGTAATAAAGATGAAATATTTGAGTATTTTGTGAATTATGTGAATTATGTGAATTTATGTGCTTATTATTTAATTATAAATGTATAATTAATAAAGAATAAAAATAAGCGTCAAAATTAAAGTATGGGATAAGCCCAATATCTTTACATAAAGTTGTAGTGGTAAATAGTGAATTTACGATATAAAGAACGCCGAAATCCGAGTTATAACGAAGAAGTTATGACCCGTCGAAGTTTCGTGATGGAACCGGCACGATACCGGGAAGCGTAAATAGTGAATTTACGATAGAGCAAGTTTTAGCCTTAGCGATCTAAACGAAAGTCGTATAAAACGTTAAACCGAGAGCGTCCATAAAAAGAACGCCCAAATCTGACTTCGTATGAGGAAGTTATGATTTTTCGAAGTTTCGGCTTAGCAGTGTACAACCCAAAGTTCGAATATTAGATCGAGCGGTTTTTAGCCGACACAACCTAAACGAGAATCGAAGATCTCGTTAATAGTAGTGTAACGATAAAAAGAAAGACGAAAACGGACGTCGGATGAAGAAGTTATGAATTTTTAACAGACCAATCCTGTCCCGGCCTGTTAAAAATATAACTTTTAAAATATTTCAAAATTAGCCGACAGAGTCTAAACGAAAGTTGTAGAGTACGTTCCCGCCTACGCGTGGATATAAAGAACGTCGAAAACGGAGCTCGTATGTAAAAGTTACAAATTTTTAAAGTCGAGAGTGCAATTTGCGAAATCTGATGCAAGACGCGATGACGTGGCTCAATCCCAGCCTTCCCTTGCTCCCCACGGTCTCGCATCCGATGAACGCCACGTAGCCTCGCTTCGCCCTACGCCCCGCGTCCAAGGCTGGTACGCCCAGCGTACCTTCGGACCTGATCCTCTTGCGAGTGCGAGCCAGCTGGTGCGAGCTGGCACCCTTATCCAAAGTTACGCCCCGCGTAACTTGCTGAACGCCCTGCGTAGATCCGAAGTTTGGCCCCTATAAATACCCTGCGAGGGCTGCCGAGGAAATCACTCATTTCTTCATTCCTTTCTCTCTCTACTTTCTCTCACTACCCGTTTTAACCCCCTAAACCCTAGGAAAAATCCCTAGCACCCTAAGGAAGCCCCGAGGCTCCCGGAGTCCCGAGAAAAAGGGTCTTTCGGTTCGGAAACGCTGCTCCGAGCAAAGCCCGGTTTTCTTTAAAATACACTGTAAGTGAGCTACGCCTACGCAATTTTTAATATAACTTTTAAATAATTATAGTAATGTTATTAGGTCCTTAAAATACTTATTTGGGCTATTATTATGAGTTATATTGGGTGTTATTTAACGCTTATATAATAATAATAATAATAGCTAGACTATTAATTAGTCGCGGTTAACGTTAAAACTAAACTCTAGTGGTATTGATACTAGGTTTTGGTCAAGGAAAAATTGTTTTGAGATAACGAAGTTCTGTTCGAGTACCGAGTCACCACCTTTCAGGTGAGTGCATAGTTACTTTCATCTGACACATAGATATGAAGTATTTTATATAAATTACGTGCTATGTGTGCATATTATCTGAATACTTGTTGTCTATGTTGGATGAATGATTTTTATACACGTTTTTCATGATTTAAGCTGTATATGTATTTTATATCTACAAAAATGTTGGGGTAAAACATGGATAGATGTAATAAGACGATGTGTGATAAAATGATGAGAGGCCTCGATGTTGTTGGTGATCCAGTCATCTAGCGGAGTATAGATGACGACCACAGACTCTTCTAGACAGTCCAGTGGAACGCTAGCAGGCTCACAACCTGTAGGTGTTTGTGAACGACGTGTTCACCGGTGTACTCCATCCCCCTCATGGTTGCCTTTAGGACATTTATTGCTGAGGAACCCCCTTAGCAGTAGTGTCCATCCCGATGATGATCCTTAGGCTAGGTCCCTTATGATAGGTGTTTAGGGACGTAAAGTGAGGATAACGGGAACGGGTAATCGGGTTATTGTTGGTTGATGAAATTAATAAACTTATTTATTGTGGGTTGAAAACCCTATGTGCTCACCAGGCTCCCAAGCCTGACCCACTCAGTTTCATGTATTACAGGTAGTGGCGCTCGAGCATAGATGTGATGTTTTGAATGAGGGATTACGAATATAGGCCTGTAGATATGAAATAATGTAGTAAGGCTTATGTTGTACTATTTATGCTTTTGATCTGTATCGAACATGACATCCCGAGTCTTTTGATGAAATACATTTCCTTGGAAATGCTTTTGAGAAATCTTTATCATATTTTGTTTTGGGACAAATTCCGCAACACTTTTATTTAAAATGTTACTATGATTTTCAAACAAGCATAAACAAAATCGGTCTCTTCTGGCCGTGAAAATGGGGATGTCACACATCTCTCCTAGCATTCTATAATGCAAAAAATGAGCAGATCCATAGCCCTAACTAGCATGCGATTCACAGATCAAAGCATATCAAATAACATTTATGGATAATTTCGGAAAACTTACTTGAGCTCGACTGAATGCATGCACCACACACTTTCTTATTTCTGAAAACCTTTTTCTTAGAAATATTTTTCTTTTGGAAAAACTTTACGAAATCCTCAGTTTGAGTTTAGACACACTCGAGAGTGTGCCCAAATCCCTCAAACCAAGGCTATGATACCAACTCGAAACATCCCAAAAATATGACCCAAAAATTTCATTTTTCATTCCAGTGAAAACAACATTTCAAATCATTGTTCATACAACCCAAATAAAATAAGTATGTCATATATCAAGAAAATCAGAGTGTGTCCCATAAATAGAATCCATATGGTGTGTGCGATGCAGTCACCCCGAGCTCTTCCCCTTGCCACTAGAAGTACCTGAAACATAAACTGAAAACCGTAAGCATAAAGCTTAGTGAGTTCCCCAAACTACCCCATACCATACAATAACAAATCACATACTTGTCCCCCGCCCGACCTCGGACCCCGTCCGAATTTAGGCCCCGTCCGACATTGAGCCCCACTCGATACACAGATCTGTTATTCTCAAGCCTCGTCTGTCTCTGGGTCTCGCTTGCTACACAATACAATCAATATCATATAAATATGCTAGCACATACAGGAATCTCACACAATAGTCTATGTCCCAATCCTTAGGCCTCGCCTGGCATCGAGCCCCGCCCGATATGCATAGCAGTACATAACATATGCAAGGGTCACGCAGACTCCCAACATCCTAACATATCAACAAGGGCCGACATTGGTGTCTTAGACCCGATAAACCCAGTGAGCAAACTCACCTCAATCTCGGATGACAGCTGAATACGCTTCTGCTCCGGAATTAGCACTACTCAACCACTAAACAAAAAAACCCATTAGATACCATTCCATACTTCATAACCTCTTAAGGGTCATCCTTGGTCAAAGTCAAAATCAAGGTCAACATCCAAGTCAAAGTCAAAGTCAACGCTCTGAGTTGACCCAACTCGAGAGTTTTCCTTCAACTCGCCGAGTTTCCATGAATCACAGAATCGCGATATTTCAAATAAACTCGTCAATTTTCCCTTTAACTCGTCGAGTTCCTCATTTTTCAACAGAATCGGGACAATCCCAAACCAAATCGCCGAGTTCCCTTATGAACTCGTCGAGTTCATCAGTCTGCCAACTCACTTAATGCATTAAGCCACTAATCTTCAAACCAAGGCCCTATCTTCCAGAACTAGGCTAAAAATACGTCTAGAAGGGTAAATTTTCCAACTTAACCCATTAAGAACCACCCAAAGGCATTAAGCTCAAACCCTAATCCAAAAAGGCTTATGACTTAATCCAAATATCATCATATCATCAAGATAATGCTCATGAACATAGATCTGGACCTTAAAAGCTAAAAGGTCACGTAAAGTCTTCAACTTTACTCCCATGCAAGGCCATTTGAAGCTTAATAGGCCAAAACAAGGGCTTAGAAGGTGCATGGAGGTCTTAGGGCCATAAAGTTGGCACCTTTATACCATAAAAGCTCCTTAAGACCCTAGATATGAAAGGGTTTGTCCATAGGGGACGTCCAATTCCCAATGACCACTTCATTTGGACAAAAACAAGCAAAAGAACACTAAGATGAAGATCTAAGAAACCACAAAGCAAGGTTGAGACTTTTTACCAGAAAGATGTCGAAAATGAAGCAAGGATACTGGATCTAGCAGCTCCTTCTTGTATCTCCAAGCTCCCCTTTCTTCTAATGGCTTCAAGCACACACAACACACTAAAAAATGGCTCACAATCACTCAAAGATGCCTTAGGGTTTCGAGGTTAGGGTTTAGGACAGTGGAGGCTAGAAATAGGGCCAACTTATGGGGCTTAAGTTGTTTAAATAGGGTGCAAAACCCCGAAATTAGGGTTTCATTTCTTCCGGACAACTCGTCGAGTTGAGGCCTCACAACTCGTCGAGTTGGTCACTTAAAACACGTGGTCCATAGAATTTCAACACAACGAGTTAGGGCTACCAACTCATCGAGTTGCTCCACAAAATTAAATAATTTAGAAGTTGAAATACATACCAGAACAGGCGTTACACATTAACATGAAAGTCTATTTAAAAAGTACAAAAAATATGAATTATATATATATATATATATATATATATATATATATATATATATTGCTTTTACGATAAAAAGTAAACCTACATATAAAAAAAAACGAAGTGAGATTTTTTTTTGAAAAAAAAGTTTTGTAAAATTCGCAAATAAATATATTCATAATGTGAATATAAGCTAAAATTTAGTTTTCAGCATTCACAATGTGAATCTAACTAACTATTATTAACAGTGTGGTGAATTTGAACTGTATATATACTTTAGTTTTTAGCATTCACAACGTGAGTCTGACTTAAAATTTAAAAGTTAGCAATTTCTTTTTTATACATCAATATAATACTTATTTAAAAAGTAAAATAAAAAAATTATAAATTTTGATATATTTATTTTATTTGTTTGGATAAAACAAATAAGACTAAATATTGAAAACCTAACAAAACGATTTTTTTTAAAGAAAAAGTTCATTTTTTGTATATCAATATAAGTGTCTATTGAAATATGATAAAAATTAATTATTTTGGTACATTCCGTTTTTTTTTCGGACAAAAGAATAACCATAAAAATTAAAAAAAAAATTGTAAATTTTTTGTTATTATTGTTTTGATGCATGTCCATATAAGTTTTGGAATTGTATGGATGGAATTGCTTCCTTATTTGTATGGTTCAAAATGTTTATTTTTTTGAAAATTTTCAGATATATATATATATATATATATATATATATATATATATATATATATATATATATATATATATATATATATATGACATAAATTGAACTCAGTAAATGTTTTGAGATCTTAGGATCAAAATGGAAACCATTAGATTAAGATTGATGTTCATAATTAATTTGTACGTGCATACATTAGATTTTAAACAAAAATCTACTTTTGTTTCTTAATTTTTTGAGCTTATTTTTTATCGAAAAAAATAAAAATAATGAAATTTAGAATTTTTTGTTCTCTATAAATATAACTTTTTTTTCTTTTTTACATGAGTATATTGGTGATGTGTGCATATGCACGTTTGTGTTTATGCACATTTGTGTTTGTATACACATGCACGTATTTTGATGAAAAATGTGCACATATACATATCACTTGAGAAAACGTGCACATATATATATATATATATAAACACAATTGTGCATGTGTATATTTGTGATGTGCAGGTATTCAATTTTTTGTTTGATGTCATATCCATGTATGTGTTTTCACACATGCATGATTTATATGTAAAGTATGTGGATATGCACGTTATTCGAAAAAAAGACGTTCTTTTTAATTTTGTTTTTCTGGAAATGACATTTATAGAATCGCCTAACCTTATTATTATTATTATTATTATTATTATTATTATTTGAAATAAAAGAGTTATCAAATGTTGATACATACACATACAAAGGTGCATATGTACTTATCACCAATATATATGTAAAAAAATATATAAAAAATTACATATCAATATGGATATATATTTATAGTGGATGAAAAATTATGAATTTTGGTATTATTATTTTTTTAAAAATTAAAAAACTTCTAAAAAAATTAAAAAATGAAAAATTTTAATTGAGTTTTTTGTTGGTTTATGTTGAATTTTGGTGCATACATGTCCATTTAAGAAATCTACACCGCTTATATCTAACGATTTAGACTTTGACCCTAAGATCTCAAAAAACATATTGATATCTCTCTCTCTCTCTCTCTCTCTCTCTCTCTATATATATATATATATAGATATATATATATATATATATATATATATATATATATATATATATATATATATATATATATATATATATCACCCTAAAATTTTCAAAGTTTAAAATGTTATGGTTATAAAATCATTTTGGGGATTAACCCGCATTTAGTCAAATCTCAGTCCCACAAAAACATTTACAATTAAAACTTTTGGTGTTAGTATTAAGGATCATACAAACCATAGCAAACAAATACGAATTACATCAATACCACTATCAAGGAATTTAACAAGATCAACTCCATTCACTATCTTTTAACTTCTAACTTTCGTCTATCCTCTTTTCTCCTTAAGTGTAATTTGAGATACATGACATAAAAAAGAGATATGTAAGACAATAATGGTTCGTGAGTTATGTGTGTTATGAACCAAAACATTTAACAATTTTTCTATTAAAAAACATTTCATTATGCATAACATATTTCAAAAGAATCGTTTACTATATATATCATTCCATGTCAAAACATTTCATTAGACATAACATAAATCAAAAGTCATTTCTTTTCACATTCCATTCCCTTCTTTCATTAAGGGCTAATTCTGGTATTGAATCATTTTCATCTTTATACTTAGGGTCTACATCCAATAAAGGAACCAGTCCTAAGTTTAGACCATTGTGGATAGAATAAAATCAATCCACCAAGGCATCATTCACATTAGGATATCTATTTAACTAAGGTAAGTTACCATCCCATTAGATTCATCTAGGCCACTTATGAGGCATCATAGTCCGAACGATTTATTTATGTCTTTTTAATTTCTTTCCAGCCTTCACATTTAAACATTATCAATACTCACATAATTATTTATATTAGAACATATCAATAGAAAAATATACTTTGAATAGACAGATTTCACATATCAAAAACATTCGTTCTTCCAAAGCATTCTTTGCGATCAAAACGTTCTTGCTTTCAAGGCATTCTTTCAAAACATTCTTTTCAAAAGTATTAAACACTTTAATTTGAAAATGTTTCATTTATTAAATAATTAGTATTTCATTATCATAAAAATCACTTTTCCATGTACCATAAAGTGAGAAAATGCCAACACGTACTCACCTCAATTACAAGAAGGCCATCTAGTCCTTTTCTAGTTCCTTTCTTTATAGAAACAATCTCAAACACCACCTATATAACATGTAGGTGAAAATTCAACAAAATGACCAAAATACACTTGAGGGAATAAAACATTTAAACTCTTCTACCCTCATTTTTCAACCATTCCTAACTATACAATTGGAATCCGGTCAAATAGATGAGTCAAACTCCAGTAAGAAAAGTGAGTAGCATTCATGGAACAAAAAACAAGGTCGTGTTTCTCTAAGACATGGTCGTGTTTTTCTAGATATACACTCGAATTTCTTTTTTTTATTAAAATGGCACTATACTTTTTCATAGTTATTGAAGCCCCTTTCCAATTCACTTTGCACCATTTGTAAATGTTCTCACATATGATTAGGAGATGTGTTATCATCCAAAACAAATCCAATTAATTCATTAAGTGCTTATTGAAACCTTTAAGAGCATGATGATTCTCAAGTTTTACAAGAAGGGGGTATCTAGTTTGTTCCCATACCAAGCTCATAACAATAGAAGGATTGTCTAATTCTATAACAATTTCCCAAAATACCCTTATGGCCAAATATTCAATAAATTCAACTAAATATCATTCAAGCCTTCATGTTTTTGCATTCAAATCATATTATTAGTATCAAATTGTGTTTATGAGTATCATGTACTCATCAAAATTCTCACATACAAAGGATTCCATTATTTTCATCACAATATCTCTAAAACCACTTAAAATCCATGTTTATGAAATATTCTACCATCATGGATGTTTTTGATCATTCCAATTAGATTCATTGTCACCAAACATCATCTAGGTCATTGAATCCATTCCGTAATGGCTTATAGATACAAAATCCCCAAAATAGATTTCTAGGCTTCATGGATATTTTTACCCAAATTATCAAATCCATAATGGGATAATTGGATTGAGATTAGAACCATGAAAACCAATCAAGAGAGGTTAGAAAACGAAACCATAATCAAAGAATCAAATAAAAATCCTCATTAAGGTTTCCCAACATTATGAAATCGATTTCTACGATAAGATGGGAAGAAGTTATACCTTTTAATTATTTATTCCTTTCCTTGATTGGATGTTCAAATTTCCACTTGAAGTCGTATTTGCATTTATAGTTATTAGACTTATCCAAGTGGGAGACTATTGGATTAGGTGTCTAAGCCCATAACTATATTTTGTATGTACTTAACCTGATAGTAGCATGGTCCTTTTGGGTTGCCTTCACCATAGCAACTTGGCTGGATAAATTATGGAGAAAGAGGTTAATTATGATTTATTAAAATATTATAGGAATAATATATTAAAAGAGAAATCATATAACTTAATTAATATTGGTCAAGAATTAATTTAGAATTAATTTTGTAGTCAAAAGAGATTAATTAAATTAAGAGGACTGGCACTGTAATTATAAGATAGTTACAAAGTTGAGCTTAGGATCTATAAGGGAGGCATGGACGAAATTCATGTGGGAGTCCACATAGAATTCGTCCAAGGGGGCCTTATGGAAGGATCCTATAGGCTGCTTAAGGACTAAGCAACTGGATTAGGGTTTTGACTGAAACCCTAACTGCTTAGCTATATAAGGAACCCTTGGGCATCCCAAAATCGGCCATTAGAAACCCTAGAAGGATCTCCAGCCGATTTTGTGCCTCTCCCTCTCTCTCATATTCTTCCAACTTGGTTTTGGTGTTTGTGATCTATTAGAGGCATCGAATTTGAGGTGCTAAGTTCTCAAAAGGTTGAAGATCAAGCAAGCTACAATTGAAAGGTAACATTGTTACTTTGTATTAAGTGTAAATTTCGATAATGGCATGCTAGATTAGGGTTATAACTTTTGATGATTATTGTTGCATGTGCAATTAGAGAAAACCTAAATCCAAAGCTTTAGGGTTGCATATGCACCATAGGAATGATGTAATTCTCAAAACCCATCAGTGGTATTAGAGCCTAGGTTGTTTTTCTATTGTATTTGATGCATAGGTTAATTGTTCTTAGCTGGAAAAGTCGAAAAATCTACATCTGCCAGATGAACTCATCGAGTCCTTTGATGAACTCGACGATTCAGGGCTACTCGATGAGTCTGAAGTTTGACTCGACGAGTCGGCTCGTCAGTTGGCAGATTTTTCAGGATTTTTACCAGAATTGGATTGGGATAATTACCAAAAATGTTTTTGACTGATAAAACTCGAATTTTATTATATGCTAATGATTATCCTCATCCAATTAGAAGATAATTGTCAAACTATAAGATAATTATTGGTATATATGATAAAGATAATTATTTGTATTATTTGATGTGAATTATCTTGCCATAAATTGAATTATGTCAAAATTTAGATAATGACAAATTATTTGATTAATTAAATTATTTTAATTTGATTTAAAAAACTTTTGAAAAGTTTCAAAACTTGCCCTCAAGTTTTGGAATTTAAATTTTGATTAACAAGTTTTAATTTTGAAATATTTAAATTCTAAACCCTAGAGTTTTTTAAAAAGTTTAAAATTCAACCCTTATACTATTATAATATTAAATGATTAATTATTATATATATGTATAAGATAAGTCAGTCTTACCGTTAGTAGGCCTCATTCACGAAACTGGTCTATAAGGGATGTTTAAGGAAGCGGCCTGTAAAATGATCGCCATTGGGTATCCACTCTTACCAACCGCACTCTTGACTAGTGGATGGTCGTTAGCCGAAAGAGTAGGATAGGACAAACTAATTCCTCATTAATAAGTATAATGATTTTATTAAGTAACTAAATGTTTTCATAAATTCTCAATCTTAGTTACTTTAGGAAAAATGTGAAAATGAAGCTATTCCATGAAATTGCACTTTGCACTGTGCCAAGTCGTTAGTGGAGCGTGTGTGGTTAACCGGCACACTAATTTGGAACTAGCAAGGATGGAAAAGGGTAGCTCGATGCTTATCATAGAGTAATGGAGCGTGTGTGGTTAACCAGCACATTGATTAGGTGATAAATGACATCGAGAGTACCAAGCACATTTGCATGGTTATTCACACCTTTTTTGTGATCCTCGGTATCCCAGTCACAAACTTGAAGGGTATAATCGAGATTTAAACATGCCATTGAAAAGTTCAATGAATCTCAAAAGAATCAAGGAATTTCAATATTCTTTTTCGTTTTTCATGGTAGAAATTGGTAAATCTTCATTTATCTACCTTCAAATTGTTTGCAATTAGATTACGGCATCCCTTTTCTGAATTATAAATAATTGTGTTGGGTCCTAGCCCTAATTTTTCATTTGGGTGTTAAATTGGGGACTCTTATCTAATCTAAACTTTGTCTCTTTTCTTTTCAGATGTCGACTTCAAACAACAATGCTTCTAGCTCTAACCCTTCTGGCTCTTTCTCCCTCACGAACTTGCGTGGGAGGGTGATCTTCGATGGAACCAATTTTAATGATTGGATTCGCAGCATTCGCATGGTCACCCGCTACGAGGACAAACAGTATGTTCTCGAAAAGGAGTTGAAGGAGATTAACCACAACACTGCTACTCCTGAGCAAATTGATCAATATGATGCTCATGAGAGGGACGCGACAAAGGTGTCGTGCATCATGCTTACGACCATGACTGCCGAACTCCAAAAGTCCTACGAGGATTTTTATCCCTATGAGATGCACCAAGCTTTGATGGAAAGGTACCATCAAAGTGCGAGGCAGGAAAGGTACAAGATCATAACCAACATAATTACTATAAAGATGAAGGATGAAGAGTCCATCACCGCCCACTCACAAATGTCAACTTCGACGAAGAGTTGGCCATATGTATTATCTTACACTCTTTGCCTCCCTATTATGATCAGTTTCGTATGACCTATCATATGAACAAGGAGGAGGTCACTCTAAGCAAGCTCCAAGGCCTTCTATGAACTGCTGAGAGTAGTTTGAAAGGCAAGTCTGTTGCATCTGATCCTACTACTGCTACCCCTGGCTTGGAAATTGGACAAGGGAAAGGGAAGAAGAGGAAGGCTCCTTCTAAGAGCCACAAGGGAAAGTCTCACGATGGATCCTCTTCTAGTGGGACCAAAGGTGGTTCTGCTGCTCCCTCTTCCAATCCGAAGGATGCTGAGTGCTTCTACTGTCACAACAAAGGGCATTGGAAATTAAGCTGCCTGAAGTATCTGCAAGACATCCAGGATGGGAAGATAAAGCCCACCTTCGCAGGTATTTATACTATTCAATCTAAAAACTCATCACATGCTATTTCTTGGGTCCTTGATATAGGATGTGGTTTTCACATTTGTTCTGATTTGCAGGGTCTAAGAAGAAGTAGGGATGTGGAGCATGGGAAGATGAACTTGATCATGGGGAATAGGAAAGCATCGCCTGTCACCAAGATTGGAGTTTATTCTTTAGCGCTTATTAGTGGGTTGGGTTTAGAGTTGAATAATTGTTGCTACTCGTCAGAAATGACACGAAACATTATTTCTTTTCATGGTTTGTATAAACATGGTTTTAGATTTTCGTTTAATAATGAAATTTGTTCTATTAATGCTTTCTTGAATGGTACTTTCTATTTTGAAGCATTGCCTTGTAATGGTATATATGAAACTGTGATGGTTGTAGAAAACTTAGGAAATAATGTGTTGTATATCGATTCGTCCAATGGTTTGGACAAAGCATGCTTGTGGCATTGTCGTCTTGGACATGTTAACAAGAAACGCATAACCCAACTCCAAAAGGATGGAGTCTTGGAGTAATTTGACCTCAAGTCAGATGACACGTTCGAGTCTTGTTTACTTGGAAAGATGACCAAGTCACCCTTCACTGGTACTTGTGAAATGGGTGAGGGTTTATTGGATCTCATACATACGGATGTATGTGGGCCCTTTAGATCCACCACAAGGAATGCAAACCGCTTCTATGTGACTTTTACCGATGATTATAGCAGATATGGGTATATCTATTTAATCAAGCACAAGTCAGAAACCTTTGAAAAGTTCAAAGAGTTTAAGCAAGAAGTGGAGAATCAGCTAAAAAGGAAGATAAAGATGCTCTGATCTGATTGAGGTAGTGAGTATCTTAGTATCGAGTTCCACGACTATCTTAAAGAATGCAGAATTATTTCACAATTGACGCCGCCTAGGACACCGCAATTGAATGGTGTGGCTGAGAGGCGCAATCGAAACTTTTCGGACATGGTTTGTTCCATGATGAGTCGAGCTTCATTACCTATCTCATTTTGGGGGTATGCCTTAGAGACTGCTGCCCATATCCTTAATCTAGTCCCAACTAAGAAGGTTTCCAAAACACCTCACGAGATGTGGACATGGAAGGTTCCCTCGTTAGCACATATCAAGGTTTGGGGTTGCGAGGCTTTCATAAGACGAGAGACTCACGAAAATCGCGAACCTTGTAGTGAGCGATGTATTTTCATCGGCTACCCACAGAAGTCCTTTAGATATCGCTTCTGTAGACCGAGTGACAATGTTTTCTTTGTTGCGAGGAGAGGAGTTTTCCAAGAGAGAGAACTCATATGCCAAGAGGACAGTGGGAGACAAATTGATCTTGAAGAGCTTCAAGAATAAAGCGATGAAGAAACCTCTAACACTGGCACTCAACCCGAGGAGGAAACTTCTGTTGAACCGATTGATGAGTCTCTACCATTTAGACGTTCCAGTAGAGTTATTGTTCCACCCGTATTATATCGTTTTCATATAACTGCTGAGGGTGATACATTTATTAGTGATAGTACACTAATAAATTTAGATGAACCTAACAACTACAAGGAAGCCATGGCAGGCCCGGAGTCTGCAAAATGGAAAAAGGCAATGGACAACGAGATTCAGTCCATGTATGACAATCAAGTTTGGAACTTGGTTCAAGAAGAAGACCGACATGGATGGGAAGGCACACACATATAAGGCGCGATTGGTTTCGAAGGGCTTTACTCAAACTCCTGGAGTTGACTATGATGAGACCTTCTCACCAGTTACATAGATTAAATCTATAAGGGTTATGCTAGCGATAGATGCGTTTCATGATTATGAAATATGGCAGATGGATGTCAAAACCGCTTTCCTAAATGGGAAGTTGGCTGAAGATGTTTACATGAGTTAGCCAAAGGGTTTTGTCGATGTGAATCACCCTAATAGAGTGTGTAAGCTTGAGAAATCCATCTATGAATTAAAACAAGCGTCTCGCAGATGGAATCTTTGTTTCGATGAGAAAGTCAAAGAGTTTGGTTTTTCAAGAAGCGAGGATGAGTCTTGTGTATATGTCAAAGCCAGTGGTAGTATAGTTAGCTTTCTCGTATTGTATGTGGATGACCTACTGCTCATAGGAAACGACATCCCAACCTTGCAGGAGGTTAAATACTGGCTTGGGAAGTGCTTCGCTATGAAGGACCTCATAGAAGCTGCTTATATTCTTGGGATAAGGATATTGAGAATATAGGAGTGAAAGACTAATAGGACTTAGTCAAAGTACTTACTTGGATAAAGTGTTGAAACGTTTCAGCATGGAGAATTCCAAGAAAGGAGAGTTACCAATCCAAAGAAACACCAAGTTGAGTAAGACTCAAAGTCCGAGTACCGAAGATGAGATAGTAGAAATGAGTCGAGTACCTTATCCTTCCTCCGTTGGCTCGATCATGTATGATATGACGTGTACTCGCCCTGATGTGGCCTTCTCTTTGAGCATGGTCAGCAGATATCAAAAGAATCCTGGTAGAGCTCATTGGACTGCGGTAAAGAACATTCTTAAGTACCTGCGGATGACTACGGATTGGGTTCTTATCCTCGGTGGGAGTCATGACTTGAGAGTGCGAGGGTGTAGTGACGCCAATTTTCAGACCGACCGAGATAATTTCCGCTCTCAGTCGGGCTGGGTATTTACCCTAAATGGAGAAGAAGTGACATGGAAAAGTTCCAAGCAGGACACCGTAGCTGATTCAACGTGAGAATCAAAGTACAAAGCAGCAAGTGAAGCATCGAAGGATGCAATATGGCTAAAGAACTTCATTGGAGACCTTGGAGATGTATCTGCCATAAAGGAGCCTATGGAGATTTTCTGTGATAACGAAGGTGCGGTCGCCTTAACCAAGGAACCGAGGGATCATGGCAGATCAAGGGATATCGACAAAATATACGACTTCATCAGATATCGGGTAGAAGAGGGACTCCTCTTAGTGAATAGGGTATCGTCAGAGTATAACCCAACATATCCCCTTACGAAGGAACTGAGTAGGGTTTAGCACTTGCAGCATGCTAGGAGTATTGGGCTGAAGGACGATATTAGTTTTAGTGATTAGATAGCTTTTAGAAACTTGTAATAGATAAAATGTAATTGAGATTTGATGATTAAATAAAGGAGTTTTATTTATAAGTAATGTTATTGTCTTGTGTCAATTGTTTACTATTGTTTCATTTTGCATGTTTTGGCTTCCAGAATAATATGATTATTCAAACCATCCACAGTCGATCATACTTTGGAAGTAGGTATTAAGGGAAGACTGTCATGAATTGGCTTGTAGATTGTCTAAGCGTTTAGACATAGCAAAAGTTTGCTGCAACGTTCATGAGTGCTTTTGAAATAAGATTTGAGCATTGGATTAAACCCGCGCTCACGTGAATCACTTCATGGAATTTATCACGAGTGATTGTGAGATGATAATATCGTATAGTCACCAAGATGTATGAGTTCTTGTTTACGAGTTGGTGGTGCATTGATAATGCGTAAAGCATCAGTAACTTGATGTTATAAAACGTATTGTTGTGTACGATTTAATGAGTAAATAGTACAAGCATATAAGTCAAAGTTTATATGTCCTTTTTATCCTAAGAGGATTAAAAGCGATATCTTAGGCCCCTCGATGATTTTGTTTTGACTTATGTGTCGGGCCCGGTCAGGACTAAATTGATGTGTTCAATTAAGTTCTATGTCAAACAAATCAGAAATCGGGAAACAAACTGTTGGACAATAAGTATCACTATGTTCCATGTATTTTTCCACACGATATCTTGAGAACGGAGGACTACATGATCCCTTATCTATAGGACGTGTCAGAGTTCGACAACGGCTTTTGAGAGCTACGATTGCTAATCGGATTTTGAAGTCGTACTTGCATTTATAGTTATGAGACTTATCCAAGTGGGAGACTGTTGGATTAGGTGTCTAAGTCCATAACTATATTTGGTATGTACTTGACCCGATAGTAACATGGTCCATAGCAACTTGACTGGATGAATTATGGAGAAAGAGGTTAATTATGATTTATTAATATATTATAAGAATAATATATTAAAAGAGAAATCATATTGTTTAATTAATATTGGTCAAGAATTAATTTAGAATTAATTTTGTGGTCAAAAGAGATTAATTAAGATAAGGGGACTGGAACTGTAATTATAAGATAGTTACAAAGTTGGGCTTAGGATCCATAAGGGAGGCATGGACGAAATTCATATGGGAGTCCACATATAATTCGTCCAAGGGGGCCTTCTGGAAGGATCCTATGGGCTGCTTAAGGACTAAGCAACTGGATTAAGGTTTTGACTGAAACCCTCACCGCTCAGCTATATAAGGAACCCCTGGGCATCCCAAAATCAGCCACTAGAAACCCTAGAAGGATCTCCAGCCGATTTTGTGCCTCTCCCTCTCTCTCTCATATTCTTCCAGCTTGCTTTTTGTGTTTGTGATCTATTAGATGCATCGCATTTGAGGTGCTAAGTTCTCAAAAGGTTGAAGATCAAGCAAGCTACAACTGAAAGGTAACATTCTTACTTTGTATTAAGTGTACATTTCGATAATGGCAAGCTAGATTAGGGATATAGCTTTGGATGATTATTGTTACAGGTGCAATTAGAGAAAACCTAGATCCAAAGCTTTAGGGTTGCATGTGCACCATAGGAATGATGTAATGCTCAAAACCCATTAGATTTAACTATACAATTCATCATTCATTTATTTGCTTTATTAATTTAAGAACATAGTCTTAAATTTTAGGATGTTACAATATATATATATATATATATATATATATATATATATATATATATATATATATATGTTGGATTAGTGTCTAAGCCCGTAACTATATTTGGTAAGTACTTGACCCGGTTGTGCATGGTCCTTTTGGGTTGCCTTCACCAAAGCAACATGATAGGATGATTTATGAATAAAGAGGTTATTATGATTTATTAATATGTTATATGAATAATATATTAAAGGAGAAATCATATAGTTAATTAATATTGGACAAGAATTAATTAAGAATTAATTCTATGGCTAAAAGAGATTAATTAAATAAAGGGACTAGAACTGTCAATTGTGTGATAGTTGATTTGGGCTGAGAATCCTTATGGAATTAAGGGGTGGACGAAATTAGAGTGGGAGCCCATCTAAATTTCGTCCAAGGCCTTTATTTTGGAAGGTTATGTGGACTGCTTAAGGCCTAAGCTATCCAATTAGGGTTTTGACTGAAACCCTAGCATCACAAGTATAAATAGACCCCTTAGGCTTCAGAAACCGGCTAACCCTATTCTTATGACTACTAGAGCCGAATTCTATAGCCTCCAACCTCTCTCCAAGGTCACCCTCTTGCTTGTGGTGTTTGTAAGCCATTAGAGGAGTGACATTTGTTACTCTAAGCTCAAAGGACAAGAAGATTCAATCTTTGAACAAGAGGTAATCATCTAGATTTGTTTTGTTATGTTACTTTCGAAATATATACACTAGATCTAGGGTTTGTAAGTCTTGGATGAATTGCATGTACAACAGAGAAACCTAGATCCAAGCATTAGGGTTTGCATGAGCACATAGGATGTTCTTTTGGCTCAAACCCATCAGTGGTATCAAAGCTTTGTTTGGTTTCTATTGTATTGATGCCTTGTATGTTCATTCATGCATTCAAATCGTTTTTTTTTGGGCTTTCTGTCTGATGAACTCGACGAGTTCCATTGAGAACTCGACGAGTTGGATGAACTCGACGAGTCCCAATGAGAACTCGACGAGTTTATCTGTCAAACAGAGAGATTTTCGGGATTTCTTGCTGTTTTGCTTAAGGATAATTACCTATTTTGTTTTTTACTAATAAAATCCGAATTTTATTACTGTTTTATGATTATCCTTACCAAATCAAAAGATAATTACCAATTGTTAGAATAATAAATTCCTTATTTGATAATATTAGATTATTTAAATTAATTGTTGAATTATCTTGCAAATAAAATTGATTAGGTCAAACTTAGATAATCATTAAATTAAATGTTTAATTTAAATTATTTGCTATTTGATCCTTTATGTATTGAATAGTTCAAAACTTGCCATCAAGTTTTGAAATTTAATTTTTGATTAAAAGTTTAATTTGAACTATTTAAATTTCAAACCCTAGAATTTTACAAGTTTAAAATTAAACCTTATACTTTATAATATTATAAGATTAATATATATATATATATATATATATATATATATATATATATATATATATATATATATATATATATAACTTAAATGCTAGTCTTACCGTTAGTAGGCCTCATTCACGAAGCCGGTCTATAAGAGGGTATAAGGTTATGGCCTATAAAATGGCCGTTAATGGGTGTCCACTCTCACCCACCGCTTCCTTGATTGGTGGAGAGTCGTTAGTCGAACGGGTAGGATAGGGCAAACCCTTTCCTCATTAAAAGTATAATGAATCTATATAAAGTAACTAAACGTTTTACAAAAATTCTCATTCTTAGTTACTTTAAGCAAAAGTGAATTGATGCAATTCCATGAAATTACACTTTGTACCATTGCTAAGACGTTAGTGGAGCGTGCGTGGTTAACCGACACACTAATTGGGTTCTAAGAAAAGGTAGCAAAGGGTGACTCATTGTTTGTCATAGTTCGATGGAGCGTGTGTAGATAACTGGCACATCGAATAGGTGACTGTAACAATGATGGCACCATGTACATTTGCATGGTTATTCACACCCGCTTTGTGATCCTCGGCATCCCAGCCACAAACTTGAGGGGCATATTGAGATTTAAACATGTCATTGAAAAGTTCAATGAATCTCAAAAGATCTAGGAGTTTTCAATACATTTAAAACTTAGCGTTAATTTGTTTTTCATGGTGGAAAATTAGTGAATCGTCATTCACTTACCTTCAAACTATTTACTTGTTAGATTACGACATCCCTCTTCTAATTTGTAAATAATATTGTTGGATCCTAGCCCTAATTTATCGTTTGGGTGTTTAATTAGGGATTCATTTCTAATCAAACTTTGTTCTTTGTTCTTTTCAGATGTCGAACGTCAACAACAACTCTTCTGGTTCAACTTCCTCTGTCTCGTTCTCACTCATAAACTTGTGTGGGAGAGTGATCTTTGATGGGTCCAATTTCAATGATTGGATCCGCAACATTCGAATGGTCACTTGTTACGAGGACAAAGAGTATGTCCTCGATGAGAAGCTAAAGGAGATTGACATCAACACTGCCTCTGCTGAAAAGATCGCGGCCTTTGAGGCCCATGAGCGTGATGCCACGAAAGTCCATTGCATCATGCTAGCGACTATGATTGCAGAACTCCAGAAGTCCTATGAGGACATGTACCCCTATGAAATGCATCAAGATCTGTTGGACCGGTACCACCAGAGCGCTAGGCAAGAAAGGTACGAGATCATCACTTCGATGATCACTACCAAAATGGGTAATGGAGAGTCCCTTACCGCTCATCTGCAAAAGATGCAGAGATATATCGATCGCCTGCTAAAGTTGAATGTGAACTTTGATTAAGAGCTAGCAATTGACATCATCCTTCATTCCTTGCCTCCCTGCTATAGCCAGTTCCGCATGACCTACCACATGAACAAGGAGGAGGTATCTTTGAGAAAGTTTCAAGGCTTGCTGAGGACTGCTGAGAGTAACCTCAAAGACAAATATGTTGCATCAACTCCTACTCCTACTGCTGCCCCAGTCCTGGCAATTGGGCAGGGGAAGGGTAAGAAGAGGAAGGCTCCCTCAAAGAGCCACCATAAGGGAAAGTCCCAAAATGGCTCCTCTTCTAGTGAAACCAAGGTTGGTCCTGCTAAACCCAACTCCAACCCCAAGGAGGCAGAGTGTCACCACTGCCACGAAATAGGGCATTGGAAACGAAGCTGCCCTAAATATCTGCAAGATATCAAGGATGGAAAGATCAAGTCGTCCTACGCAGGTATTTACACTATTAAATCTAATGATTCATCACATGCTATTTCTTGGGTTCTTGATACAAGATGTGGTTTTCACATTTGTTCTGATTTGCAGGGCCTAAGAAGAAATAGGGATGTGGAGCATGGGAAGATAAATTTGATCATGGGGAACAGAAGATCGTCTCCTGTCACCAAGATCAGAGTTTACTCTTTAATGCTCAGTAGTGGATTAGGATTAGATTTAAATAATTGCTGCTATTCGCCAGATATAGCAAGAAACATCATTTCATTTCATGGTTTGTATAGATAGGGTTTTAGATATTCATTTGATAATGAAAAGGGTTTTATTAATGCTTATCTTAATGGTGTTTTCTATTTTGAAGCATTGCCTTGTAATGGAATATATGAAACAATGATGGTTGTAGACAATTTAGGAAATGATGTGTTGTGTATTGATTCTTCCAATGATTTGGATAAAGAATGCTTGTGGCATTATTGTCTTGGACATGTCAACAAGAAACGCATAGCCCAACTCCAAAAGGATGGAGTGTCGGAGTCATTCTACCTTAGGGACGATGACGTGTGCGAGTCTTGTTTACTTGGAAAGATGACCAAGTCACCCTTCACTGGCACTTGTGAGAGGGGTGAGGGTTTATTGGATCTCATACATACAGATGTATGTGGACCTTTTAGATCCACCACAAGGGATGCGTGCCGCTTCTACGTGACTTTTACCGACGATTATAGCAGATATGGCTATATTTACTTAATCAGGAATAAGTCAGAAACCTTTGAAAAGTTCAAAGAGTTCAAGCAAGAAGTGGAGAATCAGTTGGGCAGGAAAATTGTCACACCCCCAGCCGTCGGCGGAAACACCGGGTGGTGTAACATCATTCTTCGTATCACAATTATATAACATACACTGAACATTACTAAAGAAAATACATACCTTTATTGGTGATCGAAAGTTACATTATTGTTTTCCTAGTACATATTACATAATATCCGACTATGGCATACTTCTTAATAAACAGAAAGGTATAGGAAAACTTCTCATGTTTGAATACATACCAGCTTTTCAAGTTCCTGAAAATACATGATTTTAAAATACGTCAACATAAAGTTGGTGAGTTCACAGGTTTTGACTCCATATGAAAATAATACTTTTCCTAAGTTCAAAAGTTTAGTTTTTGAAAGTATCATTTTGACGTTCCAACATTTAGTATATATTTTATGTATAATAGTTTACTTATCAAATAAGTGTTATACCTGAACGTTCCTTGAACCTAGGGTATAAGTAGGGGGAAACTTATACTTAACATTAATACTTGTATACGACAAAGTATAATGTTTCTAACAATTTGCTACCACGAGCCTGTAACCGCTACTATGACATAATACCTCTGATAAAACACACTCATGATTTACCATGAAAAACAACACTCATGATTTACCATGAGAAACAATACTGCATGCTTCATCGGCACCGGAACAATAACAAGTAAAAGGATAGTTCGTCACTCGCTTGTGGTTGACTATAGCTAACAATCACAAGTGGTGTGGTCAACCCGTATACTAATTATACACGACTTCCTCGCTTAAACGAGATTAACGGTTACAGTTCAAAGGATTTCCGCTAAGATCCCAATCTTAGTTGATGAATACAATTACTCATGTAGACTCCGACGACTTCTTATAGCTCTAACAACAAAAGCATTTTCATGTCTAAAACCCTAAGTTATTAGACTTTTCTTTTAAACATTTCTCCTAAGTTCATATTACTTTAGGCAGTACAACAGCTATAACTTGAGGAAAAACCAGGTTTTATCTTAACATAAAAACCAACAATAACAATACATAACATACCAAGTTTTATCTTGTCATAAAACCAACAATAATAACCTATAGCATACCAAGTTTTATCTTGACATAAAACCAATAATAACAACATACTTTTTAACATATAGAGCTTCCGAATATAACTTCGGAACTATATCGCACACAACATATATATAGAATCCTAAGTATAACTCAAGATCTACATTAGTACCAGAACATGCTAACAAGTTGATAATAGTTGTAAATATTCAAAATATTATATTTAGAACACCTATATCCCGGTTATTATAACTATCTACGTTGATACTAATATACTATCATATAGATATAATAATAATGTATATACGATATTTAGTATGCGTTTTCCCACGAAAATATTAGAAAGTGGGGCTGTGAAACTTACCCTAATAGCGTGATTTTATATAATCTAAGCAGAAACGGTTAGATGTTCGCGATCACCGGGCTCGGGATGCAAGATGGCTTCAGCAAAGGAGAGAGGAGAAAGAAGTTCAGGTGTAAGAAGAGAAGAGGTCGGATGTAACACCCCAATTTTTTTTAAACTTTAATATGCTATGGTTTTAAAAATTTGGGAGTTAACCCACATTTAACAAAAACCGGTCCCACAAAAAAACCATTTACAAATTTAAAACAATGGGTGTTACCATTAAGCATCAATACAACCATAGCAAGCAAATAAGAATTACATCAATACAATTAATAAGGAACTTAACAAGTTCCACTCCATTCTCTATCACTTGACTTCTAGCTTCCATCTATCATTTTCTATTCTTAAGTGTAACCTGAGATACATGGCATTAAAAAAAGAGATACGTAAGACAATAATGTCTCGTGAGCTACGTGGGTTTAAGACCCAAAACATTTATCACATTTTCATCAAAAACGTTTCATCTTTGCAAAACTTAGTTTTAGACCATAAAACATTTTCAAGCATTTTCAAAGAAAACTCATTTCATATATTTCATAAATATCATTTCATATCTTCTCATTCCATTTCCTTTTATTTAATTTCGAAAGCCATATTTCCATATTTCATTTTCTTTTATCATTAAGGGTTAATTCCGGTATTATACCGTTGCCATTTTTATACTTAGGGTCTACGTCCAATAAAGGAACCACTCCCAAGTCTAGAACAAGGTGGAAAAACAAATCAATCCACCAAGGCATCATTTCCAAGGCCAAGTTAGAAAGAACAAATCAATCCACCAAGGTATCATTTCCAAGGCCAAGGTGGAAAGAAAAAATCAATCCACCAAGGTATCATAATAGGACATCTATCTCGCGAAGGGGAGGCGCCACCCCGATAGATTCCTCTAGTGCCTCTCACGAGGTATCATGGCCCGGGCAGTTTTCATTTCATTACTTTCCAATTCCTTTCATTACTTTCCATTCCTTTTCATTACTTTACATTTCTTTTCATTACTTTCGATGCTTTACACATTTCAAACATTAGTATCATAAAATCATTTCAAAAGTAAAGCATCTATATATCAAAACATTTCAATCATATTTTCAAAACATTCGACCTTCCAAAACGTTCTTTTCTTTCAAAAACATTCTTGCCTTTAAGGCACTCTTTCAAAATACCCTTTCCAAAACCATTTGACGCTTTCATTTAAAAATATTTCATATATCAAAGCATTGCATTTCATTATCATAAAATCATTTTGCCATGTACCCCAAAGTGGGAAAAATGCCAACACATACTCACCTTAATCACACATAGGTTAGCTAGTGCTCTTCTAGTTCCTTTCCCTATAGCAATCCTCTTCAAACACTACATACGCCATATATGGACATAAGTCATTAAAATGACCAAAATACCCCTTAAAGGTTCAAATACTAAATTTTATTGTTTCAAATCATTCCTCATCCAAAAATATGAATGTAGGCGAAAACCGTGCGTAAATCCGAGTCCGTATGCAAAAGTTATGAAGAAAACAAGAAAATCTCCAAGTCAGGGATTTACACAGGACGTGTAAATTAAAGCTTGCATTTACACGGGCCGTGTTTTCATGTCTGGACACACCCAAAACTCTATTTTTCTCATAATAACACCCTACTTTGTATAGTTCTTGAAGACCCTTTTCCCATTCAGTTTGTACCATTTATTTAGGTTCTCACACATGTTTAGGAGGTGTTTTATCATCTTAAAACACTCCACTTAATCCATTAAGTGTTCATTGAAACCTTTAGATCATGATGATCCTAAAGTGTTTAAAAGAAGGGTAAACTAGTCCATTTTTCAGTTGAACATTCCAAAGCTCACAAGACTAGTTCCCAACTTATTGAACACTCAAATAAATGTTGTCAAGCACATAAACCCTCATTAATCTCATTGTAAATACATAAACTAACAATGGAATCCTTAATTCCATTCCATGTTTCTAATTTGCCCCTTATAGCCAAACAATCACTAGAACCACTTATAGATCAAGAGATCCTTCATGTTTATGTTTGAATATCATCTCTAGAGTGTCAATTCATGTTCATGAATGTCATTCACTTCTTATATGAGATTCATTATGAAATTATCAATAGATTTCCCAAAATGCCCTTATGGCCAATTATTCCATAAATTCAACTATAGACCACTCAATCCTTCATGTTCTTGCATTCAAATCATGTTGTTAGTATCAACTCATGATTATGAGTATCATATACTCATCAAATGCTCATATTCAAAGGATTCTATTGTTTCATCATAATTTCCCCAAAATCATCTAAATTCCTTGTTTATGCAACATTCTCCCATGATAGATGTGTTTGAGCATTCCAATAGGATTTATTGCTTCTAAACATCATCTAGGTCATTTAATCCATTCCAATCTAACATATAAACATGAAATCCCTAATTTGAATTTCTAGGGTTCATGAGGGTTTTCACCCAAATCCTCAAATCCATCAATAGGATGATTGGATTGAGATTGGAATCATCAAAACAACTCAAGGGATGTTAGAAAACCAAACCCTAACCATCAAATGAGATAAAAGTCGTATATAACACTCAATCCATAGATGAAACTCGAATTCTACACTAAGGGAGGAAGAAATATACCTTAAATCACTTGATTTCTTCACAACTTGCACCAAATGAACCAAGAAAGATTGAGATAGACCCTTAGGGTTTCTATTGAGCTCGAATCGCCATCCACCCTCCTCTCTTTTCCTCCCATCGTTCTTATTTGGCTGAAATGAAGAAGAATCATTCTTATTTTCGAATTTGTCATATTTGGTCCTTCTACTTTACATCTTTTTCCAAATTTACTATTTGTCCATTCATTTTCACATTTGCTTAAAAGGTTGACATAATGAGTCCTTAAACATCCAACTCTTAACATTCCTCATCCATGTAACCTTGGTGAGTCAACTCTTGGTCAAACATACTTTTCCAAATTGACACTTTGGGTCCCTTAACTTTGAAACGTTAACATCTCAGCCTTGAACTTTGCAAGCTTCATATCGACTAATGATATGATTATCCCTTGATTATTTTTTTAAATAATTCACCTATTATTTATTTATCCATATTAATTTAAGAACCCGGTCTTAAATTTTAGGATGTTACATCGGACTTGCTATTTATAGGCTGTCCAGGACAAGTTCACGTCGTGAATCTAAGCTGCATCATCTCGTAGACTTGCCATTTGCGTCCTAGCTTCGGAAGGTGTCACGATTCTAGATTCACGTCGTGAACTTTATGTTCACGTCGTGGGGATTCAACACCTCAGTCCCGTAGACTTTGCACGTGTTTTCTAGCCCCGAAATGTGTCCTGGACTACTTTCACGTCCAGAATTTAAGGTTCACGTCGTGAATCCAGATAGCTAGGGTTTCCTGCCACATGTCTTGCTCTCAGACAGCTGCAACTTCGAAAGGTCGTAACTTTTGCATACGAACTCCGTTTTTGACGTTCTTTATATGCACGCGTAGGTAATTCCGAGTACTACAACTCTTATTTAGACTCCAATAGATAATTCTAAGCTTATTTTAAATTCATCTTATTATAGAGATTTATAGTGTTCGGTTTATCATAACTTCTTCACGCGAAGTCAGATTTGGACATTCTCTATATTTTTGGAATCGTATGGATGTATACTTTGAGTTGTATCATAAAGAAAGTTTATATTTTTAATAGAATTTATCATGAACTACATAGTATGTTTATCATCTTACTAGTTTACAAAATCACATTACATGATTGGTATAATCACATGTGATTGTCTATTGACCTATTTTGACTGGTGTTACAAAAATCAAGATGCATCGATCTGATAGAGGTGGAGAGTACCTAAGTCTTGAATTCCACGACTACCTCAAGGAATACGGAATTGTTTCGCAATTAACGCCACCTAGGACACCACAGTTGAATGGTGTGGCTGAGAGACGTAATCGCACATTGCTAGACATGGTTCGTTTCATGATGAGTCGTGATTCGCTACCTATCTCATTCTGGGGGTATGCCTTAGAGACTGCCGCCCATATCCTTAACTTAGTCCTTACGAAGAAGGTTTCCAAAACACCTCACGAGATGTGGACAGGGAAAGCTCCCTCGTTGGCACACATCAAGGTTTGGGGTTGCGAGGCTTTCGTAAGACGAGAGACTCACGACAAACTCAAACCTCATAGTGAGCGATGTATTTTCATCGGCTACCCGCAGAAGTCCTTTGGATATCTCTTCTATAGACCGAGTGACAATGTTGTCTTCGTTGCGAGGAGAGGGGTTTTCAGAGAGTGAGAACTCATAAGCCAAGGGGACAGTGGGAGGCAAATCGATCTTGAAGAGATTCAAGAGTCGAGCGATGAAGGAACCTCCAACACTGGCTCTCAACCCGAGGAGGAAACTCCGGTTGAACCGATTAACGAGTCCTTACCTCTTAGACGTTCCAGTGGAGTTAGTGTTCTGCCCGTGTTATATGGTTTTCATATAACAAGTGAGGGTGATACATTCATTAGTGATAGTACACTAGTGAATTTGGACGAACCTAACAGTTATAAGGAAGCCATGGCAGGCCCAGAGTCTGCTAAGTGGAAAGAGGCGATGGACAACGAGAATCAGTCCATGTATGACAACCAAGTTTGGAATTTGGTTGACAATGTGCCAGGTCGTAAGACGGTCGGGTGCAAGTGGATCTTCAAGAAGAAGACCGACATGGATGGGAATGTACACACCTATAAGGCACGGTTGGTTGCGAAGGGTTTCACTCAAACTCCCGGAGTTGACTATGTTGAGACCTTCTCACCAGTTGCGAAGATAAAGTCTATCAGAGTAATGCTAGCCATTGTTGCATTTCACGACTATGAGATATGGCAAATGGATGACAAAACTGCTTTCCTTAACGAGAAGTTGGCTGAGGATGTTTACATGAATCAGCCAGAGGGTTTTGTCAATGCGAACCATCCCAATAGAGTGTGTAAGCTTGAGAAGTCCGTTTATGGACTAAAACAAGCATCTCGCAGATGGAATCTTTGTTTCGATGAGAAAGTCAAAGAATTTGGTGTTCTGCGAAGCGAGGATGAATCATGTGTATATGTCAAAGCCAGTGGGAGTATAGTAAGCTTCCTCGTATTGTATGTCGATGACATACTACTCATAGGAAACGACATCTCAACCCTGAAGGAAGTTAAATCCTAGCTTGGGAAGTGCTTTGCTATGAAGGACCTCGGAGAGGCTGCCTATCTTTTGGGATTAAGGATAGTGAGAAACAGAAGTAAGAGACTAATAGGACTTAGTCAGAATACTTACTTGGACACAGTACTAAAACGTTTTAGTATGGATAATTCAAAGAACGGGGAGTTACCAATCCAAAGTAATGCCAAGTTGAGTAAGACTCAAAGCCCGAGTATCGAAGTCGAGATAGCATAAATGAGTCGAGTACCATATGCTTCCGCAGTTGGCTCGATTATGTATGCTATGACTTGTACTCGCCCTGATGTGGCCTTTCGCTTTAAGCATGGTCAGAAGACATCAAGGGAACCCTGGCAAAGCACATTGGACCGCAGTCAAGAATATTCTTAAGTACCTTCGGAGGACCAAGGAATGGTTTCTAGTCCTCGGTAGGAGTGATGACTTAAGGGTGCGAGGGTATAGTGACGCTAGTTTTCAGACCGACAGGGACAACTACCGTTCGCAGGCGGGCTGGGTCTTTACCCTAAATGGAGGAGCAGTGACTTGGAAAAGTTCCAAGCAGGAGACCGTAGCTGATTCAACGTGCGAATCAGAGTATATAGCGACGAGCGAAACGTCAAAGGAGGCGATATGGTTGAAGAACTTCATTGGAGACCTTGGAGTTGTGCCAGCCATAAAGGAGCCCGTGGAAATTTTCTGTGATAATGAAGGAGCGGTTGCCTTGACCAAGGAACCGAGGGATCATGGCAGATCTCGACATATCGACAGAAAATATCACTTTATTCGACATCGGGTGGAAGAAGGACTCCTCGTAGTGAAGAGGGTATCGTCAGAGGATAACCCAGCAGATCCCCTTACGAAGGGACTGAGTAGGGTTAAGCACTTGTAGCACGCTAGGAGCATCGGGCTGAAGGACGATATTAGTTTAGAGTAGATAGTTTAGAAACGTGTAATAGATAAATGTAATTGACATTTGATGATTAAATAAAAGAGTATTATTTATAAGTAAAGTATTGTCTTATGTTAATTATTTACCTATTGTTTCATTTTGCATGTTTTGACTTCCTGAATAATAAGATTATTCGAATGTTCCACAGTCGCTCATACTTTGGGAGTAAGTATGAAAGAAGATTGTCATGAATTGGTGTGTAGATTGTCTAAAGTGTATTAGACATAGAAAAGGTTGCTGCAACGTTCATGAGTGCTTATGAGTTTGATTTGAGCATTGGATTAGACCCGCGCTTGCTGGAATTACTTCATGGAATTTATCACGAGTGATCGCAAGACGATAATATCATATGGTCTTAAAACCTAGATATATGGTTTATTGTTTGCAAGTTGGTTGTGCATTGATAATGCATAAATGCATCAGTAACTTGATGTTATAAAACGCATTGTTGTGTATGATTTTATTTGTGAATGGTAAATGCATATAAGTCGAAGTTTATATGTTCCTTTTATCCTAAGAGGGTAAAAGCGATATCAGGGCCCCTCGATGATTTTGTTTGACATATGTGTCGGGCCCGGTCAGGACTGAATTGATGTGTTCAATTAAGTTCTATGTCAGAAGAATCAGAGATCGAGAAACAACTGTTGGACAATAAGTATGACTATGTTCCATGTATTTGTCCGCACGATATCTAGAACGGAGGACTATATGATCCCTTATCTAGAGGACAGGTTACTGATAAGATCAGAGTTCGACAGCGTCTTTGAGAGCTACGATTTCTAATCGGATTATGCTTGCATTTATAGTTACTAGACTTATCCAAGTGGGAGACTGTTGGATTAGTGTCTAAGCCCGTAACTATATTTGGTAAGTACTTGACCCGGTTGTGCATGGTCCTTTTGGGTTGCCTTCACCAAAGCAACATGATAGGATTATTTATGAATAAAGAGGTTATTATGATTTATTAATATGTTATATGAATAATATATTAAAGGAGAAATCATATAGTTAATTAATATTGGACATGAATTAACTAAGAGTTAATTCTACGGCTAAAAGAGATTAATTAAATAAAGGGACTAGAACTGTCAATTGTGTGCTAGTTTATTTGGGCTGAGAATCCTTATGGAATTAAGGGGTGGACGAAATTAGAGTGGGAGCCCATCTAAATTTCGTCCAAGGCCTTTATTTTGGAAGGTTATGTGGACTGCTTAAGGCCTAAGCTATCCAATTAAGGTTTTGATTATAACCCAAGCAACACAAGTATAAATAGACCAATTAGGCTTCAGAAATCGGCTAACCCTATTCCTAAGAGTACTAGAGCTGAATTCTATAGCCTCCAACCTCTCTCCAAGATCATCCTCTTGCTTGTGGTGTTTCTAAGCCATTAAAGGAGTGACATTTGTGACTCTAAGCTCAAAGGACAAGAAGATTCAAGCTTTGAACAAGAGGTAATCATCTAGATCTGTTTTGTTATGTTAATTTCGAAATATATACACTAGATCTTGGGTTTGTAAGTCTTGGATGAATTGCATCTACAATAGAGAAACCTAGATCCAAGCATTAGGGTTTGCATGAGCACATAGGATGTTCTTTTGGCTCAAACCCATCAATATATATATATATATATATATATATATATATATATATATATATATATATATATATATATTAAAACTTAGAAAAAAATTGTTCACTTTTTGGTTTGGAACTTTAACTACATTCTCCATATATTGATATATTGCTAAAGGGAAAATGAATTAATAGGTTAATATAGTCTGCAGTTTGTACATATTTAGTCTTTATTGTTTTTTTCTTTTCAAAATAAGTTTTTAAACTCGTTGTTTTTGTACACTTTCAGTCCTTATGACCGACTACTTTAGGTTAGCGAGGAAAAATGAGTTCATAGGATAATATAGTTCTCAGTTTGTACATATTTAGTCCTTAATATTTTTTCTTGCAAAATAAGTCCATGTTGTTTTTGTACATATTCAGGCTTTATGAGCAATTTATTCATATTATGCTCATGTGGCATCTTATGTAGGATAATCATTAATGATGTGTTCTCATACATGGCTCATCCCTCACTTATATCAGTAACCTAATTCAGATATAGGTCAAATAATGTTGTTTCCTTGTTTTCTCCAAGAAGAAGACATATTCGGCTTCAATTTCATATATATATATATATATATATATATATATATATATATATATATATATATATATATATATATATATATATATATATATAACACAATGAGTTTCTTTGTAACTGCTTCCTCCTAACTTGAATTTACAACTCCATTCCGTTATTGAGGTAAGTTTTTTGTTATGTTTCTTTGTTAAATTACTTTTGGAAAGGTTAAAGTTAACTTTTAGGGGCCAAAATTCAAGGAAATGATACTTGATCATATATATGGGTCATGGGGTCATTTTCTCACACTTTAGGGGGCCTAGAATAAAAGTTATCAAGTATTTAAGAAGGCTAAACACTAAAAATCGGGAATTACTTCATTTTTCAGCCACCAAACACTAACTTGTAGCCCCCAAGTTCCTTTTAAGTGATTTCATAAGTGTGGTTTTCATTCTTGAAGTTTTGGTGAAGATCCAAGAAGGTGGTGTAGTGTTTTTGGTGATTTTTTGTAGTTGTTAAAGATCGACTAAATGAAATGAAATCAGAGTATATAATTAATCATGAACACAATGAGTAAATATAATCTAGATGGCTCAATTAAACTTCTGAAGGTTACAAAGAGCGAATAGAGTAAGAACACGAAAATGATCAAGAGTTACTCTATCTCTAGTACCTATCCCTATTTATAGGCATTACAGAAGTTTACAAAAAATACATAAGGGCTAAAACTATTAAGCTTCTACATACAAAAAATGCCCCTATGAAATACATACAACAAAGGATGACAAAAAGACTTCGACGCTAAGACGGACTCATGACACTTCGACACCTCACAACACCATTCGACCTCAACAGTCTCCCCCTTGTCGACCAGTGTCAAGTCCTAGGTCATTAGCATCTTTGTTGCCTTATGAAGAACTCTTCTAACCTCCATGTACCAAACAATTGATCTGCGGACCTCAGCTTTATCTCCTTCAGTATTCTTCTTGCAATTATTGACACGAACAAGTAGATTCGTATACTGAGAATTAGTGTATCTTTCAACATCCTCAACTCTGAATATAAACTTTTTATTCTTGTTGTTTTTATTCTTCCCAACAAAAACTATTCCCAATGGTTTAAGATAAATTTCACCATCATCAAAATTCTTCAAGCTTCCCACACCTTTCAACAAAGATTGTGGCATAATAATTTGTTTTCCCATCACCAAAGCTGGCTCCACATCCGTTAAGGCAAGACAGTCATAATAATTGTCAATGAAAAGATTGATATGTGCAAACCCAAGCAATGAATCTTCTTTTCTAGTCACCTGAAGTTTCGAAGCATCAACCCCACTTAGATTGCTTGCCACACATATGAGATCATTAAGATTCATCAAGGGAATGTCAGCCACTATGAAATCACAGGCCACGTTATTGGCACGAACTACGTGAAAATGAAAGTTCTGTAATAACCCTTTGAATAATTGATCCTTGGTTATACCCAATACCTTCACAATCTTTACTCATTTTCAGCTTCTTGAATTCTTCTTTTTCTTCGAATTTGTCTATTAATTGATACTGAGCTGATATGAACGTCATATAGTTGATAGGAAAATCCAGTTGATTGAAGTTTGAATTTTCTATCTCTTATCTCTTCTTTGGGACTTTGAGAAAATCATGCATGTTACCAAGAGAAAAAATTTGTTCGATTTTTTCGTAACAATATGGTTTTGTTGGGTCACCCTTCTCAAGACCAGGTGGGTCTCCTTGCCTTTGTCTTAGAATACTATGAATTTGCATTAGTCTTTCCATTTCCTTTTCTAAGGCAATCTTCTTCTCTTCTTCAGTTCGATCAGTGTTGATACCCTTCCCTTTTCCTTCCATTTATTTCTTTGATGGAGGTGGCTTTGAACTTGATCCACCAATAGATGAAACAATAACAATACCTTTGGTTAAACTTTTCGATGTCATGGTAGTTGAGGTAGTTGACATTGAAGTTGGAAGCGAAGTAGGAATCTGTGTACTCATAACCTTCCCTACAACTTTTCCTTGAGAATGATCTTTTGATGTACTAGTATCAACACCTTTCGTAACACCAGAACCACCCTTTTCTCCCCCTTGCACCCCTGTTTTTAACAGGTGGGCATCAGAAGACATCAAATTTACCAACTTCATAAGAGAAGCTAGATCAGCCCTCAGTTTGGACTCCAACGAAGAAAACATGTGGGGCAATGCTTCTTGGGAAATTGAAGATTAAGGAGAAACATTAAGTTTCGAAATTATCTCCTTCACATTCCCCAATAATTCTTCCAACTTGACAAAAGCTTTCGAATCAGATTTTGACTTCAAATCAACTTTGGTAATAAGAGAATTGTAGAACTCAGCAATCCTCTTAACAACATCAGCAACTATATCAACCTTAGTATGAAGATTGGAATAGTTCTAATCAACCTTAGCAACTTCCTTTTTCATCTCAGAACGAAGTTATTCAATCTCGAAATTACCATCCTCCTGCACTCTCTTTACAGTTTCGACAAAGAGAAGATGCCATTCCTTAGCAACTACCCTCAAATCTTTAACCTCATGATTAAAAGAATCAGATTTTCGCTTTAAACGCATTTCATTCTTCGTATCAATCTGTTCCATGATGGTTTTCAAACGATGTTCTTGGGCTTTCAACAAAACATCGACTTTAATTCCGGACACAATATTTTGATTTCCTGTATCAGGTTGATGTTGAAGAAATGAATTCAACTTGCTATTCAGGATTTTAAATTTCTTTCCTAACATCAACATGTGGTCAGGAATATTCTCTTCCTCAGGATCGAACTGAATATCACCAAATGAAACCATGTAATCATCATCATCATGTTCAATGATGTAGACTTTGGACCATCGGTTGATTGTGAAGAAAATAAAGATGTGATAGGTTGATCCAGAATATTCGAAAAAGTAGGAGAGATGGTGGATGTAGGTAAAGATTTGGGAATAGGTGAAATGAATGGTGGTAACTAAATGGATGTATCAATAATGGTGGTTTTGAATGTGGATGAAGTAATGATAGAAACAAGAATGGATGAAGTAGAGACATTCAAAATACCTTTAGCTTCGTGTGTCAACATCCCATCACCCATATTGACATTTGTGTCCATATTAGATATGTCCACAGTGATGTCTGAAGTTCGTACCTCATTCGGAATGGACTTGGCAAACGAAACTTCAGGTGTTATGATCTGTGTCTGCTCAGGGATGAATGGATTAGAAGGATCACCCAGATTAGTGGTTGTGTTCACATTCGATGTTTTCACATTGCCATTAGGACTTCCGGTCGCCTCGATATTCGAATCAACCACCACTTCATTAAGTGACTCTTCCAACTTCTTTTGCTTCTTCTGGATCTTCTTTACCAAATCAAGAGCTCTTATTTCTTTGAAGTCGGAGAAACAGGAGCAGAGATTTCACGAATAATCACCCACTTTCGATTAATCTGGGGTTTTCGAATCTTTTGTAACTTTGAAGCAAAAGATCCCTTGGGGTGAAGAAACAGTTTGTGCAGGAACATCTTCAATAATAGGCCTCAGATCTGGTGAATGTCGAGGTCTATGGGCAGGCTTCTTCGTACGCTTTAAAATACCAGTCTTCTAAGGCACCACCTCCGTTTGAACATCCTAAATAATGGTTTCTTGAATTAGCTCAATAAGAGGCTTCATAACAACTTTCACAACAACCTCAGGAACAACTTTAGGTTTTTCAACCTTGGAAGATTTCTTGGGACTTTTACCATGTTTGGAAGATCCTGCAATTCCTTTGGGTAGCAAAACACCTGTTTCGACAGTAGGATTGATGGATTGAAGATAAGCCACAAGAATTGGGTTTGTGGGATTAACCATGAGAAGCATCGCATCTAGAATTCTTGCAACATTGGGAAATACTTCCGAGTCATCTTCAATATTCTTTGGATGTTGATAAATCCCAAACTCAGCAGTAGTAACATCATCAGGAACCAAAATACCTTCCTTCTCATTCACATATTGGAGAATAAGACTCCAATATCTTGCACACGAAACACCATTAGCTATATTGGTGTGTGAGATACTGACACCAAATTCTTCCCAAAGAGGAGTAGCATAATCAACCTGCAAATCGTAATACATACCAGCAACCATGGCATAAATTTCAAATCTGCCTTTATCCAATAACACACTTCGTCCTGTCAAGCATCGAAGAAATATTCCAAAGATGAAATTCCATACACATGGTAAAGATGATTTCTTGTACTGAATGAGTTTAGTGAGAAAGGGTTGATGAAATTCCATACACATGGTAAAGATGATTTCGAGAGCTTGTATTTCTTATCATTAGTTAACTGAAAAGTATCCACCTTTGTAGTTTTGTTGTACACGGCAGTAGAACTGGCCAACAATAACCAAGTCATCGGAACTGAGAAAGAAGCCGTCATCACCATAGATAGAATTGAATGATTGAGAGACACAATCAGCATTTGCAATTCTTCAGGGTATTTCGAGAAATCAGGTTGAACCCTATAGTTAGATCCTTGAATCTTCAACAATGGTTGAGATGAACCTTCATCTGTGGTCTGAGAGGGATCAACTGGAACATTTGTGGCCGCCATTGTTAGGGTTTGAAGGTTGTAGAGAACAGAAAAGTATAAGTAGAGAGAATTTGGGGAAAATCTTTACCCGGATCATGTAAAGTTTGAATAAGATATCCCCAAAATACTTTTATACTATGACTCCAAGTTTGAATTTGAAGCAGTTAGCAATAAATGCTTGCCACATGTATCCTTGAAAACCGGACCTGTAGCCGTAAAGATAGCCACGTCTGAAAAGTAATGAGCACTTTTCCTGGAAAACCGTAAAATAACCCAACCGTCACATCAATCAGTCGTTTCATGTGCCCCAATAGGATAAGAACCGTCACTAGACCCTTAGTTTCAAGGCTGGGCTCATTCAATTTTGGGATGACAAGCAAAATCATGGCCAGACATTCGAAATCTAGGTTTGAGTTGGTATTACTCAAGACCTCAAGGATTTCTGGTGAAAATGTGTGACAAATAATGAGTGGGAACCAAGAAAAAAATATGTGCATAAAGTGACATCAAATCATCGTTTGATGTAAAAGCTGATGGATCTCGGGCAAAGATCACTTCATCCGACATCAAGAGAGATATCGAACTGCTTGTATGGTTTCCCATGATATACAATCAGATACTCACAGTGGAGTATCGAAGGTGTTAGAACAAAGTTCTAGTAGGATCGATTGATTCTAAGCAGAAAAGCAATAAATAACGTAATAAAGAACACATGAATGGTTTAACTGATGTCGAATGATTAAGCTTTAACACCGCAGAAGAGCTCGATTAAGAACTTCGACTGTAGAGGTGTTTAGGGTTACAAAGCAATAATAATAATAATGAGGATCGTATCTAAGGCATACATGCATGCACTATATATAGCTTAACCCTAATCAATAATCACGGATGGACAAGCCCAATCCGGATATACAAAAACAAAGCCCATGACACAACACAAAAGACCCAACAATCTCCCCCTTTGCGTCAATGGAGCCGAGAGCTCAGTTTGGTTGAGCTATAGAAGACTTCTTGATGGTCTTGAACACCTTCGGTATAATGGCCAGTAGAGTATGAAGAAAAGTAATATACCATCGAAGCATGCCAGTGAAGTTCTTCTTGTCTGACTCATTGTTGTCCAAGCAGTCCGTTGAGAATAGATGCTTATCAACAAGAGCAAAAAGAAATCTGTTAGCTTCGCCTCTTGTGAACATCACTGTGAGATGTGTAGAATCAATTTGACCCAGCTGCATCTTGTTCACATCTCCAGGCTTTACAGTTGGCTTCACAGTTGGTTTCTTCTTCAAAACACTAGCAATCTCCTGATCCATTGTAGCAACTTCATGGACATAGGAAGCCAACATCCTCTTCAGATGATCTATGATCGGCTCATACTCCTTCGCATTAGTGAGCAAAATGTTGTACAATAAGATCCAATCATGAGGATTTAAGTTAGGAAGATCTGCCAGGGAAATCACAGAAACCGAGTTGTCTGAACCTCGGGTTATCTTGAAATTAACATTAACAAATTTCCCTGCAGGCAAAGGTTTCAGTACCTTGACTGTTGTAATCTTCTGTGCACTCCAAGTCAGATACTGCGGCTGACCGAACTTGAGATAATAATCAATAAGTTCACGATCAACTTGAGGGTGAGGTGAGGGAACTTGAACTGTTGAATCAAAACAGTGAAAAGTAAATGCCTTTCGTGTTATAGGCATATCAAACTGTGAGTCCCTCGTATTCTCACAATCAAACGAAGCTACAGGTTCCAGCCAGTACGTGCTTGGAAACTCTATCGCTTCTTTGATCAGCGTTTCCCTAGTCCAAGGAGGAAACAAAGCCTTTTTGCAAATTAGGGCATCATGCTCTTCCTTCTTCTTTCGCTCCCTCTCTTCTTCTTCCTTTGCAACCCGAAGGTTTTCATCTAACTCCTGATCCCTTTTCTTTCGTTTCAGGGCATCAACAATGGTTTCTTGATCTTCATCACTATCATCATGTTCATCAACAATACCTTTCTTCTTTTCTTGATTACCAGAACCCGAAGCTACATTACCCTTCGGTTCTGTTTTGACAATGACCTTCGGTTCAATAGGAGTAGTTTTCTGAGCACCTTCTCCCCCTTGTTGCGGAGTAACCAATCGCTCCGTAACACCCTTCATTTCATGTAGAAGTTCAATTGCAGGAAGAATCTTGGAGGTCAGGTGATTCCGGATTGTTAGTGTAAGAATTGGATCATGAGCATGAAGAACATTGTGCAGCATATTAAGAACGTCACCAGCACAACTTCGAAAAACGGCACGCTCAGTTTTCAACAAAGAAATTTCCCGATCGGCTTGAGCCAGTTGAACCTTCTGGACTTCAACGGTAGTGGTTTGACGAGCAAGATCATCCATCAATTTGCTCTCATTTGCTAAATCAGCATGGAGATTTTCAAGACGAGAATTCACTGAGATAAGAAGAGAAGTGTTCTCAGCTTGAATCTCAGAACGAACAGTCTCGAATTTGGCTTGCTCCCCTTGAAGTGACTTTGAGAGAGAGAGTCAACTGATGCATTCACCTTAGCTGCATTCGCATCAGCATGACCCTTAAGGGATTCAAGAAAAATCTGGGAATTGTGAATGAGTTCCACAACATCGGTTGTAGCCTTCTGGCATGAAGATGTGGATGCTTCAACCGCCTTCGTTGATTTATCAATTTCTCCTGTATACTGTTCAAAAGCAGTGTCCATGAAAGCCTTCATCACAATATCATTGTACTTCAAAGAAGAGGCGAGCAATTGATCAAGCTTATCATCGAGACTCTGCACTTGTTGTTTGGTTACCGGAGCCTCTTCATCTTCATTAGTGAGAAGTCTATAAGGACTGTAATAGGTTGAGTCAAACTCAAAGTTGTCACCACCGAGAGTAGGACCAGAATCAGTTGAGGGTGAGGGTGAGGGTGAAAGAGGTTTGGATGTAACAGGGGTTTCGGTTTCAGTAATAGCCCTCGTATCAGATACGTTGACGTTTATTGGAGGTTCGGTTGTAGTGGTGGAGATAGGGGTAGTTGTGGTAGTTGCTTGTGAAAACATTGGAGGTGGTAAAGGAGTTGTAGAGATTGGTACTTTACTAACTGGTGGTGGTGGTGGAACAGTAGTGGTAGGTTGAGTTGTAGGAGTTGGTGGAATCGGAGCAACCGAAACTTGAACAGTAGTCTTTGGTGGAGATGGAGGTGGAGTTGGAATTTTGTCATTGAGTTGTTCAGTAGGAGTTGGAGAACGAGGAGGTGTATTACCTCTTGGTGAACCATCACGCTGAACTTCTTCTTCCTCATCAGCCGATTGCTCCTCATCATGTTCTGAGCTTGAAGGGGTAGGACTCTTTGGTTTCCTTGCCATTTTCTTGACTTTCTTTGGAGCCGAAGAATCAGCCTTTTCAGCCTTTCGCTTTTTGGACTTGACAGGCTTAGAAGAAGGACCTTCGGTTTCCACCTTCTTGGAATCTGCCCTCTTCCCTCGCTTTGCTGGCTTTTCCACAGCATCTAAGGCAACCTGCTGTTCAGGAGTCAGTTCTCTTGGGCCCTTGGGAGTAAGCTTCCGGTAGTCAGCCATCACATGACTTGCGCTCGACACACACCTGTACATTGTTTCAGGTATCGAACCATTGTGAGAAAACTTGGTGGCATCTGAGAAGACAATCTTCTTTGTATGAAAAGTAGCCACAAAGGAAAACATTGCATCTTTCATAACTGGAATCTGTAAGTTCTCAATGGCCCGTCGGGTGATGATGGTCCAGAAACGACCACAGGAAATCTCTGAATGTCTCGTTGAGGAGTTGAGACTTTGCACCAGTTGCGACCAAATAATAGAGCCATAATTCAGGTTAATACCATTGTAGAGACCATAGAGAATGGTCATAAAACCCTTACTCGTACCATCTGACCCAGCTACCCGTTCCGCCAAACCCTTGTTGATAAGAGTAAGTAACTCATTCCATTGATGCGGCAAACAGGACTTCTTAAACTTTGTCACTGTTGTAAGGACATCAGTATACCCCATCTCATAAAACATCATAAACAACTGGGTTGTGGTGATGAAATCAGGAGAGATGACAGAAGCATCGACGGCAAGCCCTAACAGGGAGCAGAATCGGGCTTTCGAAATAGATGCCTTGTGATTGAAGATTTGAAAATAGATCCTCTCCTTGTTCTTGTCGTAAGACGCACTAGAGTACACTTGTGACAGCAGAGACATGGGAACAGATTCCACCTGCGTAAGAGCGATAACCAGTGGGGAGTACTTGAGACATTCGACAACGTGGAGCATGTACGAATCATACAAAAAGGGGCTTAGTTGAATGATCAGGTTCTGATTAGGTTTGATCACAAGCAATGACGATGAAGCAGTTTGATCTTGAAGAGATGATGATTCCGCCATTATTGATGTAAGGAAGAAGATAAACAGTTGAAGATCACCTGTTGTATTTGAGAGAGTTTGAAGAAGGTAAGAAGGTACAATAGGTGTGAGAAACCCTTTATATACCGTTTCCAGGAGAGAGAAAGAATCTCCGTGATGATGATACGATCACTGAAACGTCGCCTGAAAAAGCGCGATTTGACAGCTTGGTTTCCCCAGATAGACGTCATCAACCGTGGGTTTAGGAACCGTTTCAAATTCACGCGCCCAATATGAATGGTTATCCGATGAATCGATTCAAAATCTTATCCACATATCGTCTTTTCAAATTCACTTTCGCTCCATATGTCAAAATAACCACTTTCGCTCAAAAAAAAACTTTAAACGGGCCATAAGGAACATCAACCAAAATTTTGGAAAATCACAAAGAATTTTCGTGTAAGAGTGTGCCAAAAATAAAGAAATAAAGCAAAATGTGTATAGGATGTGAGTGATGTCTTTAATAAGACATGAAGCAGATGATTACGGGCAAGAATCTCTTCCTTCAAAGTCAAGAGAGACTTGAAGTGCTTGTGTGGTTCCCCGAGAAAATACGATCAAGTGTTTGTAAAGAAACACCGAAAGGATTCTTTTCAAATAATGGGTCTAAAGGGTGGCTTATCTTCAACCGAACATCGATACTTAACATAAGACCGAAAGTTGGATGAAGTACTTGTGAGACCGATGTGGTCTGTTGAACAAGTAGGTTGGATAGAATTTGTTGTGACTAATGATGTTATAAAAATCTCAAAAACAAAAACCAAACTGGATCTTTTTGGGAAGAAATGCCTTGGTGTTAGACAATTTCATAAAGACCACTCAAAAAATAAAATGAGATTTCGTTAGGTAACAAGTGAGATCTTTAATATAAATATTCATCGTCAATTCATTATTGGTGTTGGATTTTGGGTCTCACTTAGCACGTGGTGTACGCATCTAAGATCATAAACATAGATTTTGTGTAACCATAAACCTCAGTGGTAATATCTGAGCGTCTCAAGGGTTACCTTGGTGAAACGAAAGTTGATGGAGAATGTAGAGGAGGTGGTTAAGGAACCGAAAGTACCCCTGCTATATAAAAGTGACAAAGCAGAAAACTCTTAACTCATTTGAGAAGAGTAAGGTAGCTCATGACTTGAGTGAATTTAGCAGCCTGATTGGGAAGAAACGATAGGTATAGATCGAATCATTAAGGCTTTACTCATAGTCTTAGAGGCTTCGGTCTACATGCAGCAGCATGCTTCTAGGGACACTTAACTAGTTCAAATTAAAATTGTCGTACCTGCCCTAGCTCCAATTTATGTAGCAACGATGTACTTGGTACCTAGTAAAGAGAATAAACAAAGACAAACAAACTACACACACAAACAAAACAAAAAAACAGAAGATAATAAAGAGATAAATAAAAGATAAAACCTTTTGGAATTTTGAATTTTCTGAAAAATAATAAAAACAAAATATTTTTGGATTTTTGAAGTTTCTGAAAAATAATGAAAACAGAAAAAAATATTTTTTGGATTTTGAAGTTTTCTGAAAAATAATAAAAACAGAAAAAGAAACAAGAATAAACGAAATTAATGTTAAAAACTCTAGGAATAAAGATAAAAGAGAAAACATAGCAAGAAAAAGATTTAAAAGAGAGTTTACAAAGTATACAGCCGAAATCAAACCTTAAAGGAATGAGCGAAATAAGTCGAGCGATCGGTTCATTTCGGTTCCCTAAAATTCCAGAGCCGAAATAGACCGAGCGTTCGGTTCATTTCGGTTCCCGAAAATTATGGAGCCGAAATAGACCGAGCGTTCGGTTCATTTCGGTTCCCGAAAAATCCGGAACCGAAATAGACCGAGCGTTCGCTCTATTTCGCTTGTCTAATTTTTAGAGAGAAGTTTGAGGGTTCGCTACCGACTCTGCTTCCATCATTCCCAAACCTTGTAATATTTTATTGAAGCTTGCTTCTGGTAAGGCTTTAGTGAAGATGTCAGCTAGTTGATCAGAGGACCGAACGAAATGAACTTCCATGTTTCCATCTTCAACATGGTCCTTGATGAAATGGTATCTTAGTGCAATATGCTTTGTCTTTGAGTGTTGCACTGGATTGTGACATATTCTTATCGCGCTTTCAGAGTCACAATAGAGAGGTATTTTCTTCATACTCAGTCCGTAGTCTCTTAGTTGGCTTTGTATCCAGATCACTTGTGAGGTACAGGATGCTGCAACTATGCACTCAACTTCGGCTGTTGAAAGAGACACACAAGTTTGCTTCTTGGACTGCCAGCTAACTAGTTTACCCTTCAAGGAATTGGCATCCTCTAGTTGTGCTCTTTCGGTCCAGACCGCATCCTCCAAGATCGGCGTCAGAAAAGGCTTGAACAAAGAATCCGGATCTAGCAGGGTACCAAAGACCGAGAGAAGAGGTTCTTCAGATAACGGAAAATATTTTTCACTGCCACCATGTGAGGTTCTCTTGGATTTGCTTGAAACCTGGCACAATAACAAACAGAGAACATAATGTATGGTCTACTAGCTGTTAGATACATAAGAGACCCTATCATTTGACGATAGAGTGTTACGTCAACAACAGGTTTTTCCAGAGATGGTGTTAACTTTGTGCCAAACGCCATGGGAACCTTCACCTTCGAATCTCCCGTCATACCGAACTTCGCCAGCAAGTTCTTCGTGTAGGCCTCCTGGTTGATAAAAATGCCTTCTGGTCCCTGTCTTATATTCAATCCAAGGAAAAATTTAATTGGACCCATTGCACTCATATCAAATTTAGTCTCCATCAACTTCCTGAATTCATCCGTTAAGCTAGGATTCGTGGAGCCGAAGATGATGTCATCGACATAAATCTAAACTATCATTAGATGTTCACCTTCTTTCTTTCGAAAGAAGGTTGGGTCAACCGAACCTTGATTAAATTTCGACATTTTAAGAAAGCGAGTTAATGTTTCATACCAGGCCCTTGGTGCTTGCTTCAGACCATATACAGCTTTATCCAACACATAGCAGTGATCAGGCTATTTCTCGTTCACGAACCCAGGTGGTTGCTCAACATACACCGTTTCTTCTAGTTCTCCATTTAAGAAATCACATTTCACATCCATCTGGAAAAATTCGAAGTTTTTATGTGCAACATATGCCAGAAAGATTCTAACTGATTCCAACCTTGCTACAGGAGCGAAGGTCTCCTCATAGTCTATCCCTTCTTCTTGGCAATATCCCTTCACCACCAGCCGAGCATTATTGCGAATGACGTTGCCCTCTTTATCCAACTTATTCCTGAAGACCCATTTTAAGTTGACCACAGAAGCATCATTTGGAGTGGGAATCAGCCTCCAAACTCGATTACGTTCAAACTCATGGAGTTCATCTTGCATTGCTTGTACCCAATCAGCGTGATCAAGTGCAGCATTAACTGTCTTCGGTTCGATTTTCGAGACAAAAGAATTAAACATGAAGAATTCAACATGAGAGAATAAGGCAGTTTGTTTCGCTTTCAGTTGAGAACGTGTGAGAACTCGCTCAGATGATTCACCAATTATTTGTGTTTTGGGATGATCCTTAGTCCATTTCGTTAGAGGAGGGTAATTAGGGTCATAGACAGGATCCAACTCTGCATTTACCTCTTCTTCAAATTCTGATTGATCACCTTCGTCATTTGTATTCTCATTCTCCCCCTCAAATGGCGAAGCGTATCCCATGTCAGGTTCAGTATTCTCCCCCTCAGTTGGAGTTGGATTCTCCCCCTCGATTGGACTATCATGGGTTGGGGTTGGAGTTGGATTCTCCCCCTCGAAAGGCAAATCGGTTGTTTTTGGTACAGATGAACCCTCCTCCTTGAACATTGAGCTGTTGTTTGGAGTGTCAGTTGAGGGTTGACCACCAGTTGGTTTAGGAGGTTCATTTTCCATATCTTTTGCAGCTTCATCGATGATCTTTTTCAGATTGTCGATTTTGTTGTCTGCTGCTTTCGCCTCTGAGTGTATAGCCTTTTCTGGTTCATCAAATAGCCTTATGTACTCTTCAAACAAGTTGGAAATGGGAACCGAGACTTGTCCTGATTCTGGAAATATTTCTCCCATGGTACTTTCGCTTGTTTGAACTTTCTTCATGTAGTTGTCATCAAAGGTTACATAGTAGGTTTCCTTAATACGCTTGGAGTGTTTATTCAAAACCCTATATGCTTTTGAAGTGAGTGAATAACCAAGAAAAATTCCCTCATCGGCTTTGACGTCGAACTTGTTTCGGTTCTCTTTGGAGTTGAAAATGAAGCATCTTGAACCGAACACGTGGAAAAACTTAACGTTGGGCCTCCGATTGTTCAGAATCTCATACGGAGTGATGGAGAATCATTTGTTAAGTAAGGATCAGTTCTGAGTGTAGCATGCAGTTGCAACTGCATCAGCCCAGAAGTATAGCGGAAGAGAAGCGAAGCTCAGCATGGTTCGGGCTGCCTCACATAAGGAACAGTTTCGTCTTTCAACAATTCCATTCTGTTGTGGTGTATAGGGAGTCGAGAAGTTGTGAGAACCTGTAATTGCAATTGGAACGGTTTCGTCTTTCACCTGTTGAGCATCAGCGCTACCGGTTGATCTAAAACCAATTGGTGTTAGAAAGGGCGCAACCTTACCCATATAGCGCATTCAGCCCTCCAGGACCAGACATTCTATTGCAGCACTCCAGGCCATCGTGCGAGGACTTGGTCGATGCCATTTCTGACCCCCAACAATCCCCCCTCAGAAATTGCTCCCTGAGAGAATAGAACCCTCGCCACTGGATCTGATACCACTTGTTAGAACAAAGTTCTAGTAGGATCGATTGATTCTAAGCAGAAAAGCAATAAATAACGTAATAAAGAACACAGGAATGGTTTAACTGATGTCGAATGATTAAGCTTTAACACCTCAGAAGAGCTCGATTAAGAACTTCGACTGTAGAGGTGTTTAGGGTTACAAAGCAATAATAATAATGATGATCGTATCTAAGGAATACATACATGTAATATATATAGCTTAACCCTAATCAATAATCACGGATGGACAGGCCCAATCCGGTTATACAAAAACAAAGCCCATGACGCAACACAAAATACCCAACAGAAGGGCTTCTTTTAATAAGGCTTTGAAGGTTGGCACAATTTTGTTCATGATCACAACTTAACATAAGTATGTATTCGATGATCAAAATTACTTTTATGGCCAGTGTAGTCTGTGACAAGTGAAGGTTAGATAAACGTATACGTGACTAAGAAACAAGTTGATATTTAGACGAAAACCATATTTCAAAAACAAAGAAGAATTGGATCTTGTTGAGCAAAAATGTCTTGGGATAAGTTCATTTTATCAAGACCACACAAATCGAAAGAACTATGATTTTGAATATCGAAGAAATGTACAGAAACAAGTGTTTCGTTAAAATCTTGAATATGAAGTACACCGTCAATGCCTTGAATGGTTGGAAATGTTGGGTTTCACCATCATCACGGTCTCATGAATCAGGATCATAACACAGACTTGTGCAATATCTACATTCTGGTTGGTTTCTACCAGAGATGTCGAGGATATGCAAGTGAAGTGTGTGATTCGTGAAGAAGTATGTTGATGAAAAAGATTGTTCAAGAACCATGATGTACCTCTGTGAATGATAAGGACCAAACAGAAATCTCTTAACTCAATATGAGAAGAGAAAGGTAGCTCGTCAACTAATGCGAATAGAGCCTAATTGGTAAGGAACTCTCATAGTGAGTAATCCATTAAGGCTTCAACACACATTGAGTCTATGAGGCTTGGGTCGACATACATCAGCATGCTTCTAGGGACACCTAACGAGTGCAAAGTGCAGAAATTATACATGCCCCTGCCAGTAACGAAGCAATGACCACCATACGATGTCAGTTGAGATCTAACCTGAAAATCATAAAACTCACAAAAGAAAAAAAATATTTTTTGCATTTTTGGTTTTAAAGATTAAAAGAAAAAAAAAATAAGAAAATCTTTTTGGAATTTTTGTTTTGGAAAGATAAAAACAAAAGAAAAAATATTTTTGGATTTTTGTTTTGTGAAAATTAAAAGAACAAAAATAAGAAAATATTTTTAGAATTTTTGTTTTTGATATATAAAGACAAAAGAAAAAATATTTTTGGATTTTTGTTTTGTTTTTAAAAAAAATAAAAAAATAAAATCTTTTTGGTCTTTTTGATTTACAAAAACAAAAAAAATAATAAAAAAAGACAATGTTACCCGACGAACGAAACAAAGAGCATCGACATGGAGACATAAGTCATTGATACATCAAAGCAACTAAAGTAACGAAGAATATTCTAAATCATTCAGCGATATGTCGAAATCGAAGCATGTCGAACGCTGAATAATGAACAGTAATTTCTGATTCATTCAGCGATGTATCGACGCCTCGTTATTTCATGACGAAAATTCATTTGGAACAGCAGTTGCATCAAACATTCCTAATCCAGACAATATTCTAAGAAAAGACTTTTCATCCAAAGGCATGGTAAAGATGTCAATAAGTTGATATGTTGTTTTCACAAAGTGAACTTCTAAATTTCCATCCTCGACATGATACTTGATAAAATGATATATAAGTACGATATGTTTGGTCTTCGAATGTTGCAATGGATTATTACATATTCGAATGGCACTTTGTGGATCACAATACAAGGGTATCTTTTTCATGTTGATTGCGTAATCACGAAGATGACTTTGAATCCAAATGATCTGAGAAGTACAAGCTGCAGCAGCAACATATTCGTCTTCTGCTGTGGAAATCGAAACACATGTTTGTTTCTTCGATTTCCAACTCACAAACTTCCCATCCAATAATTTACATCCGCCAATAGTGCTTTTCTTGTCGAGTTAGCATCCACCCAGGTCTGCATCGAAAAATGATTGAATGAAGAAACCAGTCTTCAAAGGCTACCACAAACCCAACAAAATTGTCCCTTTGAGATAACAAAAGATATTCTTTACAGCAGTTAGATGAGGTTCCCTGGGATTTGACTGATATCTAGCACAATTGCAAACAACAAACATAATATCAGTCTGCCTAGCAGTTATGTATAGTAACGAACTGCTCAAGCTTTTGTACAATGTGAGATCGACAGCAGGCTTGTCCAACGAAGGTCCAAGACATGTGCCAATAGCCATAGGTACTCGTAATTTTGAAATATTCGTCATGCCAAACTTCTGAAGCAGATTGCGAGAATACTTCTCTTGATTGATGAAGATTCCTTCTCTACTTTGACGAATGTTTAATCCCAGAAAATTGTTGATCTTCCCCATCATGCTCATTTCAAATTGACTCTTCATCAAATTCTCAAACTCACTCGACAAGGTAGGGTCATTAGAGCCAAAAATAATATCATCGACATAAATTTGAATAAGCATGAGATGATTCCCAACTTTCTTTCGAAAGAGAGTGGGATCAACTGATCCTTGTTTAAATTTCGATTGCTTTAAAAAATTGGTAAGAGTTGCATACCAGACGCGTGGTGCTTGTTTTAACCCATAAACAGCTTTATCGAGGATATACCAATGACCAGGGAATTTATCATTAATAAAACCTGGTGGTTGCTCGACATACATAGTCTCTTCCAGTGCACCATTCAGAAAAGCGCACTTGACATCCATTTGATAAACATCGAAGTCCTTGTATGTTGCATAAGCTAAAAATATTCGAACATCGTCGAGTCTTGCGAGATGGGAGAATGTTTCTTCATAATCAATACATTCTTGTTGTGAATATCCTTTTACAACTAGCCTTGCTTTGTTTCGAACAACATTACCCTCTTTATCAGTTTTATTTTTTAAAAATCCATTTTAAGCTAATTACTGATACATCATTTGGTTTTGGAACAAGATGCCAAACTTTGTTTCTTTCAAATTCAGCTAATTCGGATTGCATTGCAACAATCCACTCAGGATCAGCCAATGCAACCTTAACTGTTTTCGGTTCTATCTTTTAAATAAATACATTAAACATGCAATACTCTTGATTCACATTGAGTACCTCATTTTTAGCACGAAGTTGGGCTCTTGTCAATACTCCAGCTTAAGGATCACCAAGAACTTGTTCTTTAGGATGATTTCTTCTCCACTTGTCCAATGGTGGGTAGGCTGGATCGAAATCCAAAGGTGCATCTTCGAACATATAATCCGGTTCTGAACCTTCACATACATTGGACACATTATCAGGTATATCGCGAAAAACATCAGTTTGTATGTTCGAATCATTAGGTAAAATTCCATTTTGCTCCCCCTCGATAATTCGATTGAATTGATGATGCTCCCCCTCGACAGTTGTATTCGAAATATGATGCTCCTCCTTGACATCAATACTCGAATTTTCATGCTCCCCCTCAACATTAGTAGTCGAATTCAAGTCCTCCTCCTCCACTTGATCACCATGTAACACAGGATGACTATTGACATTGCATTGAGTATTAGAGATTGAACTAGAATCAACATTTTCCTGAGTTAATGTCGAATCATCAGAATGTTTCGAAGCTTCAGAAATTCGATTATCCTCAGCATGAAGCTCTGCATCTATGGCCCTGTCAGGAACACCAAAAATTAAGTCATAATCAAAAGCGAAAGAATTATTAATTTCTGACTCAATATTTGTTTCTGAAATGATAGGCTTTTGATCACATGGCTTTTCGACTTATTTCACATGATATTCATCAAAAGTTAGATTGAAAGTTTCTTCAATATTCCTGGTTCGCTTATTCAACACTCTATATGCCACCAAATTATGTGAATATCCCAAAAATTTCCCTTCATCAGCTTTGGACTGAAATTTCGAAAGATTATCTTTGAAAGGTTCATTTCTCTTCCCATTGACTTCCAGCTTATCGCATTCTTGTTTTGGAAATGTCGATTGTGCATGTGGTTGGTAACGATTTTGAAAATGTTTATTATAACCGACATTTGGTCGATTAAAAACGTGTTGTTCATTTGAAAATCTTCTTTGATTTTGATCTTGAGGAAAAAAAACATTGTTCATTTTGTGGAAAACCATTTCTTTGAAAATTATTTTGTGAAAACCTTGCATTTTGTTTCTTAGGAACAAAAGTCCTTTGTTGTTGGTTTTTAACAAAATTCTCATTTCTTGGTTTTTGAACATTCGATTTCGGACTTGACTTTTGAACGTTGAAATGATGTTTTGATACATCATTTTGTTTTTGAGCGGGTTTTTTTTCTAAACAAAAGACTTATATTGAGAAAAATTCTTAACTTGTTCAGTCTTTTTCTGTTCAGATGATTTTGTTAACAAAACTTTTTGTTTCTTACGAGACTCGACATTTTCCCAATAAACCTTTTTCCTTGCTTTAGATATTGAAATTCCTTCATCTTTTGAAATCCTTTGAATTTGTTGATAAAGCATTTGAGCTTTTTTGTTTTGAGAAACTGATTCATTTGAATAGTTGTCATCATTTTCTTTTTCTTTCTTAATTTCCCAAACTCTTTTTGGTTTTTGCCTTTGAAAAGTGGACGAGTTTGTTAAGATTGTTTTCGACTGTGCTTTGAGCTGAGAAAAATCCTTCTTTCGTTGCTTCTTTGTTATCTACATCAACAATTTTGTTAATTTCAGGTTTCACTTTTTCTTCGTTTCCTGAGGTAACAAAGACTTGATTTGGAAATACCACATCATCAGTGCATTTAAAATTTGGATAAACAACAGAGTTTGATTCGAGATAATGATGACCTTTTTCCTTCATAACCTTGTCGAATTTCTCTGTTTCCTCATACACCTGATCGACAACCACTATGGGAATTGTTGTTTCACTCGGAACATCTTCGTCATCATCACTATCGGTTTGACTATCTTCGACAGTCACATGATCATAATCACAAACTTTCGATGTTGAGGGTTATTTAGGGTCAACTTTAACCAAAGAATCATCGCAAATTTCTTTACCCTTAGCTATAGAAGTGACATTAACAACAGATAGTGACATTATCAGAATCATCTTCGATATCATCAAAATTGTTTTGAGAGTCAGATGTCGAACGCTCAGTCTTTTGCAAAATTTTCATTTGTTCATTTTTGGTCAAGGTCTTATTCACAATATTAACCTGATTATCTGCATCTGAACATTCATCTGTCTTAACAATACCATATGCATATGAGTCATTCGGGACCTTGTCAAACTGAAAAATCTTTTTCTCACATTCATAGGTAGTCGAGTCTATCTTTTCCCTTTCGAAAGTCAAGAAAGGTAAAAGTGTCCTATGTTGTTCTTTACTTATGTCCGATGAATGATGTAAATCAGTCAACTTAGCATAAAGTCTCTTAGCTGAATTAGAATATATGTTTCTTTGTTTAATATAAATACAAGTGTTTATGCTCAAACCATCCCTATCACAAATAACATTTTTAAGCACCAATTCTAAGTGATCTACTCTATTGCGCTTCGACTCCAATCTTTTCTGAGAATCTAGTAGTAAAGATTTTGATTTTTTAGCATCACTACTAATAGAAATAAGCATTTCATTAAAGCAAGATAGAGTATTATCAAAGTCAGACAAAATAACATCATATGAACTAAAAGGAATTTCAAAGGATTCGAGAAGAGCATGTACCTTCGAAGTCATTGGAGACTTGTCGGCACCAGTAGTAACAAAGAATTTTCCAGTCACCTTCTCTTCTCCCTCACTTTCCTCCTCATACTCAGCAAACATAGCTCCATGCGTGGGGTTTCGCATTTCTTCATCATCTGATCCAGATGACCAGATTTGGTATGTTCCATCCCCTTAGGTATTACCTCTTGCAACCAAAGACATCCCTTCCGTCTTAGCTCTGACCTCTTCTAGCCTCTCAGTATAATACGCGTCATCCTTTACTATTTCTTTTTTCTCTTCTCTCTTCCTCAACATGCAATCACTTGCCATACGGTTTGCACCATTACAGTAATGGCAATTGAAACCAGAGTCCCCTTTCAGCTTCTTTTCTGGCTTCGCAACCTCAGACTTGTTATCTTTGATCTCCACCTTCGTCTCCTTTCTCATTCCCTTCAATATTGATGAGTATCCCTTAAGATCACTTTTTCCTTTGAACTTCGAACTGAATTGCTTCTTGAAAAATTCCTTCACTTTATTGTTTGAGTAAAAAGCCACCGCTTCGTCATCAGAATTAACAAACAGACCTTCATCTTCGGATCCATCATTCTCAGCTGACTCGACCTCAGCTTCGCTAGCGGTCACCTTCGACATCAATGCTAGAGGACCACCCAAACTCATTTTTGTTTCTTCAGCAATTTCATTGATCTCGCTTTCATGAGCCTTCAAAACATTGTAAAGATCACCAAGAGAAAAGTTATCAAAACCTTGTGGGGTCTTAATCATCAGACTAATATTACGCCACTCTTTACGAAGCCCCATCAGAAAAGTGAAGTTGTATTCAAGAGTTGTACGATTGACTCCATATCGACTACATTTGAAGATTAATTCATTCAGACGATCATAGTCGAGTTCAATATTCTCACCGTCCTTCTGTTTGAATTCTCCTAATTCAATCAAACACTGCTTAACATAACTTTTCTTTGTCTTCTCGCTCCTTTGATACTTATATTTCAAATTATCCCAGATCTCTTTAGCCGTTTTGCATCCACGAACATAGTTATACACCACTGGTGGAAGAGCTCCACGCAGTTCATGCATACAAAGTTTTTCATTTGATTTGTATTTTTCAGTTTGAGTAGCAACATTAGCAAAGGAACCAACATTTCCGATTTCAGCAAGCATTGAAGGACAAAATTTTCCACTCTTGATACACCACCATAGATCTTCATCGATCTCAGTTAAATAATCTTTCATCCTATCAGTCCATTGATCATAGTACTCAGGAATCAACATAGGAATTTTGGTTGAAGAACCGAGGAGATGAGAAAATCCAGTCATCGAGTTCATCTTGAAGTTTCCCATTAACGTACGAACATAATTGACGAAAAGCTTCAGAAAGAAGAATTTAAGTAGTAGATCTTCCAAAAATCAGTCACAGAACACTCGATTTAACAAACTATAAGTAGAATCGAATCGATACAGATGATCATAATATATTTTTCAGACTCAAAAGTGCGGAATATTTTGAATCTAAAACGAGATTCAAAAACTTTTGAAACCTAGAGAAAATCAGAGATCAGCTGTAGGAATGCTACTCTGATACCAAATGTAGTTGTTAAAGATAGAGTAAATGAAATGAAATTACAGTATACAATGAATCATAAACATAATGAGTAAATATAATCTGGATGGCTCAATTAAACTTCTCAAGATTACAAAGAGCAAATAGAGTAAGAACACGAAAATGCTCAAGAGTTACTCTATCTCTATTACCTATCCCTATTTATAGGCATTACAGAAGTTTACAAGAAATACATAAGGGCTAAAACTGTTAAGCTTCGACATACAAAAATTCCCCTATGAAATACATACAACAAAAGCTGACAAACAGACTTCGACACTAAGACGGACTCATGATACTTCGACACCTCACAACACCATTAGACCTCAAAATTTTCAAGTGAGGATTCTTCTAATAGAAATCAAATCTTCCTTCCTCCTTATTTATCCTAGAAATGCATCATGTTTACAGAGGTATAAATGATTTTCTCACCATCCATCTCAATTTTTAATTTCGTGTCTTAATCCTTTAAGTATTTGGTGATGTTTTTCAAAAGTTATAAATCTTGACAAAATTGTTGATCTATTTTGCAAGGGCTGTAGAGCTCAATATGGTCTTAATTAGGCAATGCCCCAGAGAGATGAAATGGTAGGAAATCGAGTCTAATTTTCTGATATCATCCCGTTTAGAGTTGTAGATTCTGTTTTACGCTCAAAACACTTAACATGGGCCAGGTCGTGAAACTTCAAAATATGAAACTTGAACTTGTGTTTTATGTTTTGAATTCTTGTTTCTAATTGGGCTTTTGTGTAACCTTTTAGGGTGATTAGTTGTCTATTGGAGAGTGTCTTCCTAAATTCATTTCTTCTCATAACTTGGATTTGATGCGAGTCATTCTTGTGGTTATTCAAGTATACGTATGGGAATTTGCATGCTTAGTACAAATGTATGGTCTAGTTAATTGTATGTGGTGTTACAACATGCGTTTATATGATTTTTCGAATATAAATTGTGATGTATTTTAGTAACAAATTATTTAGGAAAGCTTTTGTGCATAAAAAGAGTGGTAGGTTCATGCTAGTTGTGAGGATTATTTTTAATGTTAAAATTTGATGTTATGCATGATATGTTTCTGTTTTGACATGTTTTGTAAGGAACCATGAAATGCATACTAGAAAGTTTGCTACTAAAAGGTGTCTCTCTTTACATGCTTAAATATGATGTTATGTGGCAATCTTGCGTATATACCTTGTGTAATATGACATGTGATGTCATATGTCTTGGAATAATAATTAAAATGCTAGCATGATTAAATAATTTTAATGGAGATGTGTGTGTATGAACCATACGAGTGAATTTATTAATTATAAAATTAATTAAAATAAAAGGAATACGTATAGTGGGTGTATTGGGACTGGAGTGATGTTGGCTACTCGGGGATGCCGCATCAAACATCACATTTAGGTGGGGGTATGCATTTGGAAGTACCATTATACCACCCTCGAATGACAACACATCGTGCTTGTACATGCAAAGTTGAAGTAGTGAACACGGAGAACCAGGGACAGTGTTACTGGTAGGACTCGCACTCTATTTGGTGCACTAGGTCATCAGGTCACGTTAGTAGCGAACGATGTCTTTCTCTGGGGACTTAGCGATGTTGTAGACCCTAGTTACTAAGGGACATTAAAAGTAATTATAGCGAAGTAAATAATATAATAATTACTACAATGAAAAGAGTGTCCCGATTAATATATGTATTATATATTAAAAATAGTGATGATAAGCGATGTTAGCGATGCATACATGATAATAAGTAATTATTGTGAAGTATAAAAGATGGTAATTACACTCTGTATTGATAGTAATAAACGATGTTTGTTGTTTGGTATGAACGATGTTTCTTGTTTGGAATGAATTGTTTGAATGACTAAACATATTATATGAAGTATGTTTGTTTCAATATCTATGTGCTTGAGATTTACTTACTGTGCTGATGCTGACACTTGTTTCTTTGCTTGTCGCTTTCACTTTGCATTGGTACGTGATTTGATGGTCTAGTGAGGTTGGGAATCTTTTGGGTAGTTACTTAATATCACCTTAGTAACAATACCAATTTAAGACTTGTTGATGAGATTTCCTTTACACTCATTTTTGGTACTTCTTTTGGTATCGGTTTTGCAAACTTTAATTTTGAAAGGATGATTTTGAAAGTTTTGAAATAAGTAACGTTGATGATATTTTCTAAATAATTAATAAAGACTTTTGTTGCTATAATCTATTATATGATGGTTTAAATAATAAAAAAAACAAGATGAAAAATCACGGCGTTACACTTAGAGTCTTTCGTAATTCCTTGGTATGTTAATTTTGACATTTTCTTTTTGAAAATGAGTTTTTTGTTCTTTAGAAAATGACATTCTTTCTTACCTACAAAAATTTTGTTTTTGTTAATGAAGAAACTAGGTAAATAGTGCACATTTTGGGAATAAGTTGATCAAGAACATGTCAAACTGAACTCGAATTTTTGAAGATGAGCTTGCAACTATTAAAGATAAGGTTTCCTATATCACGAAAGACGTGAATGAGCTGAAGAAGAATCCAAATAGTAATATTATTAAAATAACTTGTAATCAGCTGTAATGATATTAAAAGCACAATAATTTACCTCTATTAAATAGTAGTATATGATCCCCTACCAAATCAAAACCAAAATAAGCCACATATGATTCAACTGCCCAAACAAACCATGTATGAGAATACATCATTAACAATTGTGCCACGTAGGATGCATCTGATCAAAACCTAAAGAACTTGGTCATAAGGACTAAATGTGTAAAAAAATAACAATGACTTATTTTGAAAAAAAAACATTAAAGGCAAGATGTTTCCAAACTTTGAACTTAACCTAAAGTAGCTGATAATAAGAACTGAATGTTTATAAAAATAACAAGTTCAATGACTTATTTTGCTAATAAAACAATAATGACTAATTGTATACAAACTATAACCTATTAAGTCATTTTTCCATTGCTAAACTAGTTTCTTGATCCCGTTTATTGCACCATTATGAAATCTTAATATAACATGTATAATAACAATTAAACCTTAATATGAAAAAATGGACCATACTTATTCTTATGTACTAAAGTATGTTATTTTGTTAAATGTATAATCATTACTATATAACTAACTAGGTGTGAGACCCGTGCAATATACGAGTTTTTTTTTTATAAAATAAATTGAATTTGGAAAGGATATGAAAAATAGCTATGAATAAATTGAAATTTGATAACTGCAAATAAGCGTCGATTTGAGTGGTGATTTCCGAAAATTGTGTATGTAATTTAGGAAGATATATTTGTATTTAATGTATTCATTGACAAAATACCAGAGGAGATATTCACGTTTCCTTTATTTTTGTATAAGATTCAGTAAAGTATTTGATAGTTTTTATTATTAAAAAACCAAAAAATCCACAATTTACCAAGTGGAATTAAATTTAATTGAAAAATTTATAAAAATGCCATGTGTCGTATTGAATGAGAATGTGACACGTGGCAGAAAACCTTCATTTATTAGGTAGGATTTATGATAGGATAATTGGGAAACACGAATTAGTCGTACGATGAAACATTGATAGGATCAAAATAAGTGATATGGAAGAACATAATACTACAGAGTTATACAAACATAAATATAATAAATAAATATAGACACAAAATGACGAATAAGTATGGACTGTAATTAATAAGGCAAAGGGTGTTATAAGTAACAAAAATATAGTCATGTACTATGAATTTCTAAACATTTCTCTGTATATAACATTTGAATTTTTACTGGAAATAAAACTTTGTCAATCTAAAATTAATAATTTTAGGCCTTTTTTACTCTTAATTACTAGATAAAGTTACCTAGTATTGAAAATTGTTATTGAGAAACAAACCAACCTTTAACAATGGTTGTTCTTAACTCTTTTTTATAATCATATTAAAAAAAGACCAAGATTAGTATCTTCTTTAGAACTTGTATGGATTTTTTTTTATCTGAACGAGACAACGACATTATTGCAATAAACCTATGGTGCCTAATATTACTTTTAGATATAATCACCGCATCTATAGCACGATTACCCAAGAAAAATACATGAAGTCTAGTTTCATTACATAAACCTCTTTTCTGGTTAATGTTTCTTAACAAAATAACCGGAACACCAACTTTAAAAGTAAATTATGGTTTGCCAAACTTGAGATTTTAAAACCATGTAGAACATCAGGCGAGTATAAACATGGATGAAGTTTATCCTTAAGAAACTCTAATTGACAGAGACCATCTAAACTTAGAACTTATATATCAAAGTTAAAGATAATAAGAATAAAAAGGAATAACGAGTTTAAATGATACTATTAGGTATACCATCATCGGGGCAATCTAAATTGTCTTAAATTCATGATCTATATACCAGTATCCGTCTTTAAAGTGTTGTCCAATATGTAATCAATACTCGGTATAACGTAATTACATACTAAACAAATATTCACGCATTTCACATAATATAATTATTTATTTAAAAATAAACAAAGATATGTTATAGATAAACATTTACGCCATTTGATCTTAACTATAAAAACGATAATTCTTATATTAAGTTGACAAAAACGTTATAATTCTTTGAAGTACATGATAATTTAGATGCGTATTAAAACCACATTATTTGAATAACTATTAAACATGCAATAAAAATAAACATAATAAAAGCACATCATCTCAATGGTCTATATCCACATCTTGCACATGAGACAAAAAATTAATGTTAGATTTAGTATTATTTTTAACCACTGTTATAGTTAACTAATTCAATTAAACATATTCTAAAATCATACGATCTTAATAATATCTACATGGTAGGCTACGTGTGAATAAAATTAAATATATATTTTTAATTTAGTATTATTTTTAACTATATCAATGACCGATTAACTTTGAAATAACTTATTTGGACAACATTGAAACGTAATGAAATACATTTACATTAAATGACCTCAAAAACTAAAATAACTTACTAATAATAATTAAATTTTTACCTGTATGAAACATATTTTTATAGATAATAATACATTTATATTAACTGCCTCAAAAACCTAAATAAAATTAAAATAATGGTTGTATGAAACATATTCTTGAAGATAATATATCATTTCGTCAGGTATAAAAATAAAATAGACATTACGAAATTTATTTTGGCAAATTTAATAGTTAATATGACTTATAATAAATATTTTAACTCATATTAAAATTTAATTCATAAAATTTAACAATTGATCTAATTTGAATGATATTTTAACTAGTATTGTAATGAAAAAAAACAAAATAGAAATTCATATAGCTAAACTAAAAGTAAAAACATATTCAAAATAAAAAACTAAATTTTATATAATATCAAATATGACAATATAAAACTAAATAATAAGATTTTATTTATCTTTGATGTATTAATTTTTCAACTTGAGTTATTATCTAGCCATGACAAAACACATATGTAAATACATTAAATTGATATGATTGTAATGAGAAGGTTAAACGCTCCAAAAGCTTCAAACATGAAAGGAAAATAGTAAAATTAATAATTAAACTTTAGATACTCATTAACCTTTCAATTTTCAAAAACTTTAAAAACGACATCGAAACATATAAATCGTATTTGATTATTAACCAAGCAAACGAAACTAAAAATCCTAGAAACATAATCTACATCCGTTAACTATATATACCACTACACTAACCAATCAATGACCATAAGTATGAGAAGTTATAAAACTTTTGAGTTGTAGAGGTTGATTAATATTAATTAAAAGAGAAGATGAAAAATTTTGTAAGTTTCAAATGAATATGGTTGAAGTATTTGGGCCTCCTTTATTATAATACACTATGAGAACGTCCGCGCGTTGCGCAGAAACACCTATATAGTTGAACTTTTTACAAATATATGTTTTTTTAAATATAGCAATAACGTTGTTGTTAAATTTGATATAATAATTCGTATACTAAATTGATATAATATATTGATTATTTTGAATTATATGATAATATATAGATCTATTATAACTGCATAATCCCAATCGTTTAAATGACTTCTATCCCTGAGTTACACATGAATAAAATTAAATATAATATATGGTTTAATGTTATTTATAGTTGCTCTTATTGTTAATTAATTTTTTAAAATTTATTTGCTTAATGTTTTACTTTCTATCATTATAATTATTTACAACATCAAACATTGTTTTTTGATTTTAAAGATAACAATATAATCATTTATATAGAGTTATTCTTAACTATTGTTACTGTAAGTTATTTTAAGCTACTTATTTGAAAACTTTTAACGATTATAAATATATATTTAGGAAATAGTTTAGTTAAATTGATATTACAATTTAGTTTTTGCATTTATCACTATAATTTATCACTTTTAACTATTTATAAAATATTCTTTGGTTTTTTTAAGTGGAACTGAAATTTATATTTAAGTTGACATTATAATGTTATATTTAAATTAACAATTTAAGTATTTTGTCCAAACTGTTCAAAAGTTGTAGCTTTAAAATGATAATGGTTTACATACAACAACATATTAAATCTAATAAATTAAGTATAATTTGTTAAAAGTTAAAGCCTTAACTTTATAAGTAGAATTAAAGATATATTTTAAAACTGAAATTTAGTATATTTATGATTACACTTTAGGTTTGATATTTATTTAACCTTATTAACCAACTTATAATCATTATTAGAAAGACACTACAATTAATGTAGCACCCGGATCCTGGTACGTATTTTCAGTCAAATAATTATAACATTTTGGCATGGGACTCGGCGAGTTGAAGGTCCAACTCGTCGAGTAGAATCAACCTTGGACACGGGAGTTTAGTGACCTACTCGACGAGTCGGCGAACCGACTCGACGAATAGGCGCTGTTTCGACAAAACCCTAAATCTGAGGGATTGCACCCTATTTAAACGTCTTAATGCAGTCTCCATCGTCCCTTATGCTCCCAGAACACCTCATACTGAAACCCTAATCGTTTTGTGAGATCTAAGGCCCTTTTTGGTGATTTTGGAGGTTTGTGATCACAAGAAAGAAGGAAAAGCTTGAGGAGCGAAGGGCGAAACCAGAAGATTTTGATTTTGTGCAGCATCTATAGTTCCTTAGAGGTATAAAGCTTATACCTTGTTCATTCATGTTCTAGATCCCTTTTTGGAGTGAATTAGGGCTTTTAGGGACCATTATTGGTGACCAATCATGAGTGCAAGCATGGTTGGGGGTTAAGACTCCAGATCCAGGGTCCTTAGGGGACTACATGGCCTAAAGTGGTCAACTTTGTAGCCATTAAGAGCCACATGCACCTTTAGACCTCATTTTTGGGTCCATTAAGCTTATACTCCCATGCATGCACGTAAAGTTCATAACTTTACGTGCTAGATCGATCTTAGAAGCCCAGGTTTGTCTTTTGGATGAGTGTTGTACATCAGAAATCGAGATATAACACTTGGACAACACCGACTCGTCGAGTTGTTCTTGGAACTCGGCGAGTCCAGGGCTTGAGTCCCCAGTCTATTGAGGTTCAAAGGAACCCAGTTGAGTGTTAGAAGGGGCTTAGAGGGGTCCAGGGGAGTGACTCAACATATTAGACTTAGCCATGGACCTGGGAATCATAGGACTCGGCGAGTGTATGAAGAGACTCGGCGAGCCCAAGGCAATCTCCCAACCCTTTGAAGATGGACTCGACGAGTTGTTCATACAACTCGGCGAGTCGCAGACTGGACATGTTCATAGGATGAAGGTGAACTCGACGAGTTGTTCATACAACTCGGCGAGTCGGATGAAGGTGCAGTCGATGATATTATAGAAGGAGAACTCGTCGAGTCTTTGCTAACTCGACGAGTAGAGTCGGGAGGGGGTCAGATGAAAGAATAGGGGATCGACGATTTGGCGGCCCAACTCGGCGAGTCAGGTCAATTGGAAGTTGACTTTGACCAAGATATTGACTTTGGCCAGGGGTAAAATAGTCATTTTACCTTAAGAGTAGTTACCAGCTTCTGACTAAGTGTCTTTATGGGAATTATAGCCGAATAACCGTTGGAGCAGCAGACAGAGACTTCTCACTCGAATTGACAACATTCATTCATACGAGGTGAGTTACCTTCCAGCAGCGGTGGGTCTACGGCCACAATTCCGGCCCACCAGTAGGAGTTGTATGTTAGATGATTGTCTTTGTGATATTCATCTAGGTTTGCTACTACCTGTTATGTTTATGTGCTAGCATGATATGATGTTACGTGATGATGGTAGTAGTAGTAGGGGGAAGATAGTCCCCAAGTTACCGGCCGATAGGACCGAAGGGGTAATTTAGTACCCAGCTATGTTAGATTATGATTACGTGACTGTATGTGATAGACCGGTCGAGAGGGCCGAAGGGTAGGCCAGCACCCAGATATGCTAGGAAAGGTCACCGGTCGAGAGGACCGAAGGGGTAGGCCAGCACCCAGATATGCTAGGCAAGGTCACCGGTCGAGAGGACTGAAGGGGTAGGTCGGGCACCCAGATATGCCTGGCAGTATCTATGCCATATGTATGTATGGTATTTGGTATGATGGGGGAACTCACTAAGCTTCGTGCTTACAGTTTTTCAGTTTTGTTTCAGGTACCTCTTCAGCGAAGGGGAGGGAGCCGGCGCGGTAGCTGCACATCATACACACGCATTGGATTTCCACACTATGAGATTTCTTGGGATTGTACTCTGACATTGTTACTAATTTTATGATACGATTTCAGACATAAGATTATGGTTTTACGAAATGATATGACTTGATGATGTTTTCTTATAAATGTTTTCTAAATCGTTATATCAAAATTGAAATTTTTGGACTCGAAATTTGGGATGTTACAAGTTGGTATCAGAGCGCTGGTTTGAGGGATTCGGGCACACCCTCGGGAGTTTCTGGACTCAAACCGAGGGATTAAAAGATTTTTACAAAGAAAATGGTTTTCTAAAATCTAAGTTAAAGAGTTTTGAGAAAGAACAAGGTGTGTGATGTGCGCGACCGGCCGAGCTCAAGTAAGTTTTCCCCAAGATACCCATACATGTTATGTTATGATATGATATGACTATGAGAATTGCATGCTAGATTAGGGCTAGAGGATCTAGGAAGGATGCCTTGTATGCCTACTGTATATGTATGAGAAATGCATGCTAGATTAGGGCTAAGGATCTAGGAGGATGCCTGATATGCCTGCTATATGTGCTTTTGAGCTGCGAGATGTTATTGATTAGTTTGTTATATGATAGCTTGGAAAGAGTACGATTGGATTGGGTACTCGATGCCCGAATGTTGTTGCTTTGTGCTTCGGGAGCCCTAGTTATCTTTAGCTAATTAGTAAATGACTACGTTAAGTTACATATTTCGAGGACGAAATAATTCCAGAAGGTTAGGTCTAGCCCTACTGCGCATCTCTTGTTTGAGTCCAACCGTTGTGGGGTAGGACCTTTCATTCGAATAATTATCTGGTCTTAGTAATATGTAATGGTATTCGCGAGCGAGTTAGGTAAAGGTAACAGGGGTTCCTTATGCAGCTGATGGCAGAGAGTAGGTCGGAGAGTTTCCCTAGGGTAAGTCTAGGACGAGATTGGAAGGGAGTGCAACAGTAATAGGAGGGACTTGGTGAAGTCGAAGCAATCCTCGAGGAAAGTACAGATAGATGTGGAAGGTAGTATGGGCCTGTACTACTGAAAGCAGAGGATCCGTACTTGAATCGAGAAGGGCCGAGATGGAGCCAGGAAACTTGTTGAGTGCATGGAACCTCTCGAGGTTTATGTATGATTCTGACAGTTATGTGTTATGTTTCAGAATGGTGATGATCACACGTCATGGAGGAGGAGGTTCAGGATCAGAATCCGGTTCAGGATCAGGTTCGGGAGCAGGTACCGAGCCAGTTGATGAGGGACTACGTGAGTTCATTGCTTCTGAGATCACGAGAGGTATCCTTGAGTCGACCCCGGTGATTTTCGGGTCGATCAAGGAATGGATCATTGAGTTGATGGAGGATCGCCTCAGGGCGTTCAGGAGTGACATGGAGACCAACCAGTCAGGATCACGCACACTGTCCTTTAAGGACTTCAGGGGCAGTGGTGCGCCAGATTTCCATGGGGCGAAGGACCCCATTGTTGCCAGACGATGGATTGTAGACATTGAGTCTGCACAGTTGACTAGCTTCTGCCCCGAGCGGTCGAAGGTTCGATATGCGGCGGGATGCTTGAGGGACAGGGCCAGGGATTGGTGGGAGTCGGTTGGTGACTCTCTGGGAGGCTCGGCTATTGAGACTATAACATGGCCGAATTTCATGACCCCGTTCAGGGCTGAGTTCGCACCCGCTGTGGAGCTCCAGCAATTGGCCCGGGAGTTCCTGGATATGAGGCAGACGACTGAGACAGTGGCGGAGATTGTTCGATTAGTGTCTAAGTCCATAACTATTTTGGTATGTACTTGACCCGATGGTGCATGGTCCTTTTGGGTTGCCTTCACCAAATCAACTTGATAGGATGAATTATAGAGAGAGAGGATTAATTATGATTTATTAATATATTATGAGAATAATATATTAAAGGAGAAATCATATTGTTTAATTAATATTAGTCAATAATTAATTAAGAATTAATTTTGTGGCTAAAAGAGATTAATTAAACTTAGGGGACTAGAACTATCAATTGTGTGATAGTTGAATATTAGGCTAATGGACTCCATATTAGAGGGGTGGACGAATTCTATGGGGAAACCCATTAGAAATCGTCCAAGGCCTCTAAGGAGGGAGTTCATGGGCTGCTTAGGGCTTAAGCAGTCAAATTAGGGTTTCCTTGTTAGATAACCCTAATAGCCTCACTATTTAAGGACCCCTAGGGCACCAAAAACGTGGCTAAGGTTTTCCTTAGGGTTTCTAGACGTTTTTGAGTGCCTCTCCTCTTCTCCTTCTTCATCCTCTTGCTCTTGGTGTTTGTGAGCCATTAGAGGAGTGACACTTGTGACTCTAAGCTTTCAGAAGTCAATTACAAGAAGGAATTGAGATTGTTATTGCTACATAACAATCAAGGTAAGATCTAAACCCTAATTCATATGTTATTTGATTATCACATGCTAGATCTAGGGTTTATGGCTTTGGATGATTATTGCATGTTCATTAGACAAACTAGATCCAAAGCTTTAGGGTTTGCATGTACACCACAGGAATGTTGTAGTGCTCAAAACCCATCAGTGGTATCAGAGCCTAGGGCTGTTTGTTGATGAATTGATGCATATTTGATCGTTTATTGCTTGAAAATCGAAATTTTTTGGGTTCTGACTGGCAGACTCGCCGAGTCCATGAATGGACTCGACAAGTAGGTCCTACTCGACGAGTTCCATTGAGGACTCGACGAGTCCAAGGGTCAGTTGCCCGATTTTTCGAATTTTCTGCCAGATTTTGTTGAGGATAATTGCCAAAACTCGTTTTTCTTGCCAAAATCCGATTTTTTAAGTTTGGAATGATTATCCTTATCAAAATTGATGGATTTGGTTAAATATGGATAATATAGGATTATAATTAGTCAAATATTTGACCTAGGAAGTTTGAAAAGTTTCAATTTACACCCCTTAGGTTTTATAGTTTAAATTTGAACTTTAAAAGTTTTAGTTTTGAAGTTTAAATAGTTAAACCCTAATGTTTTGAAAGGTTTCAAAATTTGTCCTCAAGTTTTGGAATTAAAATTTTTTGATTAAAAGTTGAACTTTGAAATATTTAAATTCTAAAACCCTAGTTTTGAAAAAGTGCAAATTACACCCTTATGGTTTTATTAAGTTAATTAAAGGTATAATTAAAAAAGAGTTAATAAATCCATAATGATATGGTTTATATTTAATTTAATTAAAAGTGTAATTTATAAAATTAAACCACCTAGTATTTTAAAAGTGTAAAATACACCCTTGTACTATATATAACATTAAAAGTCTAATATTATATATGTATAACTTAAATTGCTAGTCTTACCGTTAGTAGGCCTCATTCACGAAGCTGGTCTATAAGGGGTGTTTAAGGAAATTGCCTATAAAATGGCGATTGAATGGGTATCCACTCTTACCCACCGCACTCTTGACTAGTGGAGGGTCGTTAGCCGAACGGGTAGGATAGGGCAAACCTTCTCCTCATTAAAAGTATAATGAATTGTAAAGTAACTAAATGTTTTTACAAAATTCCCAATCCTAGTTACTTTAGGTAAAAGTGAATTGATGCAATTCCATGAAATTACACTTTGTACTCTTGCTAAGACGTTAGTGGAGCGTGTGTGGTTAACCGGCATACTAATTGGATGCTAAGCAAAGGTGGCAAAGGGTGACTCAATGTTTGTCATAGTTCGGTGGAGCGTGTATGGTTAACCGGCACATCGAATAGGTGACTGTAACATTGGGGGCACCATGTATATTTGCATGGTTATTCACACCCTGTTTTGTGATCCTCGGCATCCCAGTCACAAATCGAGGGGCATATCGAGATTTAAACATGCCATTAAAAAGTTCAATGAATCTCAAAAGATCTAGGAGTTTTCAATACATTTAAAACTTAAATTCTTTTTCGTTTTTCATGGTGGAAAATTAGTGAATCGTCATTCACTTACCTTCAAATGTTCTGCAAGTTGGATTACGGCATCCCTCTTCCAATTTGTAGGATATTGTGTTGGGTCCTAGCCTTACTATCTCATTTATGTGTTTTATTAAGGACTCAAGCAACTAACTTGAATTTTCTCCCATTTCATAGATGTCAAAGTCTGACAACTATGGTCTTCCTAAATCCGTTGGAAAAAGTTTTCCACGTGAAGATGATATTCCGCGATTGTATTGTGGAAATGGAAATCATGCTTCATTTCCTCCACCTCCTCCAATAATTCTCCCTGACCCACGTGTTCAAAGACTTGATAAGTTCAAGGTCACTCAAGCCCTATTGGCAAAAGACATGAAAATGGAAAGTCTATTTGTGCTCATGTCTTAGATAAAAGGTTACATATTGATGGATTGGGATTGTTAGGTGTCGATGTCTCAAGGAAGTTGGTTGTTGACTTGGTTCTTCAGTCACTTCCCGAATCATATGGTAAGTTCGTTAGAGAGTACTATATGATGGACCACGACATGACCCTTATTGATTTGACTTATTTGCTTATTGCTGCTGAATTAGAAATGATTTGGCGCACTGGTCAGCAAATTTGTCTGGTAAATCAATATCACAACCCTCTATGGGGAATGGCAACATTGGAAGTCCAGAAAAGTTTTCTCTATGCAAGAGAAATGCTGAGTCTGAGATAGTCCTGTGTACCATTCCATAAGAATCCATGTGTTTCTACTGCCAAAATAAGGGGCATTGGTTACGAAGTTGCCCTGACTACCTGAGAGATCTAAGAGATGGGAGAGTCAAGATGTATGACTCTGCTTCAGGAAATATCCACTATCTAACTCCATTAAGTTCCTATTTGGAGATTCTTAATACATGATGTGATAAGATTACATTTCGATGTTTTGAAGGATCAAAGAAAGGAAAGGAAGCTTAAAGGAAGGAGCAAGCTGAGTCTGATCGCGAAGAAATGGATTTTGATCGCATGATTCAAGGATCAGATATTTAAGCTACTACTTTAGAGTTAGGATAAATTGCTAAGTAATATTTACATAGTTTTCATTTTTAATCGCATTGTAAGGACAATATTTTTCCGCAATAAAATAAATTTTGATTTATCTTTCCTTACGATGGATTTTATGAAAATTGGTGTTTGAATGGTTCTATTGTTAGCAATATTGTGAATAGATTTGATTCTTAGTTATGTTATTTGTGGTAATGTCAGAAATTTACCAAATGAGGAAAGATTCTCATCGCCCAAGTTTCAATTGGATAGAAACTTGGAATCATGCAACTGGTATTGTGTGACGAATGAGAACCTTCGTATTTGGAAAATTGAGACTAATTCCTTGTTCACATAAGAATGTGAGTCAAGTGAAGGATAATGAGATCTGGTACACAATGTTTTGCACTAGTCAAGTCCACCACAAAGAACGATAAAATGTTCGTCATGATTTGCTAAAAGATTAGTAAATATGATTATACTTAAAAGATTAAGTATGTTTCTGAATCATTGAAAGTTTCAATGAATGGCAGGACGAATAAGAAGAATCATTTAGGCAGAAAGATAAAAGTTTCTCCAATCTAAGAAGAAGGGAGAGTACTTTTGTATCATGTTTATGATCGTCTTAAGAACCATATTACAATTCATCCTCTAAGGACACCTTAGTGCACTAGTATGGCTAAGAAGAGGAGTCGAGAATTGTCAAAATGGATTAAGTCAATAAGATGAATCATACTTCGTTCCAAAATCATGTTTTAGAGTCGTACTACAGAATTGTGATTTGAGTGACATAATCTTAAGAAATTTAACACACTCATCAAATGTGAAGTAGGAAAATGTTTTCTTGCTCTTGCACATTTGAAATTGGTAAGTTGTGATGTCTTGGATAAAACAAAGACCAACTAATACCAAATTGTGTGTAGGTTTATCTTGATAAAGACACACACTGACTCTTGAATATTTGTTTTGTCAAGAAATGGTTCTTGATAAGAGAATCTTATATGTCAAGAGGTCAGTGGGAGTCTAAAGATCTTGAAAATTTTCAAGAACAAACCAAGAAGTAAACCTATTAAACACTAGCATACGACTTGAGGATTGTAACCTATCGTGTTGACAAAAATTTATTTATGTGCCAATCCAGTTGAGTGATAGCATATGAGTTCTACGAGTTCTCAATTGAATGCATAAGGGCAAAACACCTTGATCAATGAAAGTACATTTACTGGCATAGGTGAGCTGCTAAATAACTTGGAAGCAATGGTGGGACCCTTGATGGCAAGAAATTAAGAATGAACAAGTTCTGTCCATAAGAGTTTGAATTTGTCACAAACATTATCTTACGATTATGCTTATGACAAATTTGCATGGATAGGAACACATGCACCATAAAATCTAAGTTTCATAAGGTTTCTCTCCTTCATGAAAATGATTGTGAGGAAACGCTTTCACTAAGAGAGATTTTAAGGAGATAGCGATTATGTAAATTGCATTCTCAAATTCGATTGTGATTACGGCATCCCTCTTCATAGTTCGAATTGTGAGATTTGGCAATTAGTCTGAACATTTGGGACTTAGTAATATAAGTTATGAATTAGTTACACACATGTGAGTTATCTAAGGAAAAGTGTGTGAATTTGAGAAGCTTAGATAAAGGCTTATCGAAGCACATCGTATTGGAAATATGAACTTTGGAAAATCAATAAGTATTGACTTTTAGAAGTCCAACTGTTTTCTGAATACGTGTCAAAGCTAGTGGGAGCATAAATGTTATGATGGTATGGATATAATCATCATGGTAGTGGTAGCATGATTATTATTCCAAGTTAGCAATATTAATTATAGAAAACAAAAGTTTCACTTTGCAAAGTTACATAGGTTGAAAAGTTGTTTTGCTATAATTAAGGGAGAGAATATTATACTTCGATTCAAATCTAAAGGTTTAGATCGAGAAATTTTAATAAAATTTAGTCAAAAAGATATATGAATGTTATGTTGAAAGGATTCAACGTAAGAGAATTCTATATATGGAAATATTTGTTGCGTTCTCACACTCGAATATGATTACGGCATCCCTCTTCATAGTTCGAATTGTGAGAACATGGCAAATAGAAATAGAAATATTATAGAAAAAGACTGGTAAAGTATCATGCCGTTGTAATATTCAGACATTCTAAATTTTCCAAATGCCTAGGGCACTAAGAGAAAAAAATGACTAGAACCGAATTTGACTGAATTAGTTAAACAACTGTCAGGATAATCTAAGGTTCGCCAAGGATTAGTCATTTGTGGACAGTTATAAGTATAGTCATGGATGGACCATATTGACATTATTATGAATAGATAAGATTCTATTTAAAATGTGTTGTCATATGGAAAATATGGAAATGTTTCCATATTGGAGTTGGACGTTAAGAATTTATGTCTAGATTAGAAACTTTTATGCAAGAAGGATGTTCAAAGGAATGTACTTTGAATGTGAGACTTCACATCTGTGGAATTGTCTTGTAACAATCTCCAATAGAGCATTTTCTAATTTCATTGGCCGAGTCTTGGTGACTTTTGTGCCGTGACATTACGAAAGGACCGTTACATAAAATCTTAGAATCTAACATATTCTATAAGTGGCAAGAATTTGGTATTCTTATACTTGTGGTAAGGATTGGGAATTGTAAAATGAGTGTGATTGAAAATGTTATTCAATTATACTATTTCACAGAGTAAGGACCTTAAGTAAACATAGTGTGCATGCTAAGAGCATGGGACAATTGTCGTTATAATTCAATTAAGAAGTTGATTACCTGAAACAACAAATAATAAGTAATCAATATGGTGATTAAATAAAAGTGTTTTATTTATACTCAAAAGTTTGGGGCCATATAAGATTAGTATTATTCTTGTGTTTCAATTTGCATGTTTTGACTTCCTGAATAATAAGATTATTCGAACGTTCCACAGTCGCTCATACTTTGGGAGTAGGTATGAAAGAAGATTGTCATGAATTGGTGTATAGATTGTCTAAAGTGTATTAGACATAGCAAAATTTTGCTACAACGTTCATGAGTGCTTTCGAATATGATTTGAGCATTGGATTAAACCCACACTCACTTGGATCGCTTCATGGATTTTATCACGAGTGATTGGTGAGACGATAATATCTTATATTCTTGAAACTGAGATGTGTGAGTTGTATCTTGCGAGTTGGTTACACATTGATAATATGTAAACGCACCAGTAACTTGGTGTTATAAAACGTATTGTTGTGTGTGATTCGGTGAGTGAGTGCAAGCAAGCATTGAGTCAAAGTTTATCCGTTCCTTTTACCCAAAGTGGGATAAAAGCGATATCTGTGGGCCCCTCAATGATTTAGTGATGATACCCTAAGCTCTTGGCCAAGTCGGGACTAAGTTGATGTGTTCAAATGTAGTTTGTTGTCAGTCGTCATAAATCGGAAGTCGGGAAACAATATATAGACAGAGAGAATGATTTAAATCCATGTCTCAGTCTATACGATATCAAGAATGGAGGAATATATGATCCCTTATCTAAAGGACACGCTTCTGATATGATCAGAGTTGACAGCGGCTTTTGAAAGCTACGATTGCGGATCAGGATCTGAAGTCATACGCAAAATAATTATTAGACTTATCCAAGTGGGAGACTGTTGGATTAGTGTCTAAGTCCATAACTATTTTGGTATGTACTTGACCCGATGGTGCATGGTCCTTTTGGGTTGCCTTCACCAAAGCAACTTGATAGGATGAATTATAGAGAGAGATGATTAATTATGATTTATTAATATATTATGAGAATAATATATTAAAGGAGAAATCATATTGTTTATTTAATATTAGTCAATAGTTAATTAAGAATTAATTTTGTGACTAAAAGAGATTAATTAAACTTAGGGGACTAGAACTATCAATTGTGTGATAGTTGAATATTGGGCTAATAGACTCCATATTAGAGGGGTGGACAAATTCTATGGGGAAACCCATTAGAAATCGTCCAAGGCCTCTAAGGAGGGAGTCCATGGGCTGCTTAGGGCCTAAGCAGTCAAATTAGGGTTTCCTTGTTAGATAACCCTAATAGCCTCACTATTTAAGGACCCCTAGGGCACCAAAAACGTGGCTAAGGTTTTCCTTAGGGTTTCTAGACGTTTTTGAGTGCCTCTCCTCTTCTCCTTCTTCATCCTCTTTCTCTTGGTGTTTGTGAGCCATTAGAGTAGTGTCGGTGAAGGCGCCAGCTCCAGCGACCCTGCGGATTACGGATGGCCGGCAGGGCAAGACGGAGGCTCCAGTAGTGAGGAGCTGGGCCTTCCAGCTGACTACCGAGGAGGCACGCGTCGCACCCGATGTGGTGACGGGTATGATTCCTTCTCCCCAGTTTTTTTTATTGATGCTTATGATATTGATGTCTTATGTGTATACATGTTTAGGATCGTTCCATGTGAACGGTATCCCAGTACAGGTGTTGTTCGATTCAGGTGCCACTCGATCATTTGTTTCTCTTGCACTTAGCAAGAGGTTCCCTGAGTCTTCGGGTATGTTGGATTTCCCTCTAGAGGTGTAGATTGCCAATGACCGATCGGTGCGAGCATCAGCAGTTTTCAGAGATTGCATACTAAGGCTATTCGAGGAGCGCTACCTGGTAGACTTGGTTCCCATTCCGTTGCGTGGGAACAAGGTGATTATAGGCATGGATTGGTTGAGCCCTAATGGGGCGGTGATAGACTGCGCACAACAGTTAGTACGAGTCAGGACCCCAAGCGGGGAGAGTTGGTGATCCACGGCGAGAGGCCACATCATGGACCCATATTGTGTTCGGCAGCGAGGGCTAGGCGCCACCTACAGCAGGGCTGCGCTGGGTATGTCGCCTATGTTATGGATACCCGGGAGGCGGGTAAGGCGAGGGTGAGCGATGTTCCGGTGGTGCGGGACTACGCGGATGTGTTCCCAGAGGAGCTTCCTGGGATACCTCCGGAGCGACAGGTGGAGTTCAGGATCGACCTAGTCCCTGGTGCGGCTCCGATAGCCAAGGCACCATATCGGTTGGCTCCTACCGAGATGCAGGAGTTGCCTACGCAGCTGCAGGAGCTGCTAGACAAGGGATTCATCAGGCCGAGTAGCTCTCCTTGGGGAGCCCCGATTCTGTTTGTCAAGAAGAAGGACGGGTCGCATCGCATGTGCATAGATTACCGGGAGCTGAACAAGGTAACGGTGAAGAACCGTTACCCACTTCCGAGGATAGACGATTTGTTCGACCAGCTTCAGGGAGCATCTTGGTTTTCCAAGATAGACTTGCGGTCAGGCTACCATCAGATTAGGGTCAGAGATGACGATATAAAGAAGACTGCTTTTCGGACTCGCTATGGCCACTACGAGTTCGTGGTGATGCCCTTCGGGCTCACCAATGCTCCTGCCGCGTTCATGGACCTCATGAACCGCGTATGTAGACCAATGCTGGATCGATTCGTGATAGTTTTCATTGATGATATCTTGGTCTACTCCAAGACACATGAGCAGCATGAGGAGCATCTGCGAGAGGTTTTGGATATTCTGAGGAGGGAGAGCTTGTACGCCAAGTTCTCCAAGTGTGAGTTCTGGTTGCGTGAGCTGTAGTTTCTTGGGCACCTTGTCAACCAGAACGGTATTCTGGTTGACCCGGCCAAGGTGGAGGCCGTGATGAGATGGGAGGTTCCGAAGTCTCCATCTGAGATTCGGAGTTTCCTGGGATTAGCCGGCTACTATCGGAGATTCATCCAGGATTTCTCCAAGATAGTTGTACCCTTGACTCGGCTAACGAAGAAGGTCGTAGTCTTTCGTTGGGGGCCTGAGCAGCAGGCAGCGTTCGAGACACTGAGACAAAGATTGTGCGAGGCGCCGATCTTAGCCTTGCCAGAGGGCGTGGAGGATTTTGTAGTATACTGCAACGCGTCTATTTTGGGCTTGGGCACAGTACTGATGCAGAGAGGGCATGTCATCGCCTACGCATCGAGGCAGTTGAAGCCCCACGAGGCGAAATACCCAACGCACGATTTGGAGTTGGGGGCGGTCGCCTTCGCCCTCAAGATTTGGAGACACTATCTCTATGGGGTTCGATGTACCATTTACACGGACCATAAGAGTCTGAGATACCTCATGGATCAGCCGAATCTGAACATGAGGCAGCGTCGGTGGTTAGATGTGGTGAAGGATTATGATTGTGAGATCCTTTACCACCCAGGGAAGGCCAATGTGGTGGCCGATGCGCTTAGTCGTAAGGCAGCGCCGATCAGAGACATTTGCATGCGGATTACAGTAGTGAGTCCACGGTTGAAGCAGATCCGAGAGGCCCAGCAGGAGGCTGTGAAGGAGGAACATCGGAAGAGCGAGCGTATAGTGGGTCAGGTTTCCTCTTTCGACTATGATAGCCGAGGGTTATTGACTCTTCACCGTAGGGTGTGGGTCCCATATCATGGAGGCGTGTGCCAGATATTGATGGAGGAGGCGCATAATTCCAGGTTTTCTATCCATCCCGGAGCGACGAAGATGTATAGAGATCTTCGTCTTGACTATTGGTGGCCCTGCATGAAGCAGGATGTAGCATGGTATGTGGAGCAGTGCTTGACCTGCAGGAAGGTCAAGGCCGAGCACCAGAGGCCACACGGCCAGATGCAGCCGTTAGATATTCCCATGTGGAAATAGGAAGATATTACCATGGATTTCATCACCAAACTTCCCAGGACCGTGCGGGGAGTGGATTCCATATGAGTCATCGTGGATCGATTGACCAAGAGTTCCCATTTCATACCGATCCAGGAGAGTATATCGGCTGAGAAGCTGTCCGACATCTACATTCGAGATGTGGTGGCTCGGCATGGAGTGCCAGTCTCCGTGATTTCCGATAGAGATGTGCGGTTTACTTCCAGATTTTGGAAGAAATTCCCCGACGAGTTGGGTACTCGTCTACACTTTAGCACCGCTTTTCACCCGCAGACGGATGGACAGAGCGAGCGGACCATCCAGACTCTGGAGGATATGCTGCGGGCATGTGTGCTAGACTTCGGTGGTAGTTGGGATACCTATCTCCCATTAGCTGAGTTCTCCTACAACAACAACTACCACGCGAGTATCGATTGTCCTCCCTTTGAGATGTTATACGGGAGGAAGTGCAGGACCCCGATATGTTGGAGTGAGGTGGGCCAGAGGGTCATGGAGAGCACCGAAGTGGTGCTCAAGACGACAGAGAGGATTTAGCAGGTTAGGAGCAGGCTTCAGACTACTCAGAGTCGGCAGAAAAGTTATGTCGACAAGCGCCGCTCGGACCTGGAGTTCCAGGTCGGGGATATGGTCCTCCTAGAGGTGTCTCCATGGAAGGGCGCCATCCGATTCAGGAAGCGGGGCAAGTTGGGCCCCAGGTATATTGGACCCTTCAGGGTTATAGCCCGAGTGGGCAAGGTGGCGTATAGGCTGGATCTTCCAGCGGAACTCAGTCGGATCCATAGCACTTTCCATGTCTCCCAGCTGCGGAAGTGCTTGGTGGATGACTCAGCAGTGGTACCTCTGGAGGATATTCAGGTGGATGACAGCCTGAACTACATTGAGCGGCCTGTGGCGATCCTCAACCGGAAGTCGAAGGATCTGAGGAACAAGAGGGTTGAGTTGGTGAAGGTGCAATGGCAGCACCGAAGGGGATCGGAATGGACGTGGGAGCCGGAGGACGAGATGATGGAGCATTACCCAGAGCTTTTTCAGGATCGAGCAGTAGACTTCCAGGACGAAGTCAAAAATAAGTGGGGGAGATTTGTAGCACCCGGTTCCTGGTATGTATTTTCATTCAAGTAATTATAACATTTTGCCCTGGGACTCGGCGAGTTGAAGGTCCAACTCGTCGAGTATAATCGACCTTGGACATGGGATTTTAGTGACCTAGTCGACGAGTCGGCGAACCGACTCGACGAGTAGGCGCTGTTTGGAGAAAACCCTAAATCCGAGGGTTTGCACCCTATTAAAACGTCTTAATGCAGTCTCCATCGTCCCTTATGCTCCCAGAACACCTCATACTGAAACCCTAATCGTTTTATGAGATCTAAGGCCCTTTTTGGTGATTTTGGTGGTTTGTGATCACAAGAAAGAAGATAAAGCTTGAGGAGCCAAGGGGGAAACCAGAAGATTTCGAGTTTGTGCAGCATCTACAGTTCCTTAGAGGTATAAAGCTTATACCTTGTTCATTCATGTTCTAGATCCCTTTTGGAGTGAATTAGGGCTTTTAGGGACCATTTTTGGTGACCAATCATGAGTGCAAGCATGGTTGGGGGTTAAGACTCCAGATCCAGGGTCCTTAGGGGACTACATGGCCTAAAGTGGTCAACTTTGTAGCCATAGAGAGCCACATGCACCTTTAGACCTCATTTTTGGGTCCATTGAGCTTATACTCCCATGCATGCACGTAAAGTTCATAACTTTACGTGCTAGATCGATCTTAGAAGCCCAGATCTGTCTTTTGGATGAGTGTTGTACATCAGAAATCGAGATATAAGACTTGGACAACACCGACTCGTCGAGTTGTTCTTGGAACTCAGCGAGTCCAGGGCTTGAGTCCCCAGTCTGTTGAGGTTCAAAGGAACCCAGTTGAGTGTTAGAAGGGTCTTAGAGGGGTCCAGGGGAGTGACTTAACATATTAGACTTAGCCATGGACCTAGGAATCATAGGACTTGGCGAGTCCAAGGCAATCTCCCAACCCTTTGAAGATGGACTCGACAAGTTGTTAATACAACTCGGCGAGTCGCAGACTGGACATGTTCATAGGATGAAGGTGAACTCGACGAGTTGTTCATACAACTCGGCGAATCGGATGAAGGTGAAGTCGATGATATTATAGAAGGAGAACTCGTCGAGTCTTTGCTAACTCGACAAGTAGAGTCGAGAGGGTGTCAGATGAAAGAATAGGGGCTCGACGAGTTGGCGGCCCAACTCGGCGAGTCAGGTCAATTGGAAGTTGACTTTGACCAGGATATTGACTTTGGCCAGGGGTAAAATAGTCATTTTACCCTAAGAGTAGTTACCAGCTTCTGACTAAGTGTCTTTATGGGAATTATAGCCAGAGAACCGCCGGAGCAGCAGACAGAGACTTCTCACTCGGATTGACAACATTCATTCATACGAGGTGAGTTACCCTCCAGCAGCGGTGGGTCTACGGCCACAATGCCAGCCCACCAGTAGGAGTTGTATGTTAGATGATTGTCTTTGTGATATTCATCTAGGTTTTCTACTACATGTTATGTTTATGTGCTAGCATGATATGATGTTACGTGATGATGGTAGTAGTAGGGGGAAGATAGTCCCCAAGTTATCGGTCGATAGGGCCGAAGGGGTAGTTTAGTACCCAGCTATGTTAGATTATGATTACATGACTGTATGTGATAGACCGGTCGAGAGGGCCGAAGGGGTAGGCCAGCACCCAGATATGCTAGGCAAGGTCACCGGTCGAGAGGACCGAAGGGGTAGGCCAGCACCCAGATATGCTAGGCAAGGTCACCGGTCGCGAGGACTGAAGGGGTAGGTCGGGCACCCAGATATGCCTGGCAGTATGTATGTCATGTGTGTGTATGGTATTTGGTATGATGGGTGGAACTCACTAAGCTTCGTGGTTACAGTTTTTCAGTTTTGTTTCAGGTACCTCTTCAGCGAAGGGGAAGGAGCCGGCGCGGTAGCTGCACATCATACACACGCATTGGATTTCCGCACTATGAGATTTCTTGGGATTGTACTCTGACATTGTTACTAATTTTATGATACGATTTCAGACATGAGATTATGGTTTTACGAAATGATATGACTTGATGATGTTTTCTTATAAGTGTTTTCTAAATCGTTATATCAAAATTGAAATTTTTGGACTCGAAATTTGGGATGTTACAATTAATCACTTTTAACTATTTACAAAATATTATTTGGGTTGTTTAAGTTCAACTTAAATTTATATTTAAGTTGACCCTGTAATGTTATATTCAAATTAATAATTTGAATATTTTATACAAATTATTCCAAAATTGTATCTTTAAAATAATAATGGTTTACATCCAACAATATATTAAAACTAATAAATTAAGTATAATATGTTAAAAGTTAAAAAACATAACTTTATAAGTAGAAGTAAAGATATTATTTTAATATTGAAATTTAGTTTATATATGATTACACTTTAGGTTTGATATTTATTTAACCTTATTAACCAACTTATAATTATTATTAGAAAGAAATTAAAAAGTCATGGGAGTTTCAAATGAATGTGGTGAAAGGAAAAATGCATGGGAGTTTCAAATGAATGTGGTGAAAGGAAAAATGCTTCATTTATAATATAGTATGATATGATATGATGATATGATGATAATTGTTATAGGAGCAATTAATATCTATGAGAATACAATATTTACATGCATCATGGTGAACAAACTTTAGTATAATAGATAAGTGTTATATGAACAGTTAATATCTATGAGAATACAATATTCACATGCATCATGAAGAATGATGACATATATGGATTTTAGATTAGTTTAAACACCTAAAAGAGCTAACTGACTTCCCGAAATATAAAAAGAAACCGTCATTAGGACCGACCTTATATTACAGTTCAATTCACACCGAGTACACATTTAACCTAGGGACATACCAGAAATCCCCGCCCACTACTGATAATGTATCACTTCAGATTTACCTTCTTCCTTGAACCATTGGGTATCGATGCCTTCCAAGCCTATAAAAGAGAGAGCTAGAGCATGGAGGAAGGTATGTCATTTTTCCTGATTAATACACACTTCAGTTATATTATTTTGTCATTAGGTTTAAACCTTCATCCCACAATATACTCATTCTCTCACCAGAGAGGTTTCGGGATATCCCCAAAATCACTCTGATCCTCATCTATTGTTGCAGCCACCTAACATGATATACTACCCTACACGGAGGCCATCAGGCTAAAGCGGGGAGCAACATTTTTCTCCATCCACAGAATGTCGAATTATAATCCATGGACGGAAACGCATTCACAATATAATGTCTGGTCCCTGGTATGCATTTAATTAATTTATTTATTTATTTTGAAAGAGGAACTCGACGAGTTGGTGGCCCTAACTCGTCGAGTAGAGGGCTGATTATGCGCGGGGTTTGAGTTATCTACACGACGAGTCAAGAGCCCTCGACTCGACGAGTAGCTCGGTCAGAGTGAAACCCTAATCTCGGGGTTGCACCCTATTTAAGCTCCTTAACCCCCACCCCTTGGCCTCATTTCCAGCCTCCTTGTCCCAAACCCTAATCCATGAAACCCTAGAGCTTTCTTTGAGAGTGTGATCCATTTTGAGTTATCTTTGCGTACTTTTGAAGCTTGTAGAAGAGGAAGAAGATAGAGGGATCAAGAGGGAAAGAGTAGATCCAGAAGCTACACTCCATTTGTTACATTTTCTGGTAATCAAGTTTCTATCTTGGCTATTAGTTCATTAGATCTCTTTATGACCCAAGAGGGTATTCTTCCAGTTCTAGTACCTAGAGGGGCTGTTATGACATAAAGGTGAAAACTTTATGCCATTGGAGCCCCCATGCAAGCCTTAGAGAGTCATATTGGCCTTTTTAGCCCCAAAAGGCCATGCATGTGGGAAAGGTGGGAACTTTACATGTCCAAGTCGTGTTAGGAGTTTAGATATGAGGTTGTAATCTTGAGTTTGGTATATGGAGGGCTTAAGGACCAAGTTCTAGGTCCCAAGGAATTAAGGTTTGAGCTAAACCCTTTAAGAAGTGGTATTAATGGGTAAAGTCAGAAACTTTACCCTTAAAAGGACATTTTCAGGGTTTATGTGAAGTATGAAGCTTGGATCTGAAGTGTAGGGGCTTAATTCATTATGATAGCCCAAACAGACAGGGGAACTCGACGAGTCCAGTAAGGGACTCAACGAGTTGAAGTCGGGTTGTCCCGATTGTATGCAAGGTAGGACTCAATGAGTCTGTGAAGGGACTCGACGAGTTGACTCGGTTTACCACGAGTCTGAGTAGTATAGGAACTCGCCGATTTAGGAAGTAACTCGACGAGTTGAGTTGACTGGGAGTTGACCTTGACTTTGACTTTGACCAGGATGTTGACTTTGACCAGAGGTAAAATGGTCATTTTACCCTAAGAAGGATTATCAGGTTTTGATTAAGTGTTATTGTGAAATTGACAGTCGGGGAGTCGTTGGAGCAGCCTTCAGAGATTCCTCACACGAGATTTCACAACTAGCATTCGAGGTGAGTTTCCTCTAGTAGGAATGGGTGTAAGGCACCAAGGCCGGCCCGTTTAGCTAGTAGTAGTTCCAGATTATGGTCTGATGCTAGGCGGGGCCCGATGTAGGTTTATATGCTTTTCCGGATTACGATCCGATCCCGGGGCGGTCCCGAGGAATGCTTGTATGCTTGATGTCTTTGTGATTCTTGCATGTGTTTGTATTGTATGTTTCCGGACTTCGGTCCGATGCCGGGGCAGTCCCGAGGAATGTTAGTATGTTACCGGATTATGGTCCGATGTCGGGCAGGGCCCGAGGAATGCTAATTTTATATGCTTAGATTTATGTGTATTATTGATTATGCTCATATGTATTCCGAGATGTGCTCGATGCTGGGCGGGGCCTGATGCAGGGAAAGCCGATGCCGAGCTTGACTCAAGGTAGAAGGGGCGGGGCCCGATATATGTTTATGTGATATGTGCATGGTATGTGGTAGTTGGAGAGACTCACTAAGCTTCGTGTTTACAGTTTTCAGTTTGGTTTCAGATACTTCCGCTAGCAAGGGGAAGCACTTGGGATGACTGCATGACACACACCACTATTTTTAGCCTGGGAGGATTTACTCTGATTTATGATACATGGTTTTGATACATTGATAGATATGATGATATTTTTGAGATACATGATTATGATTTTTATATGATTGATGATATTGATGGTTTTTATTACTGAATTAAAACGAAATTTTTGGTCTATATTTTTTGGGATGTTTCAAGTTGGTATCAGAGCCTTGGTTTGAGGGATTCGAGTACACGCTCGGGTGTGTCTGAACTCAAACTAAGGACTTGGTATAAAAATTTTTCAAAAGAAAATCATTTTTACAAAAAGAATTTTGAGAAGAGAAAAGAACTTTGAAAAGAGAAAAAGGGTGTGGTGCATGCAATCAGCCGAGCTCAAGTAAGTACTCCCAAATTACCCATACAAGTTTATGTTATGATATGTTTATGAGAACTGCATGCTAGATTAGGACTAATGATCTAGGAAGGATGCCTTATGTGCCTATTATATGTGTATCAGCTTTATGAGAACTACATGCTAGATTAGGACTAAGGATCTAGGAAGGATGCCTTATGTGCCTGTTATATGTATCTCAGCTTTATGAACTGCATGCTAGTACATATTAGTCAGTGATGGCCGGAATGAGATATGCTTGATTATGTTTACTCGATGCTCTAATGTTGCTTGATTTGTGCTTTTTGGAGTTCTAGTTATCTTTTACTAACCAGTAAATGAATATGTTAAGTTACATATTGCGAGGACTAAATAATTTCAGAAGGTTAGGTCTAGTTGTATTGCGCAGCTCTTGTTTGAGTCCAACCATTGTAGGGTAGGATCTCTCATTCGAAGAATTATCTAGTCTTAGTGATATATAATAATATTCACGAGCTAGTTAGGGGGAGATAGCAGTGACTTCTTATGCAGCTGATAGCGGAGAGTGGGTTGGTGATGGAGTCGAGGCAGTTCTTGAGGAAAGTACGGATAAATGTGGAAGGTAGTATGGGCCCGTACTACTGGAAGCAGAGGATCCGTACTCGAATCAAGGAAGGATGAGATGAACCCAGGAAAATTGTAGAATGTGAGATCCCTCGAGTTATGATGAGTATACTAATGTTTGTTATGGTGTATTTTCAGTATGGTGACGCTACGCACTAGGCTAGTTGGCACTTCAGGCACTGGTGAGGGATCAGGCTCGGGCTCGGGCTCTGGAGCTGGGTAGATGGATGAGCGGACGAGGGAGTTTATTTCGTCTGAGATCACACGCATCATTTTAGAGCAGACTCTTGTGATCTTTGGTTCGGTCAATGAGGGTATTTTGGAACTTCTGGACGAGAAGCTGAGCACTTTCCACACTGAGGTGGCGGCCATGATGGGGTCGCACACACTGACTTTCCGGAAGTTCAGGGCTTGTGGAGCTCCCGATTATAATGGGGCTCGGGACACCATTTCTAGCAACAGATGGTTGGCTGATGTCGCCAACGCATTCCGTACGAGCAGCTGTCGTGAGGGGGACAAAGTCCGAATTGCATCCTGTCTTCTGAAGGAAAGGGCGCAAAATTGGTGAGAGGAGGTCGGACGAGCCATTAGGTATGATACAGTTGTAGATGCTATGACCTGGAGTGATTTTTTCGGCCAGGTTCAAGGTCGAGTTTGCACCTATGATTGAGGTGCAACAGCTAGCGAGGGAATTCCAGGATCTGCAGTAGAAGATAGAGATTGTGGCGGAGATCACCGCAAAATTTAGGGAGAGGGCCCTTGTAACAACCCGATATTTCAAGTCAATGTAATAGTCTACGTCAACCATTGTAACTAGTTTAAAGTAATAAAGAGAAATTATTTGAATATTATGTGCATTTAATTATTTATAAAGATGTAATAATTAAGATAAAAATGATCGTCAAAAATAAAATGTTAGATAAACTTGATATCTATGAAGAAACTTGTATTGGTCGTGACAAAGATTCAGGAGATATAAAGAACGCTGAAATCCGAGTTATAACGAAGAAGATATGACCTATCGAAGTTTCGCGATGGAACCGGCACGACGTAGTGTAATTTAAAAAGTGAATTTAAGATAAAATACATTTTAGCCTTAACAATCTAAATAAAAGTTGTAGCATACGTTAAACCGAGAGCGTGCATAAAAAGAACATCCAAATCTGACTTCGTATGAGGAAGTTATGATTTTTCTTAAAATCGGCACAACAGTGTACAACCCAAAATTCGAATTATAGATCGAGCGATTTTTAGCCGAAACAACCTAAACGAGAATCGAAGATCTCGTCAATAGTAGCTCAACAGTAAAAAGACAGACGAAACGGATGTCGGATAAAGAAGTTATGAATTTTTAACGGACTTTTCCTGTCCCGGCCTGTTAAAAATATAATATTAAAAATAAAGTCAAAATTAGCCGACGGAGTCTAAACGAAAGTTGTAGAGTACGGTCTCACCTACGCGTGGATATAAAGAACATCAAAAACGGAGCTCGTATACGAAAGTTATGATTTTTTGAAATTCAAGGCAACAAATCTGAAGCCCTTCGCATATACAAGGTCCGGAATCAGCCATGTCGCATATACCTTCGCATGTACGACGCGTGTCCCTAGCCGAGACACGTCCGAAGCGAGCCGCCTCCGAGATCCAACGCATGTCCTAGTCATGGCACGTCCAAAGCGAGCCACGTAGCACCTGCGAGAGTCCGACGCGTGTGCTGGCTGCGAGACTTCGGACCCCTATATAAGGGGTGCGAATCTTCCCGGTTTTGGTTGCTACTTTACACACTTTTTCACACTTTACACCTTCTCAAGCCATTCTACAACCCCCCCCCCCCCCGAAGCCTCGGGAACCTCCCTAACACCCAAAGAAAGCCCCGAAGCACCCGAAGTCCCCGAGAAAAGAGTCTTTTCGGTTTGAAACTCGACCCTGGCAAAGCCCGGTTTTCAACAAAAACTCTCGGTTTCCTCAAGAAAAATCATTTCTAGAAGCGAAGTGTTGTCCAAATCACCACCTTTATCAAGTGAGTTCATACCCCTATATTTTACAAGTCTTTTCAATATTTTAAAGGGGGGGGGGGACTACAAGTATAACACAAGAAAGTTTATGTTAATATCCAAATGTTTTCAATATTATATTTATATAAGTTTAAAATCAATTTAAACTTATCGAATTATTAACAATACAAAGGTTTACTTTTCAATAAAACACAAACATATAAACTATAATAGATATAGTTTATGGAACTTACATGTTATTATTCAAAGTCAGATTACAATACAGAAAACAAACATATAAACTATAATAGGTATAGTTTATGGATTATATATACTACTTTACATATTCAGAATAACTTATGGATAACAAACATATACACTATATCGAATGTAGTTTATGAGATATACTTACAGTTTATCTATTACAAAGTAACTTTTCATTATTTTACACATAATCATCGATATAGCATTTGTGAGACACACTTCACATACTTATCTAAGTACCAACCAAGTCCTGAAATTATAACCAGAGTCTCATGGAAGGAGAGTGTGACACTTCTGTATAGATCTATACGGAACTGACAATCCCGCACCTGAGCTGCTTGCACCAGCTAAGCTGGCAGGCCTGAGGTGACAAATGTCGTACTGATAGCGACGCCTGAAGAACGTCGTATTCAGGCCATCTTAGGTCATCAAGCATGGTTATGATAACTCACAATTTGGTATTGAACAATACGATTAGTGTATGAATAAGTAAATAACTTCACATAGTTTTATTTAATAATAAAACTATAATACAATACTTTATAAGTACAGCTGGTAAAATCATATATTTACAATTACACCGTTTTCATACAAACACAAGTACAAAACATTATTCCAGTATAGAGAAAACATACTTTTCATGGTTTTATGTGAACTAAAACTACATTTTACTATCTTAGAGTACAAAAACATTTATATGATTTGAGTACAACATATTACAACAGAAAATATAGGATTTTCTAGGAAAAACATACTTATATTTACAAGGAACAAATATCAGATTTCAGTTACAAACATGCTTATGAATTCACCAACTTAATTGTTGACACTATTTTCAAAACTACTTGTATTATAAGGAAATCGATAAACACGTACATCCACGAGTTTTTGAGAAGATGGAGCATTATAGACTCATGTCTTTTAACTTTTGTTATACATTTTTGGTGTCAATATACAATGATTTGAACACATATGTAAAAACTTATATTTTATCAATGCATGATTGTTGTAATTTGATTACTATTATGCAATTGTTGTGATACTATACATGAAGTCATCCGCCCCCGAACGTTTCCACCATTCCGGTTTGGGGGTGTGACAGATTGTTATCAGAGCATTGTTTATAGTGAACTAAGTATATCAAACCATAAAAGATATACAACTATAAATACAATGAGGCTAAAGCACTCTGACCAAGAGTTATACTTTTAAAATATAACAATATTTTTATAAAAGTATACATACATGTTTACATACGATGACAAGTATCACAAGAAGGACAAAACATAAGTATTTAGATGTTGAACACTACAATCAAACCTAGAGAATTATGTAATCATATCTGGGATAAATATAAGCTGATCAACTATATTTATTTGAGATACGACCAACATGTGTTTGGGAGTGATTATGGTGTTGCAACAAGTCTAAAACTTACCAACAAACCATACAGACTAGAAATACTATAGGAGTATTTTGTAATACTATACAACAACATACTTAAATTCTTCTATGCATCTTACCTCTAAATTCTCGTATAGATATTATGGCAGGATATCACCCGCATGGAGATCCCTACTTCCCTGACCAAGGGAATGGTGGTTGGGTTGAAGATGATCCCGAAGAGGATCCTGAGGAGGACGAGGATGAAGAGGAGATGGGTGAAGCTTCCGAAGAGGAGCCCGAGGTCTACAATCCACCTCCCGGACACTTTCAGGGTCCGACGCCCTAATGGGCCGAATAATTGAGGCTATGGAGTCGAGAACAGGGCCAACGCCTTCCTTTCGGTATGGACATAAATTTCTACAACCTCGAAGGAGGAAATAATAGTTGAAATAATGATAATTATAAATTCAAACATAAAGTTGCTAACGATATTAACTATGAAACAATCAAATAAAAAAATGAACCGTAACTGCATAAAAAAACATTAACGCTTCAATTCACAAATAAAAAAAAACAATGAAAAAACAGTTTCATCATGGTTTATCGAATTCAAGTTTATTTACTTGAATCAAAATAAATAAAAACATTAAAAACCATAAGTAACTAAAATTATAAAATAAAAATAGAAAACAAAATGTCAAAAAGATATAAAAAAATTTATCAAATTGTTGAAATTATATATATATATATATATATATATATATATATATATATATATATATATATATATATATATATATAATTTATAGAAATATACAAAATTTATATTTATAATTTATATATAGAGAAAATTACATAAATGGTCCTTGAGGTTTGTAGTATATTGCAAATTTGGTACATAGGTAAAATAGTCTTTTTCATTAAAATCTAAGAGATTAAAAGTTAGATTTAACGGCAGGAGGACCTTTCATGTAGTTTTGCAAACCACATGGACCAGTGGATGACCTTTTTCTTGAAAGTCCTGAAAGTGATATATTTTGCAAACCATAAGGACCAATTATGAAATTTCGTCATATATATATATATATATATATATATATATATATATATATGTGTGTGTAGTTCGGTTTTTTGTGGTTTTTAGAACACTAGAAACCGCACCGCACAGAACATTTTCAGTTGTTACAAAACAAAAAACGCACCGCCGGTTTTTATTTCTGTTTTGGTTTATTCGGTTTTTCGAATTTGTGATTCGGTTTTTATTCATCCCTATCGTTCATGTTAAGATAGAAGATGTTGGGCTCTTGACACGTGTGTAAATGTGTAGGTTTTTAGTGAGAAAAGTGATCGTACGGTGCTTAGCCGTTTGGGAGATGATGATGGTTATGACAGGGAGAGGTCAAGGTCATTGGTCAACATCAACATTTTTGCCTGCGAATTGTCCCATCAATTTTGCGATATTTGGAATCCCACAAACTTCATCAAAGTCTTTTGTAGGGCATGTAGTCCGTCATTTGTTGGGTGAAAATTCATCTACTACCATTTTGTACCATGATTTAATGGATTTTGTTCCTACATTTATTACCCAGCATGACTAGGCACCCTATTGGCCTATTTCATTTCTGTCATTTACCAGTTCTTGTTTATTTAAATAAAAAAAATCATATAGTAAATGTCATCGGTCGACCTCCCTAGCAATTGGTTATATACCATACTATTAAAAAGTGAATATCAAGTAATTATTTTACTTAATTATCTCAAGTATATAAAGAAACTACTGGTTTTTTTGCTCAACTGGTATTACTTAATAATTATGGCTTCGAACTTTAAAACCAAAAGAGATTATGTGAAGGCCATTTTGCACTATAGAGCTTACTTAACTTTTAGTAGCTGCTATGTTTTGATGTGATTTAATGAAATGGATATGCATCCACTCGTTTGAATAGGTTGTTTTTCACCTGATAAGAAATTCCATTTGAATCAACATAAAAAACCACAACGTTTGAATAGGTTGTTTTTCTTATTTTTAATTTTTTTCGTTGTTTCGTTTTACTTTTCATCAATTTATAACTTTTTTATGACATTTTAAAAAAAGTGTAAAATATATGAATATAATAGAGTATATTACATTTTTGGTGTTTAAGTTTTTTTGGTTTTCTATTTTGTTTAAAAAAATTTGGTTATTTATTGTTTTTGTAACTTTTTTTTAATATTATGATTAACCATACATAACCAAAATTATAAAAAAAAAGAAACCGAAAAAACTCAAATACCAGAATTGTAATATACACTAATATATTCATACATTTTATACATTTTGGGAAAAGGTAAAAAAACTTATCAAATTGATAAAAAAAATGAAACAACCGGAAAAAAATAAAAAAATGAAAAATTTTAAAAATAATGCAAAAAAATTAAAAAAATAATACAAATAAATAAAAAAATAATACGAAAAAAACCAAAAAAAGATGAAATGTGTAAAAATGTATTAATATATTAGAGTATATTATAATTTTGATGTATGAGTTTTGGTTTTTTATTTTTCTATTTTTCATTACTTGAATCAAAATAAATAAAAACAATAGAAGAATAATAAATAACTAAAATTAAAAAAAATAGAAAACAAAATGTGAAATAATGATAATCATAAATTTAAACATAAAGTTGCTATTAAATATGAAACATCAAAATTAAAAAAACATGAATCCGTAAATGCATAAAAAAACATTAACGTTTCATTTCACAAATAAGAAACATTAAAGAAAAAACGGTTTCGACATGGTTTATCGAGTTTAAGTTTATTTACATGAACCATAATAAATAAAAACAATAAAAAAACAATAAATAATTATAATTTTAAAATAAAAATAGAAATACAAAATTTCAAAAAGATAAAACCACAAAAAACCGAACCACACCGCGTGTATATATATATATATATATATATATATATATATATATATATATATATATATATATATATATATATATATATATATATATATATATATATATGACGAAATTTCATAATCGGTCCTTATTGTTTGCAAAATATATCACTTTGAGGACTTTCAAGGAAAACGTCACGTCACTAGTCCCTGTGGTTTGCAAAATTACATGAAAGGTCCTCCTACCGTTAAATCTAACTTTTCAGCTGTTAGATTTTAATGAAAAAGACTATTACCTGTGTACCAAATTTGCAATAGACAAAATTGCAAGAATGGTCCCTGTGGTTAGGTCGAAATTGTCACTTTGGGCCAAACAGGTTTGGACTAGCACTTATGGTCCAAAGGTTTTCATTTTCTTGCCACTTTGGTCCAATTTATTTTAAACTTTTTTTAATGACGATTTTGCCCTTGGTTTTGCTTTTTCAGTTATTTATTTATTTATTTATATAGTTTAATATTTAAAAGAAAAACAAAAAAAAGAAAATACCTCTCTCTCTCTATCTCTCTCTCCTACCTATATTCCTCACCTCTTTTTTCTAGAATCCTCCAAAACCACCGGTCATCGCCGCCACACCCATGACCACCGATCAACTCCACCACCACCATTGATCAACGTCGACAACAACACCTGTGAGCACCTCCACTAACACCCTAGCATCATATGAAAGTCGGATCAAGCTACAGATCTAGACTGAGAAGGCTACAACCACCACTACCAGTCAAAATGTATCAAAAGTGTTTGTTGATCTGAAAACAAAAGAAGGGTGGCGGCGACGATACAACGGATGAACTACGAAGAACATATATCTCCAGCGATGACGGGCGACGATACGACCGTTGGAGCTTCTCCAAACGAAGCTAGGGTTTTTAATGAAAGGGGTCGGACGGAGCTAGGGTTTGCAAACCCTAAACTGGTGAAGGTGAGAGCAAGGCAGCGACGACGTAGTAGTTGTCTGCGGTGGCTTCCTACGGTCGAGGTGGACATCTGGTAAGACAGGGTGTTCAACGGATCTTCACCTTCAAACAGCCACAAATCCGACAATGTTGCAGATCTGGTAGGACGACGCTGATCTACACCTATTACAACGAACACGACGACGTTGAAAACCCTTGGGGGTTTTGATGCCTTTCCAATCTTCGTCTTTGAAGCCCTTCCCTACCGCTGCAAACCCTAGCAACTCGACGAAAACGATGGTTGATCCGATGCAAACTCTGAAGTTAGGGTTTATTGGCGGCTTGGGTTTTCATTTCTTGGTGGCTAAGTCGATTTGTCGGAGCTGGGATAGTCAATTTGTCGGAGCCGAGAACAACGGAATAGTGGGTGAAGGGATGGGTGTTTGGTGGTGCTACACGACCGGAGGGAGGCGGGGAGGGGCTGCGAAGGTGGTGGTCGGCAGCCTCCTTTCTTCGTCGGAGGAAGAGATGGTGAGAAATGATCGGGTCAACTGTTTTTTTGTTAAGAGAGAGAGAGGTATTTTCTTTTTTTGTTTTTCTTTTAAATATTAAACTATATAAATAAATAAATAAAAATGAAAAAGCAAAAACCAAGGGCAAAATTGTCATTACAAAAAAGTTTAAAGTAAATTGGACCAAAGTGGCAAGAAAATGAAAACCTTTTGACCATTAGTGCTAGTCCAAACCTGTTTGGCCCAAAGTGGCAATTTCGACCTAACCACAGGGACCATTCTTGCAATTTTGTCTTTGCAATATGCTACAAACCTCAAGGACCATTTGTGTAATTTTGTAAATTTTAAATTTTGTATATATCTATATATATATATATATATATATATATATATATATATATATATATATATATATATATCAACAATTTGATAAAAAAAATTATATCTTTTTGATATTTTGTTTTCTATTTTTATTTTATAATTTTAGTTGCTTATGGATTTTAATGTTTTTATTTATTTTGATTCAAGTAAATAAACTTAAATTCGATAAACCATGATGAAACCGTTTATTCATTGTTTTTTCTTATTTGTGAATTGAAGCGTTAATGGTTTTTTATGCTGTTACGGTTAATTTTTTTTATTTGAATGTTTCATAGTTAATATCGTTAACAACTTTATGTTTGAACTTATAATTATCATTATTTCACATATTATTGTTTATTTTTTTATAATTTTAGTTATTTATAATTTTTTATTGTTTTTATTTATTATGATTCAAGAAATGAAAAATAGAAAAAAAAACAAAAACTCAAACACCAAAATTATAATATACTCTAATATGTAAATATATTTTATAATTTTCATCTTTTTTTGGTTTTTTTTCGTATTATTTTTAATTTTTTTGGTATTATTTTTTTAATTTTTTTGGTATTATTTTTTTTTAATTTTTTCTTATTTTTAATTTTTTCGTTGTTTCGTTTTTCTTTTCATCAATTTGATAAATTTTTTTTGACATTTTCCAAAAAGTGTAAAATATATGAATATATTAGAGTATATTACAATTTTGGTGTTTGAGTTTTTTTGGCTTTCTATTTTGTTGAAAAAAAATTGGTTATTTATTGTTTTTGTAACTTTTTTTTATGTTATGATTCAAGTAAAAGTTGCAAAAACCAGAAAAAACCAAAATTATAAAAAAAAAATAGAAACCAAAAAAACTCAAATACCATAATTGTAATATACTCTAATATATTCATACATTTTAAACATTTTGGGAAAAGGTAAAAAAAAAACTTATCAGATTGCTAAAAAAATAAAAGGAAACAACGGAAAAAAATAAAAAAGGAAAAAATTAAAAAACAATGTGAAAAAATTAAAAAATAATATGAAAAAATTAAAAATTAATACGAAAAAAACCAAAAAAATATGAAAAGTGTAAAACTGTATTAATATATTTAGACTATATTGCAATTTTTGTGTTTGAGTTTTTGTTTTTTGTTTTTCTATTTTTCATTACTTGAATCAAAATAAATAAAAACAATAAAAGAATAATAAATAACTAAAAAAAAAACAGAAAACAAAAGGTGAAATAATGATAATGATAAATTCAAACATAAAGTTGCTAACGATATTAACTATGAAACATCAAAATAAAAAAATATGAACCGTAAAGGCATAAAAAAACATTAACGTTTCAATTCACAAATAACAAAAAAATTAAAGAAAAAAACGGTTTCAACATGGTTTATCGAATTTAAGTTTATTTATATGAATAATGAATAAAAATAAATAAAAACAATAAAAAAACCATAAATAATTAAAATTATAAAATAAAAATAGAAAACAAAATGTCAAAAAGATAAAAAACAAAGTTGTCAAATTGTTGAAATTATATATATATATATATATATATATATATATATATATATATATATAGCTAGGTTAATGTGTTTATAACATTTATTATGTGCTAGAATGCACCAATATGAATTTAGTAAAATTAAATAATTATTTAATTAAATATAGATAGATATTAAATGATTTCCATAATTGTATGTATTATAATGATATTCATAATTATAATTCTCTTTTTATTGAAACTAATTAAATTCGTCATTAATGTCAGCAATAACATTTTTTCAGAATGAATATGCATCTAGGTTTTTATGTATGGGTTCGTTGTTTGTTTCAAGACTCGCTGACTTAAAATACAATAATGTTGCATGGAATATGAAGAACGAGAGTGTTTTCTACTACAATACACTCTTATTCTTCTCGATACGAGTTAATTCTGAAAAAATATTATTGTTAACATTAATGACGAATTTAATTAGTTTCCATAAAAAGGAGTTATAAGTATGGATATCATTTAATATACACATATTTTTTACTAAATTCTTATTGGTGTATTCTAACACACAATAGATATGAGAAACATTTGAACCTACCTCTCTCTCTCTCTCTCTCTCTCTATATATATATATATATATATATATATATATATATATATATATATATATATATATATATATATATTTGAAAATTACACAAATGGTCCTTGAGGTTTGCAGTATATTGCAAATTTGGTACAATGGTAAAATAGTCTTTTTCATTAATATCTAACAGCTGAAAAGTTAGATTTAACGGCTTGAGGAACTTTCATGTAATTTTGCAAAGCAGTGGCGTGACGTTTTCATTGAAAGTCCTCAAAGTGAGATATTTTGCAAACCAGTAGGACCAATTATGAAAATTTCTCTCTCTCTCTCTCTCTCTATATATATATATATATATATATATATATATATATATATATATATATATATATATATATATTAAGTGTTGATATTTGTAAGAACGAAGAACTCGTGAAAGTTAAAATTTCTATAAATATAAATATCTATCTTATTAGAGGATGATTGTATACTTTTAAGCTTACATTCCGTGATATTTACAAGAACAAATAATGGTTATGACATTTTTAACATTTAAATATGAAGAGTACTGATATTATCATACGTACCTGTGAAACAAATATTATATTTAATCCATATTATATTCAAACATTAGAAGCATGTTGGATGAGTGGTTATGTCATTTGATTTCAAAACCAAAAGGTGGTGGTATCGGTTCATCTCTAAGATATCAATTGGACTTTAATTTTGTCAGCCTTATAAGAGCATCCTAAATCGTCTTTGAGATAAAACCTTCACCACTCTCACCTTTTACATAAGAGAGGTAAGTTTATGACTTTTAACGCACATTTTTGAGGAGTCTCATATTGTTGGGGATGAAAAATCTTGAGCTCCTCATATCTATACAAAGTTTTCTCAAGAAATTATTAGCACTCGTCATCCGAGTCAAAGTAAGTCGTTGAGTTACCTGAGTTTTAGTAAAAAGGCAAAATGAAAACAAAAAAAAACGATAAAAAACTGCAAAAAACTGAACCGCAAAAAACCACAAAAACCGAACCGCATAAAAACCGAACGGTGCGTTTTCTAAATTTCAAAAAATCGGATTTGCGGTTTTTGGTTCGGTTTTGACCAAAAACCGCACCATGCTCACCCATACTGAATGATGGTTATTGAAAGATGACACACTTAAATCGGGTTTAATGCTTAACATAAGTTTAAAAATTATGTATCGGTGTTTATCATTTGTGAATAGATTTGTAAATGACACAAAAAAAAGTTGTGTTTGTTTTGTTCATTTACTTTAACCGAACAAATGAACCGATACAAGTTGATAAATGAATAAAATTTTTGTTTGTTTTGTTTTGTTGAACAAATTAAAATTTTATAGTCCTTCTTTTACATTTGTTAAAATGATAAGCAAACAAACATAAACAATCATTTATAAACAAACATTAAGAATATAATTATATTGATATGTTCTAAATTATATATTTTAACAGACATTTTAGACTCATTTTTATAATTAAAATTAGAGAAAATATGCTTAATTCTTTTATATTTATATTTTGTAGGTAAAGAGTCTATGTTGATGAAAATGAATAAAAAAATAACTAAAATGGAGCTAAATCGATGAGTTGGAGCAAAACAAGAAAATGTTTGCTAAATTATAAATTGGTTAATAGATCCATCTATAGTGTTTTGGTCATATTTGATGATTCGTAACTCTAATTAACGAGCTTGAATATGTTCTGGAAAATAGACAAAATTTCCTACGACTTACGTGTGAGTGTGTTTTTGCTAAATCGATTTTTATTTTGTCCATAATTGGACTTGAAGTTGGACTAATAAAGCTGGAGTTAATGTAATGACCTAGATTTTCTAGACATACATCTAAAAGGATATATCATAGTTTTAAAACAAATGCGGAATTCTATAAAATTTAAAAAACTTTAAATCTCAGGTTTAATTACGGGTTTACAATAAAAATCTATCTATTAAATAAACAACAATGAATATACAAAGAAATAAATTACTCCTAATCTAGGTCCTTGTACTCAAGTATTCTCACGTATAACGGTTGCACCTTGCACCTGCAAAACATGAAACACATCTACTACATCATACCACATGTCTGGTGAATTATATTCTATTATGTTTTCATGTTAATGTCACACCCTCGGACGAGTTGTGCAACGTTAGTTGAATATCATAACCATAAGACATAAAGCGAACATTACATACTATTTATTTAAAATAATTCATCACATTGAAAACTTTACATGTCATAAACTATCTATTTCCTTGCATCTTGTACTTCCTTGGAAAGATTTTCTCTTCTTCGGGTCTTTTTGAATACATGATTTTGAAAACGGTCAACATGATGTTGGTGAGTTCACAAGTTTTATAGTTTATTGAAAATACTCTTCGTAAAGGTTTTCAATATAGGATCTTTGTTTATGAATATATAGACTTTCGTAATTCCACTTATACTCTAAGATTCTGAGTAGTTTTTTCTTTCACTATCTTTGATTTGTAATTTGTTATCTTTCCTTTGACATTCCAATTTTCTTTAACCTCTTCCTACTTTAGAAAAGTTTTGATTTGTACGCTCGATTAGTTCCGAGTAGGTATTTGATAAGATACTTAGGAAAGTACCTATCATTATATTTGTTTATTAATATCCCTTCTTGTAATTTTATAACTATTTTTTAAGATAAATCATTCTATTTCGTTTATCTTAAGGGTTTTCACCCATTTTACTTTGTTGATACATACTATTACTACTTCAAGGTGTTCCCATCTAGGTAGTTTATTTTATTAAGGTTAGCCGAGCATTTGTTACAATGAGTTCCTATAATCGAGTTTTTGACTAGATATTTACCTTGCACGACGATTCATTGGATGTCGTAATATAGTTTAGAAAGTTATGTCTGTTGTGACTTTACCGGTAGGCATTGTAGTTAGCAACCACATGTGGGGGTGTCAATCCTGTGTAGATCTATACATATCTTTCCCTCTCACTTAAGATTTAACCATTAAAGGTCGGGGTTAGGTGAAAACTAATTAGCTAAAGGATGAACTGTCGTTCTCATTTAACAACTGCTTTGTTTAATCTTACAATATGTTTATTGATCTCGTTATCTTTAGTTTACGTTTGATGTTACTTTCTTTCATAATTATATATATATATATATATATATATATATATATATATATATAATTATCATAGTTTTTGATGTTCTTGATAGGATATTAGGGCAGAGTAACAACTAAGTACTATGCTTATCCTTAAGGCTTGTCCAACATAACAACTAGGTACTATTTTCCCAAAGAGTATCTTCCAATATAACAATTAGGTATAATATTATTATATAGTTTTTGGGCAGAGTTTTTACCAGGTTTAATATTGTTCTATTGTAAAATCAATAGTGTGGTATTATATCATGTATTCCCCCCCCCCCCCTCGTAAAACATTTGAAACTCGTAAAAGCGGGGCCGCGAACTCACCCTATTAGCATGAATCGAGAGAGTAGTATTGTCTCAGGAATCAGGAACCTCGAGACTAGAGAGCACAATCAGAGAGTGAGAGAGACATGATATGAGAAGGTGCATAATGAGGTCTATTGATCCCTCTATTTATAAATTGATTTTAGGGTGCACGCTATGCTTGTGCACGATAGCTTAACTGGGTGCTGATACATGTCCTTTTTCTGGTGGGATAAATCACCGTAACTCGGAGAATTTGGCCAGAGTGTGTGTGTCAGGCAATGCGTGCCTACTGCGTATCCAGTAAAACTAATTTTCTAAATTTTGTAACTCTCTCATACGAGCTCCAATTTCGACATTATTTATATCCACGCATAGGTATCGATGAGCACTACAACTTTCCTTTTGGTCATTTTGGCTAATTCCAACTTTTATTTTTATCCCTTAGATTTCGAAGGTGGGGGTATACTAAATTTATTTTACTAAAATCATAACTTATGTAACACTTGAATTTGGTAAGTTTCACATTTATCCCTTTTATCTAAAAAGTTTGCAATTTGGTCCTTAAGCTAGTACGCAAGGTGTAATAGGTGGTACACTTAGCGTACTAGCCTGATTATGATCGTGGATCCCATCCACATACGTTGGGCATACGTGGAGTATGCATGGCGTACGTGGGCTTTAATGAAACCTTAATTTTTAGGGTTTACACCCTATTTAAACCTTATGATAGCCTCATTTGGTCATGTTTAGCCAGCCTCCACCCTCCTTTGTCCAGAAATCAAAACCCTAGTGTGTGTTTGTGAGTTTTGAACCTTAAAGAGTGTTTGTTGGTGATTTGTGAAGGAGAAGAAGATGAGGACCATTTGGAGAAGTGTGTTAAGCTTGAAGATCCGGGATTAGCTTATCATTTGCAAGATTTTTTAGGTAAAAAACTCACATTTTGATGATCCATGATGCTAGATCTAGTTATGGTGTTATTTTATGCTTTTTAAGTCCTTGGAGTGATTGATGAGCTTCTTGACTCACTCTAGAAGTTTTGGTGTTAGATCTAGGCTTCTTTTGGTCCCTTTATTCACTAAAATGCAAGCTTTATGGTGTATCTTGGACCATGCATGTATTAAGACAATGGTTAAGTCCTTTTTGAGCTCTTGATCCCCATTAAGACATGCATGTATGTAAAGTTTCCAACTTGACGTGATAAGTGGTCTTATAGAATCAGATATGAGAGTTTGGCTTGAAGTCTCAGTGGATTAAGTGCTTAATGAATTGGGGTGGCCAACTGGGGAGTACGCTGGGCGTACAAGCTGGTACACTGCGTGTACTAGCCCCAGAGCGTGTACGCTAAGCGTACGAGATGAGTACGCCCCGCATACTTAACAGGTGGGCTTCAGATTTGGGCTTCTCGGTTTTAGGCCTATGTTTGGACCGTAGGAGATTAGGGCCTTATTGGGCCATCATATTTCTACTTTGGGCTGATGCTATTATTTTGGACTCTTTTGGATGAAGGCCCACGAAGGGATTTAGGCCTAATTTGGAAGATTGGGCCATAATTGGGCTTTGGGTGACCAGTTTTGGATTTGGGCCTTTTTGAGTAGTTGGTTGGGCCTTGGCCTTGGGCCAAGTTAGGTAAAGGGTAAATTGATATTTTACCCTAGTTTAGACTCTTAGTTATGGGTCGGAATCCAATTATTATTTGGATATTATTTTATGATGATAGGGCGGGGATTTTCAGACCAGCAGCTAGAGATTTATCTATGAGATTCAGCAGTCTGAGGTGAGTCTTCCTCACCATTTTTAGCGGGTCAAAGGCACAAATGCCGACCCATGGTTTATTATGTTAGGATGCTAGATGTCTGCGTGAGTCTTGCATGTGTATGTGCTTGTATGCCTAGTGGGTCAGGCCCAATGGGTATTATATATACTGTTACTTGTTATACTTGTTTGTTTGTATGTTGGGCGGGGCCCGTTGTGCGAGTTAGGACGAGGCCCGTTATACTCAGTGGGCGGGGCCCGTTATGCGAGTTAGGGAGAGGGCCGTAATACTCAGTGGGCGGGGCCCGTTACACTCATCGGGTGGGGCCCTTTATATGTTTGATATGTGTGGTATGTGGTATTTGGGAGAAACTCATTAAGCTTCGTGCTTACAGTTTTCAATTTATGTTTCAGGTACTTCTGGTGCAAAGGGGAAGAACTCGGGGTGATTGCAGTGCACACACGATACTGTTCCGCATTTTCATGATAACTCTGATATTCTCTGATGTATTGATACATTTGTTCCACTTGGGATTTATGATGATGTTTTGTGATATTGTTTTTATTAATTTAAAAATGAAATTGTTGGGTCTTATTTTGGGACATTACAACTTTCCCATACGGTTTCCATTTTTTGTGATTTTTGTCTCAAAAATCTTATCTTAACGAGTACTACGACTTTCCTTTTTATGACCATAGCTAAAAATCTACTGATCTCATCAAAGTCTTTTTACGTTGTAACTTTTTATGCGCGGTTGATCTTTATATTTTATAGAATTCATATCTCCTTTATCCGAAGTCGGGGTGATTGCAGTGCACACACGATATTGTTCCTCATTTTCATGATAACTTTGATATTCTCTGATGTATTGATGCATTTGTTCCACTTGGGATTTATGATGATGTTTTGTGATACTGTTTTTATTAATTTAAAAATGAAATTGTTGGGTCTTATTTTGGGACGTTACAACTTTCCCATATGGTTTCCATTTTTTGTGATTTTTGTCTCAAAAATCTTATCTTAACGAGTACTACGACTTTCCTTTTTATGACCATAGCTAAAAATCTACTGATCTCATCAAAGTCTTTTTACGTTGTAACTTTTTATGTGCGGTTGATATTTATATTTTATAGAATTCATATCTCCTTTATCCGAAGTCGGAATTTCATGAATTTTATATTTTTAGAATCGTGTCGTCGTGTACTTTCCGAATATGTAAAAACGTTCATATGTCGACACAAATTTTCGCGCATTTATTTTCTAGACTCTTGGTCTAACGACTCATATTTTTATGACGATGTAAGGACGTAATTACATATATTTATTAATATACTGTAAATATTTCATTCCTGTCCTATTACAATCGCTTGGTTACACTAATTCTTAATGACGGTCGGTGACGTACTTTTCTCAGTTGTCACAGTCAATCTACTCATCTTCTAATCTTTTCATGTTTACATACTCTTTCTTTCTTATTTACTTCTTTCTCATACTCTATAATCTAATCTCGTCTTCTCATAACATACATTGCTTTTCTTTCTCTTTTAATCTATCTCTTATACTCTTTTTCTCATGCTTTCTCATCTAACCCGTCTCTTACTCTATCTTATACTCTTCTTCTCTACTCTTTTCCTCATCTCATACTTTTTTTAGCCATTTCTCAGGCCCATATCATACTCCATACATTCTATGCCTTCTCTTTCTTTACGCCTCTCATGCTCTATTCACTTCTTTTATTTTCTCTTTTCCATATTCTATATCATATCATCTCTCTACTTTTTCCTCTCTCTATGCATGCCTTTATCACGCTCATACTTTGCTCCTTTTTCATCTCTTAATCTTGGCATGCCTTTCTCATACTTTACTTACACTTACCCCCTATTATTAACTTCTCATGCTTAGCCTCGTTTACTCTCAACTAGATCCATCAGTCCAATCTCATACATTAGCATCAGCTGTCATCTAAAGGAAACAACATCCCACTAATGTTATCAGGTACACTCATCCGGTCCTACTCCCCTCTCTTAAGATCCCTCATGGATCCTTAAATATTATTCTTCTCTTGAATCACTCAATGATTCCTTACACTTAATCCCTCCTGAATCACATCTAAATTCTCTTAAAGAACTCTCTTATCTTATTCCACTCATGTAACCTTTCCTTTACCTTCTCTAATTATACACATCTGATTCCCACAGGAATCATCTTTCTACATTCCCGAAAGAATGATCATCTCTTTCCCTACAATGACATAATCTCATTCCTGAAGGATTCATCTTTTTACACTTTTCTTAATCTTTCAGGTGACTCATCACATGAAACTTGTCCTATGGACAATCTACCTCTTTATGTCATCAAGCTATCTTTTACTTCTCATCCAGTACTTAACTCATTAAGTACTTAATCTCTATCTTTATCTCATAACATATAGGTATTCTTCAAAATACCTTTAATTATCTAACATACATACATACTCATACATAGGATTATATATATATATATATATATATATATATATATATATATATATATATATATATATATATATATATATATATAATCCTATTCTTTCTTTGCCTATATCTGGTGGGTATTGCTCATAACACCCTTAACATTTTCTTACACATCTACACATATTCTATTTATACATACATGCTCAGATACATGATTTAGAACGTATATTCATACTTTTCTAATTCTTCATCTAATAACTTGATGGTATTTACTTAGTGCCTAAAGTGTGTGTATATATATATATCTTATAATAAATATATACACACAATCTAGAGAGAGAAAGAGAGAGAGAGAGAGAGAGATAACTCACCTTATTAGTTAGTGAAGACTAACTACCATTTTCATTTAATTCTTCCATTGGTTCATCTTTGCTCCATCTTCTTTGCTCTTAGGCTTTAGGAGTGTAATGATGTTAAATCCTAGTTAGGCTGCATCTCTAGCTCGTCCAATCTCTTTCTCACCCTCAAAATCGCCTCCAATCCTCCCTCCCTGACTACAAGGTGTTTTTGGTTCTAAATGAGGCTTTAACATGTTTACAAATCTGTTATGGCATCTTCACCATGGCGTGGTGGCCTTCTTGCCATGTTGTGGTGAACATTTCACAGATTCCAACTTTGGGACATTTTCTTCTAAGCTTTAAATAGTAATAACTTCTTCGTTTTTAACATGTTTTAATGATATTTATATCTACACGAAGGTATTGACAAGCTCCACACTTCTATCTAATTACTTTTGGCTTAATTCATCCATTAAGCCATGCAAAAAGCTTAAAATACCAATTTTGTCCCATTTTCTAGTGTATCTTCAAAGATGCATATCTTCTTCATCTTATCTCCGCTTTCCACAAATCTTCTATCTACACGATGGTGGGGATGAGTTATAAAACTCTATTAAGTCAGTTCCAATTGACTTATTACGGTTCTTAACATTTTAAGTCACAAACGTGGCCCAAAAAGATTAAAATTTCTCATTTTACCTTTTTGGCCAAAATGCACCTTCTCATGCATTTCTTCTCTTGAACTCACTTATCTATACTCATCTTAGTGACTTAAACTTATCTTCTCCATTTTCATGAAGTGAAACTTCATAAACTTACTAAATTCCTCTAAATGATCATTTTTCCATTTTGGTCAATATTTGACTAAAAGTTAAATCTCTGTAAATTTCAGGTTCTTACAGTTAATATTAAAAAGATTATGAAGATTCTAAAGATATTTTCCATATTTATTATTTCACGTCAAGATTTCAAATGTCGTCGTAATTTGTGTTCGTTCTGAAAAACTATAAATAGACCCCTAAATTCGTCCAAAGCATCAACACAACATAAATAAGAATAATACATAAGTTCAAGACCAGAAAAGGCCGTTTTGAGTGTATAGAAGGCTATATCAGTCGAAATGTCGATATAGAATTAGAAATCTAAAGATCAAGAGGAGAAATCATCAGGTTATCGATCTGTTTACTTATTTTGTCTATAACTAGTCAACTTTTTGATTTCCTACATGTTGTTTTCAAGATTTCAGAATAATCCCTTTACAAATATTTTTTATTTATGAAACCCTAGTTTTAATGATTGATTGATATTTGGTTATTGAGAGCTGTTTAATTTATTTTGTTTGGTCAATTAAAGACCCATACGTATTGATATTGATTTTGTTATGTTTATGTAACGGAGTGCATGATTTATGATTAGTTTCAGATTATGTATCTTGAATCAACTATTTAGTTAATAGTTAGGATATCATAACTTGAACCATTGAGGTGTAGACAGATCTGACTAGTAAACATGGGACTATTCATACCAATTGATCTAATAACTTGGACAATATAATAAGTTGCCAGTAAACATGGGACTATTCATACCAATTGATTCATTACATAATATGATTGAATAGACCGAGTCTAGGGGAGCTATCCTTACTGGTAGACAAATAAGAATCATAGGATTAGTGACTTGACCAACCGATCTAATCAATTTAGGAATCAGTGAACAACATACCTATATCCATTGCACACAATAAAAATCAACAATTGAACTATTATGAATTGAATACAAATGTGTGATAGGTTTTACTAATCCTAACAAAGAATAAGTTCAAGACAGTAGGAACATACACAATTTATTCTAAGGAAAATATCTAAACACTACGAGGATGACTAGTCTAATAATATGAAAAACTAAGATAGTCAAGAAATACTAACCTTTAGCAAAAGTGATTTGCTTGAAGATCCTTTTTGTATGTCGATTCCTTGAAGCTTGAGAATGGTATAACACCCAAAGTAGAATGCCTCTAAAGTGTCACACCTAAAAGGCTAAATGCTAGACATTGAAACTAATTGTCCTAAGAGTAGTCCACTATATTTCAAGAAGAAAGAAGAGAAAAATTCTAGTCGGAAGGTGAGAGCATTGGGGCGAGATTTGCAGGAAGCTGGGAGGGGGTATTTATAGCTGAAGGTGACTTGGTGGAAAAGAAACCTGATGAGGATAAATACCAAATTTAAATCCTTATTTAATTCAAATAAAATTAGTTTCTACCTCCTTTCATAAATAATGAAATTCGAAAATCACTAGGGATAATCCGAGCTGATTTTTGTTCACTCTCGTATAGGTTCCATATGTTACCATATATATATATATATATATATATATATATATATATATATATATATATATATATATATATATATATATATATATATATTCCACTTCTTCTTGTTTTTTTGGTTTTATGCTTTCATCAAGAACCATGTATTTTCTCTCATTCATTAATCATATGGCTCAATTAACATGGTATAATAACGGAGGTTTGATATGTTGTTAGAAGGTTTTGTAGAAATCATCTGAGGCGTGATCTGTGGTGCAGATCGTTAGGGGTTACGGGGGGCAACGCGCACCCATTCAGAGTCTTTTGCTTGTTAGTGTTCATTTGTTGTAGCTGATTCGTTTGATGTTTGTTTGTTGCTGATGTTCGTTTGCTTGTTAGTGTTTGTTCATTTTCTGTTGCTGTTAGTTTGCTGTTGTTGTCCGCATTCTAGTGTTTCTTGTTCGATTTCTTGCTACTCGATTGGTTGCTTCCACTGGTTTTTTGTTCTTGTTCTATGATTGCTTGTCTATTTTTGTGGTTATTTATCTGTTGCCAACATGAATGGAAAGGATGATTCCCTTCTAGTTAATCAATACTCTATTGGATGGAAAGAATTACACTGATTGGAGCTATGTTATGAAGAACTTCCTTCGTGGGAAGAATATGTAGGGCTATGTCACTGGGAATAACGCCGAACCTTCGGTGCCTTAAGCTGAGAATTTTGATTTGTTGGTTGGTACTTAGGAGACTGATAACTCCAAGGTCATTACTTGGATTTACAATTTTGTTACATAATATATTGGTATGAAATTGGCTAAATATGACACAACAAAGGATGTTTGGAATCATTTGGAGAAACTGTATACTCACTCCAACTTTTCTAAACAATATCAATTAAAATATGACATTCATGCCCTTCAGCAAAATGATACGAGTATTCAAGATTTCTGTGCTGCTATGTCTGATTTGTGGGATCAATTGGCTCTTACTGAATCTAAAGAGTTAAAATACTTTGATCCTTATATCGCTAGGAGGGATGAACAACGCTTGGATTAGTTTTTCATGGCGCAACGTTCTGATTTTGAAGGTTTACTTGGAACGATTCTTCATCGTTCCCCCTTCCTTTAGTGGATTCTGTTCATGAGCTGATTGCTGAATAAACTCGTATCAAGTCTCATGCAGATAAAGGGTCTAAAGCAATCTCCACTCCTACTTCCACTCCTGCTGTGCTTGTTGTTTCCATTAATCAGTCTTGAATAGGGATGGGAAATATTTGGTTCGGAATCGAAAAACCCAAAAACCAAATGGAACTAAAAACGATTTCACACCAAACCATATTCAAACTTGATTTTTGGTTTGGTCCAAGCCAAACCGAATTGTGAATTTGGTTTTTTGTTCGAGTTTCGGTCTCATGAAATTTAAAGTAAACCGAACCGAAAATCCGTATTTCATAAATTAGTTAATTAAAAAATATATTTTATATTTTATATATTAAATAAAAATATTAATTATAATGTAAAAAATATTTTACCCCATTTAATATTTTACTAGGGTTTAATGAATTAGTTCTCACAGTTCAAGCGTCAACTTGATTCTAATCGTCAATGTGACATCCCCATTTTCACGGCCAGAAAAGACCGATTTTGTTTATGCTTTATAAAAATCAGAGTACCTCTTTTAATAAAAAAATGTTGTCGAATTTGTTCCCAGAAAAACATGATAAATACGTTATCAAAGCATTTCCAAAGAAATGTATTTTTAATCCTTTTAAAACATTTGGGATGTCATTGTCAATACAGAAACATAAGCATAAACAGAACTTACATTCATTATCACTAGTGATTTATATCTCCTTAATCTCTCAGTGTAATGTGACTTCATATCAACACCTGTGATATAAATAAACTGAGTGGGTCAGGTTGGGAAACCTGGTGAGTATATAGGGTTTTCAACCCACAATAATATAATTATTATGTTTAATCATCAAACAAGCAATCAACCCAATTACCCATCCCCATTATCTTATTTACTATTAAGGATCTACCCTAAGAATCAAATATTTCTCGTTCATTCATTCCTAAGGATTATCCTAAGGAATAGGCACGGAATCCATCGTTGCTAATGATACATCTGTCAAGCACAGCTACTAATCTTATCACTTAGGCGCAGCTGTCAGATTTGTGACATTCCTTATGAGGCGCATCTGTCGGTATTGTCCCTTAGGCGCATCTGCCGGGGTTATGAGGTTCTCTATTAGGCGCTTCTGCCGGTAGAGTCCTTTAGACGCATCTGCCAGGGTTATCTCGTTTATTGACAGTATCGTTTCTGAGAATCCACTCGCAATACATGTCAATGGGTTTTTATCTCGTTTATCGACAGTATCGTTTCCGAGAATCCACTCGCAATACATGTCAATGGGTTTTTAGAGTACAACTGGTGAATACACAGTTCAAATAACACCTACAGGTTGCGAGCCTCCTAGTGTTCCACTGGATTGTCTAGAATAGTCTGTGGTTGTCATCCATACTCTGCTAGATGACGGGGCCAACACTTGGGTAAAAGGCTTCTCTCATGGTTCACCTCTCACCCTTATCTCATGGTCTATATCACCTCTCCTCGTTTTGTTTTTGTCACACAACAACTATTTCATCTACCCATGTTTTACCCAACACATTTTGTAGATATAAAATACATATACAGTTGAAATCATTTAAAACATGTATAAAAATCTTTCACCCAACATAGACGGCAAGTATACAGACAATATGCACACATAACATATAATTTATATTAAATACTTCATATCTATGTGTAAGATGAAAGTAACTATGCACTCACTTGATAAGGTGGTGACTCGGTACTCGGACATCGCTTCGTTTACTTTAAAATAATTTCCTTCGACGAAACCTAGTATTATTACCACTAGATTTTAGTCTAATATTTACTGTGACTAATTATTAGTCTTATTATTATTATTATTATTATTATTATTATTATTATTATTATTATTATTATTATTATTATTGTATAAGCGTTTTAACAATACTTTCCAACCACTATATACAGACAGGGGCCAGACATAAAACACCGGAGGGCAGGACCATTTTGGCATATGACACTTCTGAAATCCAACAACCCTATGCGGCCCTTTAAACCAGATTCCCCGTACCGCGAGTAGTTAAAAAGATATTATAACGACACTTATATAAGTCATAATAATAGCTCAAATATTTATTATAAGTTCATAATAACAATACTAATTTTAAATATAAGCTATATTAAAATAGGGTAAGCATAACTTACTTACAAGAAAATTTTAGCTAGGAGTCGGGCTCTGCAGGGGCAGAACTTCGTCGCTGAATCTTTCTAAGAAAGATTCGTGCAGCGCTTCAGCGCTCACCTTACTATACTAAAACTACAGAAAGAGAAGTCGAATCACGAGGGACCGAAATGCTCGAGGGATAAGAAGAGAAAGACTCTTGAATCAAGAGAACGGTGCAAGAAATATGAGAGTCCAAGCCTCTTATTTATAGTAATTGAATTTACAAAAACTACCATCCATAATTACTTAATGACCTTATAGTTATATAAACGACTAAACACCCCTTCATAATACAATTTTAAATAGATTTAACGATATTTGTACTAAACTAATGTCGAAAGTACTCAACACTAGTCTTATAATAACCGCATCGTCGATACCTTTCTAATGATATATACATTTGTATATATATGTGTACGTATATATGATTTATACTTTATTTTAATACGTAAATATGGTATTATAATTTGTAACTCGTTCATACGAACTCCATTTTTTACGTTCTTTATATCCACGCATTGGTATTTACGAGTACTACAACTTTCATTTAGACGCCGTCAGCTAATTCTCATTCTATCTCAGATTTACAAAACTGTATCAAATTTATCGCGCTCGAAGAGTAGGGACCAAGTTTCGTCCATATATTTAACATACGAGCTCTACTCTCGACATTATTTATATCCACGCGTAGGTAAAAACAATATCTAAAACTTTCATTTAGACTCTGTCGGCTAATTATCGACCGATCTTAAATTTAACAGTAGGAAGAGGTTATACTGTTAAATGTCCGCGTAAAATTCATAACTTCTACATGCGGACTCCGTTTTCGTCTGTCTTTTTACCGTTGAGTTCCTATTAATGATATCTTCAACTCTCATTTAGGTCGCGTAGGCCAAAAACCGATTGAACTAAAATTCGAGTTTCGGGTCATGCACTGCTGTGCCAAATCTTAGAAAATTCATAACTCTCTCATACGAAGTCAGATTTGGGCGTTCTTTTTTTGTATGTTCTCGGTTTAACATATACTACAAATTTTGTTTAGATCACTAAGGCTATAAACTCTTCTACCGTAAATTCACTATTTACGTCTCTCGGTGCCGTGCCGGTTTTGCCGTAAAACTTTGACGGGCCATAACTTCTTCGTTATAACTCGGATTTCGGCGTTATTTAGATGTACGGAACCCTTGTGACATATACTACAACTTGGTTAAGATTAATCCTTCTAAATAATCTTAAATAAAAAACTCATTTTTGATGCTCATCGTCTCTAAATTGACTAGCCCGGATCTACGGGCGTTACAATTATCTCCCCTTTAGGATGATTACGTCCCGGAATCATCAACGAAATAGGATTGTATAATGACTCCGTATGTTATCTCTTTATCCTAGGTAATAATCGTAACTTCTATGTTCCTTCGAATGAGTATCTAATTCTTGGACTTCTCGACTGCAGGCGGTGCTCGATCTTGCACTTGCTCCCTATCTCACGTTAGACTCCAAATTATGACCTTCAAGTCACAATCTCGATCCTCACTAGATACGAACTTAAGATAAGTTTTTTTTATTACTACAATGGAACGATGTGTCGTATTCTAATGACCTATCATCGTATGTTGCAACGCTTAGACTCAGGTCTCTTAGAGTCTTCCAGAACAGACTATACTTTCGTTCATGTTCTAATCTCATCTTAAAAGGTAGCATTTCTAGCTACAAGCAACTTTTCGCGATACCTCTACTGATAGTTTTTTATTTCAATCTTCCGTCTTAAGTCAGATGCTACATCGAACTTGATTCTCTGAACCACATAACATACTCAGCGTAGTCGGACTCAATTTGATATGACCACTAGGGTCGGAATAACAATCATCTTCTTAGTCATTACAGAAACGATGGTAACGACATACTTGAATAAAACGAAATCAATTACTAGCTCCTTGGTAACCTTGTGACTTTCCCGGATCCAAGCGTGAGTCCTGTGCTTCCAGTAGTATAGGCCTCTACTACCTTTCACACCTACTCATACTCGTCCCAAGTATTGTCTTGCAATTCTCCAAGTCATTATCACAAAAACAATTTTAACACATAAAAATGTGTCCAATCAATCATAAAATTTTCCCTAGACTCTACTAGGAATTCTTCCATGCGTATCTTCAATCATCAATTCTACTTCAACTCGGTTGGTGATGGAAATGTCAGACGATGGGATAACTTCATGGATTTTACCAAAAATCTTTCTTTCTGTAAATCGAAAGTTTACTTCTCCCGTACTAGACGTATTATTTATTAGATGCATTCTAAAGGAAAGATATCACTCTTATGATATCTTCCGATAAGTACCATTCAGTATCGTAAGCCTTCTCATTTCCTCCATTTACTCAATTCACTACAAGTCTTCACCATGATGTTCTGTACACCAAAGCAATCGTTTGGTGTATTGAGACGAGAATAAAGATAGAGGAAGGTTTAGACGTGTATTCCTCCTTATTACCTTGAAAAATTATATGCCAGTTCTAATATCATAATTAAACGTTTAGAAATCTGAACACATAATATTTCCAGATCCGGTCGGCAACAAACCATAGATCCGATCAAACGATAGGATAAAGCATCACAAATTATTAAGCATATAAAAGCATCTTAGGCATCTTCCCTAATTAAGCTAGTGCTTATGTCTATTCAGGCGTACTTCCTAAAATATATTAGACACACTCCTCACGATCATCACTTAGCATTCTAAGTTTAAGTCTAGAAATAAATCCTTATTCCCAGTTCGCTTAAAGTAATTCTCTGATACCAACTGTGACATCCCCATTTTCACGGCCAGAAAAGACCGATTTTGTTTATGCTTTATAAAAATCAGAGTACCTCTTTTAATAAAAAAATGTTGCGGAATTTGTTCCCAGAAAAAACATGACAAATACGTTATCAAAGCATTTCCGAAGAAATGTATTTTTATTCCGTTTAAAACATTTGGGATGTCATTGTCAATACAGAAACATAAGCATAAACAGAACTTACATTCATTATCACTAGTGATTTATATCTCCTTAATCTCTCAGTGTAATGTGACTTCATATCAACACCTATGATATAAATAAATTGAGTGGGTCAGGTTGGGAAACCTGGTGAGTACATAGGGTTTTCAACCCACAATAATATAATTAATATGTTTAATCATCAAACAATCAATCAACCCAATTACACATCCCCATTATCTTATTTACTATTAAGGATCTACTCTAAGAATCATATATTTCTCGTTCATTCATTCCTAAGGATTATCCTAAGGAATAGGCATGAAATCCATCGTTGCTAATGACACATCTGTCAAGCACAGCTACTAATATTATCACTTAGGCGCAACTGTCAGATTTGTGACATTCCTTATGAGGCGGATCTGTCGGTATTGTCCCTTAGGCGCATCTGCCGAGGTTATGAGGTTCTGTATTAGGCACTTCTGCCGGTAGAGTCCTTTAGGCGCATCTGCCAGGGTTATCTCGTTTATTGACAGTATCGTTTCCGAGAATCCACTCGCAATACATGTCAATGGGTTTTTATCTCGTTTATCGACAGTATCGTTTCCAAGAATCCACTCGCAATACATGTCAATGGGTTTTTAGAGTACAACTGGTGTATACACAGTTCAAATAATACCTACAGGTTGTGAGCCTGCTAGTGTTCCACTGGATTGTCTAGAATAGTCTGTGGTTGTCATCCATACTCTGCTAGATGATGGGGCCAACACTTGGGTAAAAGGCTTCTCTCATGGTTCACCTCTCACCCTTATCTCATGGTTTATATCACCTCTCCTCATTTTTTTTTGTCACACAACAACTATTTCATCTACCCATGTTTTACCCAACACATTTTGTAGATATAAAATACATATACAGTTGAAATCATTTAAAACATGTATAAAAATCTTTCACCCAGCATAGACGGCAAGTATACAGACAATATGCACACATAACATATAATTTATATTAAATACTTCATATCTATGTGTAAGATGGAAGTAACTATGTACTCACTTGATAAGGTGGTGACTCGGTACTCGGACAGCGCTTCGTTTACTTTAAAATAATTTCCTTCGACGAAACCTATTATTATTACCACTAGATTTTAGTCTAATATTTATTGTGCCTAATTATTAGTCTTATTATTATTATTATATAAGCGTTTAAACAATACTTTCCAACCACTATGTACAGACAGGGGTCAGACATAAAACACCAGAGGGCAGGACCATTTTGGCATATGGCACTTCTGAAATCCAACAACCCTATGCGGCCCTTTAAACCAGATTCCCCGTACCGCGAGTAGTTAAAAAGATATTATAACGACACTTATATAAGTCATAATAATAGCTCAAATATTTATTATAAGTTCATAATAACAATACTAATTTTAAATATAAGCTATATTAAAATAGGGTAAGCATAACTTACTTACAGGAGAATTTTAGCTAGGAGTCGGGCTCTGCAGGGGCAGAACTTCGTCGCTGAATCTTTCTAAGAAAGATTCGTGCAGCGCTTCAGCGCTCACCTTACTATACTAAAACTACAGAAAGAGAAGTCGAATCACGAGGGACCGAAATGCTCGAGGGATAAGAAGAGAAAGACTCTTGAATCAAGAGAATGGTGCAAAAAATATGAGAGCCCAAGCCTCTTATTTATAGTAATTGAATTTACAAAAACTACCATCCATAATTACTTAATGACCTTATAGTTATATAAACGACTAAACACCCCTTCATAATACTATTTTAAATAGATTTAACGATATTTGTACTAAACTAATGTCGAAAGTACTCAACACTAGTCTTATAATAACCGCATCGTCGATACCTTTCTAATGATATATACATTTGTATATATATGTGTACGTATATATGATTTATACTTTATTTTAATACGTAAATATGCTATTATAATTTGTAACTCGTTCATACGAACTCCATTTTTGACGTTCTTTATATCCACGCATTGGTATTTACGAGTACTACAACTTTCATTTAGACGCCGTCAGCTAATTCTCATTCTATCTCAGATTTACAAAACTGTATCAAATTTATCGCGCTCGAAGAGTAGGGACCAAGTTTCGTCCATATATTTAACATACGAGCTCTACTCTCGACATTATTTATATCCACGCGTAGGTAAAAACAATATCTAAAACTTTCATTTAGACTCCGTCGGCTAATTATCGACCGATCTTAAATTTAACAGTAGGAAGAGATTATACTGTTAAATGTCCGCGTAAAATTCATAACTTCTACATGCGGACTCCGTTTTCGTCTGTCTTTTTACCGTTGAGTTCCTATTAATGATATCTTCAACTCTCATTTAGGTCGCGTAGGCCAAAAACCGATTGAACTAAAATTCGAGTTTCGGGTCATGCACTACTGTGCCAAATCTTAGAAAATTCATAACTCTCTCATACGAAGTCAGACTTGGGCGTTCTTTTTTTGTATGTTCTCGGTTTAACATATACTACAAATTTTGTTTAGATAACTAAGGCTAAAAACTCTTCTACCATAAATTCACTATTTACGTCTCTCGGTGCCGTGCCGGTTTTGTCGTAAAACTTCGACGGGCCATAACTTCTTCGTTATAACTCGGATTTCGGCGTTCTTTATATGTACGAAACTCTTGTAACATATACTACAACTTGGTTAAGATTAATTCTTCTAAATAATCTTCCATAAAAAACTTATTTTTGATGCTCATCGTCTCTAAATTGACTAGCCCGGATCTGCGGGCGTTACAGTCAATAGGCTCGCTCCATACTAGATTCCTCATTTGGCATTCCATTACCGTTCATTCAAATTTCACCCTCACGTAAGCAGTCGACGACGACACTCTCGGCTAAAACCGACGACACCGATGGTAGTCAAGTAACAGCAGCACCACGATCATCGAAGTCGCCACTCCAATCTCCAACAGTGCCACCAGGTTCTTTAATTTCTCTCTTTAATTGCATTTACTTGTGTGTTTTCTTGTAACTATGATTATGGAATTGAATGCGAACTTCACGTATCTTTAACAGTTACAAAAATCCCCCAAATCAGTAAAGAATTAGTGCATGCTACATCAAATCGACTTGGTTGATTTATACATTTTTTTTGTTATTTTCATAGCTAGTCGTTGGTTATCTATGTTATTATTGGCTGTTTGATTTTGACATTGTGATTTCATCCATGGAAATGACATAAGTTTAATCCACAAAATTTGTCTTCCTCGTATGAATAAGGAATTGTTCCTGTTTTTTTTGTTTTCCTTTTTTTGTAATTTAGAAATGTCTGAACAAATGAATGAGGTTGAAAGCATCAACAAGGAAACTGTAGCTAAGAGTGCATTGTTTTAGTTTTTTAATGAATATAAGAGGATTAATTCAGATCAACAAGTAAAAAGTTCATCATCTTAGCCTTCTCATTCATCTAACTCTAGTTCCCAAAGTTCTCATGATGTGGGTTTGTTTGGTAATAGTGTTAATGCCATTAGATCAAGTCGAGAGAAAATGTTAGCTGAGGTGAAAAGGAGGAAGGTCAGAATCGGGTGTGGCGAAAGATTCTAAGTCTGAGCTAGAAAGATACTTGACAGAGGATATTGAACGATTCCTATCTTATCGCTTGTTGCTTGTGATGTGTTAGCTATTCCAGCCTCAACAGTGGCATATGAATCCAAAAATTGTGCAAGCGTTAATATGTTGTCAAGATCTGATCCTCTTAAGTGAACCTGAAGTCAATATGGAAGAAAACATTAAAGATCTTGATAAGTTTGAAGATGGTAAGTTGGTATTGACTTTTCTTATGTTTGTTGCAATTACGTTATGTATTGATTTTAAAATGTTCTATTGTAGACTTACGGCAATTGATAGCGGAATCAACCCTTCTTGATATGTAAATGGCATCAAACATTGTCAAGTCACTGGGAACAACTTTTGAACTTCATTTTTTTATACATTTTTCGGAACTTGGAACTTGGAACTTGGAAGTTAAAATTTATGTTTGTAACTAGTACTAGTACCATTTTATCATTTTATGTATGAAACTTTGGATCTTTTTCTATGAAGCTTTAGATCTTTATTTTTACAACTTTAGGTTTCTATGTTAAAAATATTGTAACTTATGTTTAGAAAATTACAACGCTATTTTTTTACGGTAATATTTGCTTTCCTCAGTTTTCAAACTGAACAAAACCGAAATAGAATTCGGTTTTTGATTTGGTCTAGAAAATTTGAATTCGATTTGGTTCGGTGTTCGAATAGGACCCAAAAAAATTTCAAACCGAGGAAACCAATTCGAGTAAACTGAGGAAACTATAAACCGAACCGAATCCCACCCCTAGTGAAAGAACCCCTTTCTCTAAACTTTACAATATTATTACTCCAAAAACATGCTACATGCATATTTATAATTTACATTAGTGGTCTTATTACAAAAGACTGGATATATATATATATATATATATATATATATATATATATATATATATACTGAAGATCAATCACCAATTTCAATAGAAAAATGTTCCAAAACAAAACAACATAAATGTATGAATAATTGTTTCCATTCACATATGATTAAGGAGGTGTTTGTTTTATTTTTTAAAACATCTTTTAGCTTTTAGGAAAAGATAAAAAGCTAAAAGATGTTTGGTAAAAGCAACAGATCTTGTAAAAGCTACTTTTGGATATAAGGAAAATGAACTTTTTGGAAAAGTCAGATAAACCTGACTTTTTGCAACTTTTCCTAAAAGGACTTTTGCCCTTTCAAAAGCTAAGCCAAACACCCCCTAACTTTTGAATACAAACAAAGCTAAGCCATATACATTTATTATTATATGAATACAGGAATTTAATAGTTTTTTTTATTATAAAACATATCTAGATTGTGATTGAATTATTCATATGTTAATAGAAGAAAATTATAGTTGGGATATATAAGTTATTCATAAATGAATATAACAGATGTATCCATATTTATATATTCACATGTGAATATATATATATATATATATATATATATATATATATATATATATATATATATATATATATATATATATATATAGAGAGAGAGAGAGAGAGAGGGGAGGGTTCAATATATATATATATATATATATATATATATGTTATACTCATATGTGAAGATACTAAAGATCAATCACCAATTTCAAAAGAAAAATGTTCCAAAACAAAACAACATAAATGTATGAATATTTGTTTCCATGCACATATGATTTGCTTTTGAATACAAACAAAGTTAAGCCATATATTTATTCATATATGAATACAAGAATTCAATAGTTTTTTTTTAATATAAAACATATACAGATTGAATTATTCATATGTTAAAAGAAGAAAATTATAGGTGGGATATACAAGTTATTTATAAATTATAGCAGGGATATAAAAGATATGATATATATTTTATACCTTTTTGATTTTTCTGCATTGATCGTGTTTCTCTCATTGTTGGTGAATCTTTATCGGAAATGTTAGTCTTCTTACCTTCATTCAATAGTGAGTAGAAGATAAATGAGTTTGATATTCACAAATGAATATTTGAATAAAACATATATATTCATTTTTTTCACATATGAATATGTATGTTATATTCATATGTGAATAGAACCATATGTAAGTCATTTTTGTTGTATTAATATTTGAATAATGTATATATAACAGCAAATTATGTTCTATTCATATGTGAATATAACTTACATATTCACAAATGAATATTTGAATAAAACATATATATTCATATGTGAAAATATGAATATGTATGTTATATTCATATGTGAATAGAACATATATAAGTCATTTTTGTTGTATTCATATTTGAATAATGTATATATGACAACAAATTATGTTATATTCATATGTGAATATATAACATACATATTCACAAATGAATATTTGAATAAAACATATATATTCATATTTTTTAATCACATATGAATATGTATGTTATATTCATATGTGAATAGAACATATATAAGTCATTTTTGTTGTATTCATATTTGAATAATGTATATATGACAACAAATTATGTTCTATTCATATGTGAATATAACATATATAATTTAGTTTTGTTTGTGTTCAGAAGTAAACAAAATATATCAAAACAAAATTATCTTAAGTATGTTCATTTTCTGTTATATTTTTAAGTAAAATCTCATCCAAATGTTGGCAATCACTTATGAGTAAAGTTAATCAGATCGAAATGGAATACATATTTTATTTACCTTTTTGATTTGTTTTTGTTTTTCGTTTATATGTATGTTTCACTGTTGGTGTTGTTTCTTTAAGGGTAAGTAGTTAATATTAGTAAAACATAAACGAAATGTGAAGTAACGTTTATATTTTGACAGAAAAACTGTGAATAAGTATGAAAAATGAAGAGAATATGTAAAATCATTTATATATCAACTAATAATGGATGATTCTTACAAAAATTTCAAGTAAATCAAGTAATAACGAAGGAGGGTTACGAGAATGAACGATTATCACAAAATTTGAAGTAAACAACCTAGTTTGAAGAATAAACAATGTGAATACAAAAGTTTTAGTTCTAAATCAACTAATAATGAACGACGATTACGAAAAATTTTAAGTAAGCAAGTGATAATTTTAGAAATGATTAGAAATCGTTAAAAATTGATGAAAATAACGCCGATGGTTACCTTTCATAGTTAAGAGTGAGGAAATGATTTCGTTCATGTTTCCATCGGAAGACATTTTTCTTCGTTTTCTTTTTATCGATGTTGAGAATCCTTTATGTTATTGAATCCTTCTGCAAATGGTTTTCGTGTTATGGGGTATCGAAAAGGGAAATGATGGTTTTCTGTCGAGATTTGATGTGTGATGAAATTACTGAAGTGCCTTAACGGTTTAATGTTTTTGGATTATTTACAAATTTGTCACTGCTCATTAATGTATTTGGATTATTTACAAGTTTGTCACCGCACGTTTTTTAAGCTCATTAAATGATTGGCTGAAAATTGTTTTCCCATTCTCAATTTTTTTTTCTCAATTGAACCCTCATATATATATATATATATATATATATATATATATATATATATATATATATATATATATATATATATATATATATATATCGCTATCGTTATTTTTCGTCGGCAGATAAAGTCTATATTATGAAACGACTTTATGAGTAGGACAATGGGATCCAAGAGTGATACGAAACAGAAAGTGTGGCCAAATCTGCATATTATTTTATAGTGTTCTGTGATGAATATAAATATGCAGAAAGCTTGTGCTCCTTTGTAGTATTGAGAGGTAAAGTTTACTTTCTTTTTTTTCTTTGCGAATTTGGTGAACAGATTATGGGTTCTCTAATACATTATAATGAAAAGGAGGAAGCAAGATGTTTAATAAGATTTGCTAATGTTGTGTGTTTTTGTACATATTGAAGCGGGGTTTTTATACACTTCGTATTAACTTATTAATTAATTGTTATGAATATAACTTATATATATATATATATATATATATATATATATATATATATATATATATATATATATATATATATATATATATATATATTATAACGAAAAGGAGGAAGCAAGATGTTTAATAAGATTTGCTAATGTTGTGTGTTTTTATACATATTGAAGCGGGGTTTTTATACACTTCGTATTAACTTATTAATTAATTGTTATGAATATAACTTTTATATATATATATATATATATATATATATATATATATATATATATATATATATATATATATATATATATATATATATATATATATATATGAGCATCCCTTTAAATCCAAAGATGCATTAGGGTTTGTGAGTTATTGCCTTGATTTGGGTACGGATAACACAATACTGTGACAGAGTATTACCGTTACATTTCTGTTATTACTCCTAATCATAGTTAGTTGAGTAGTTTGGATAATCAGTTAACTTAATCATAGTTGTTAATCTGTTAGGTGTATGTTAGCTAGATGTGCGTATAATAAGCTGTAATATAAAAGTTTTTGTATATGTAAGAAAGTCAATCAGAATGAATACAAAAAGATTCTTTCTTCATTTCTTTCTTTGTTAATACAGAGTGGTGATGTTTTGGTTGAGTACTTCTCATTGTTGATATTCTGATCCGTTGATATACGTTTGTTATATACATGTGATGTGATTTATGTAAATTCAATGTGATTGTTTCTTATATTGGTGATTTTAATGTTAAACAATCATTTAATAATTCCCCAAATACCAGTTTGATTGAAAATCTGCTGTTGTTTCGATTTGTATATATTGGGTTAATTAGGACAGTTTTGTTATATTTGTAATAGTTGGTACAACTTGTGAGTCATTTTCTTTTCGTTTGATTCAATGTAAGGCAATAGTAATAGAATAAGCTAGCTCTTTAACCATCTTCGTAATACAAAGAAGGCAATGACAATCAAAGAGGCAACAATGCAAGAGACGTTGTTCAAACGTTGGATATATATGCATGGGAGATTGTTAATTGCATGCATACTATTAAATACTCGATTAACCAAAAAATTGAAAAATAGAGTTTTACAAAATAAATAGAATAAGATTTTAATTAAAACCTTTTGAAATTTTTTTAAACATAAACAAGGAAAATGGGAATTTTAATTTCACTGTAAAATTATTACCGTTACATTTCTGTTATTACTCCTAATCATAGTTAGTTTAGTAGTTTGGATAATCAGTTAACGTAATCATAGTTGTTAATCTGTTAGGTGTATGTTAGCTAGATGTGCGTATAATAAGCTGTAATATAAAAGTTTTCGTATATGTAAGAAAGTCAATAGAATGAATACAAAAAGATTATTTCTTCATTTCTTCTTTCTCTGTTAATATGGTATCAGAGAATTTTTTTTTGCTTCCGCATTCCTGATTTCAATCTTTATTCTTGATTGTTCCTTTTTCATGATCTTTGATTGATTCCTTCCCTTTGATTGTTTTCTGTTTGATTGATTCAATCAATCCGTTCTATTTGTGTTCTTCGTTAAGATCGTTCTTTTGATTTTCTCGATCTTTTGTTTCTGTCAAAATGTCTGGAGAAAGTTCTCAAAACTCAAATGTTTCTTCAGATGATCCGTATTTTTTACATCACTCGGATAATCCTGGCACTCTTCTTGTCAATCAACAGCTTACTGGAGAAAATTATGCGTCCTGGTCTCGGTCTATGACAATTGCCCTTTCAGTCAAGAACAAACTTGATTTTGTTACTGGAGATCTTCCTCAACCTCCGGCCACTGATGTAATCCGTTTCAAGGCCTGGAATCGCAACAACAATATTGTAATTTCCTGGATCCTAAATTATATATCTAAAGAAATTTCTTCTTCAGTGATTTACCTAAAAACTGCTTCTACAATTTGGAATGAACTCAAAGAAAGGTTTCAACAGAGCAATGGACCTCGCATATTTCAACTTAAGCGTGATTTGATGAATACAGTTCAAGGACAAGATTCTGTGAGTACGTATTTTACTAGGCTCAAAGTTCTTTGGGAGGAATTATCCAATTTTGATACTCATTGTACATGTGGTTTATGTACATGTGGAGGGGCAAAAGAAATTGAACACACTATGATGTTTCTTATGGGTCTAAATGATTCATATGCCCAAATTCGAGGGCAAATACTTCTCATGGATCCTATACCTGCAGTTAATCGGATTTTTTCCTTGGTTATTTAAGAAGAAAGACAACGTGAAATTGGAAATAATCAATCTATGAACACTCCAATGGCTTGTAATGTTCAGAGTTTCAATAACAATTTGAACAATTCAAGAAATCGAGTTTCCAACAATAATTTCAACAAAGGTTCTAACAAGAACTCATCAATGTGTTCTCATTGCAAGCGTTCAGGACACATTGTTGATAAGTGTTACAAACTGCATGGATTTCCACCGGGATATCGTTTCAATCAGAACTTAAATTCAAATAGTTCACGTGTGAATGCTGTTTCTGCTGCTACAGAGGGTCAGTCTTCCTGTAATGATACAAGTTCTCCTGTTACAAATCTTACCAATGAACAATGCCAACAACTTATTGCTATGCTTACTGGTCAATTGGCTTCAGTGAATTCTGTTTCACATGATCATATTACCACTTCAGGTAATCACTATGTTCTGACTCTCTCTTCTAGCCATTACAATTCTAATATATGGATACTAGATACCGGAGCAACTAGGCATATTTGCAATGATAAAAATATGTTTCATGATCTGGTAGATATCTCACATACTCGTGTTCGTTTACCAAACCAAATGGTTATTCAAGTTGAAAGCATGGGAAAAGTTAACATAAATGAACATATCATTCTCACCGATGTTCTTTATGTGCCACAGTTTGAGTTAAATTTAGTATCAATTTCTCAATTGGCTAAATTCAAAACTGTTAAGGCAAAGTTTTATCATGATTATGCTATTTTGAAGCAGATACACACCAAGAGAATGATTGGCAATGCTAGAGTACATGCCAGACTTTATGTGCTTGAAGATATGCGTATAAGAGCACAAGCACAAGTGAATGTGAATGCAGTTTCAGCTGATTGTTGGCATCAACGGTTTGGACATCCTTCAAATGAGAAGTTGCAATCTATTAGTAGTATCACTGTTTCAAATAAAGATTTGAATAAAAGTGTATGTTCTATTTGTCCTTTAGCCAAACAGAAACGTTTACCTTTTCAGTCTTTCAACAATATTGCAAATGAACCTTTTGAGTTGATACACTGTGATGTATGGGGGCCTTATCATGTAAAGGATTATAAGGGATATCAATATTTTGCAACTATTGTTGGTGATTGCACTAGATTTACATGGGTATACATGATGAAGCACAAATCTGATGTTCAAAGTATAATTCCACGTTTCTTTGCTATGATTGAAACACAATTTAACACCAAAATTAAGGATTTTCGGTCTGATAATGCAAAGGAATTGGCTTTTGCTGAGTTTTTCAATCAAAAAGGAGTATTGCATCAATTCTCTTGTGTTCAACGTCCAGAACAAAATTCAGTGGTCGAACGAAAGCACCAACATATATTAAATGTTGCTAGGGCATTATTCTTTCAGTCAAATATTCCCACAGCATATTGGTCTGAATGTATTTTATGTGCTACATTCCTTATCAATCGTACTCCTTCACATGCTCTTGATAATTTGTCCCCTTTTCAGAAACTGTATGAGTATCCACCAGATTATTCACGATTTCGGAGTTTTGGATGTTTAACTTTTGCTTCAACACTTCTCAGTCGCAGGGACAAATTTACTGCACGTGCCAGATGTTGTATTTTTATTGGTTATCCAATTGGAATGAAGGCATATAAAATGATGGATGTTGAGACAAAAGAAATATTCATATCTCGTGATGTTGTGTTTCATGAACATATTTTTCCTTTTAAACATTCCATATATAACCATCAGTCAGACCCTTTTCATTCAATGGTCATACCTTGCTCACAAGATGATACTTTTATTTCTGACCTTTACCTGATTCATCTGTTACAGTTGCTAATACAGATCCCATTCCCATTGTCAATGAAGATCATTCAGTTGGAAATCAAAGACCTCAAAGAAATAGAACCCGTCCAACTTATTTACAAGATTATCACTGTGGTCTAGTAAACAATGTGACCATTGATACTAATGCAAAATACCCTTTATCTTCTGTTCTTTCTTATTCCAAACTTTCACCTAAATACCAAGCATTCACTCTTGCTATTTCAGCTGAGCCTGAACCACAATCCTATTCTGAAGCATCTAAATCCAAAGAGTGGCAATTAGCTATGCAAGAAGAATTGAAGGCTCTCGAAGCAAATAACACTTGGACGATAGTACCCTTACCTCCTGATAGAAAGGCTTTGGGTTCTAAATGGGTGTATAAAATCAAAAGACGTTCTGATGGTACTGTTGAGAGATACAAGGCACGCCTTGTTGCCAAGGGTTTCAATCAACACGAAGGTATCGATTTTCTGGATACTTATTCCCCTGTCGCTAAACTTGTTACTGTCAAATTACTGCTTGCTTTAGCTGCTCAACGTTCTTGGCCTCTTATTCAATTGGACGTGAATAATGCTTTCTTGAATGGGTCTTTGGATGAAGAGGTTTACATGAAATTACCCCAAGGATATAGTTGTCATTCTGTCTCTTCAAATGGTAAACCATTTGTCTGCAAACTGGAGAAATCTTTATATGGCTTGAGGCAGGCATTTCGTCAATGGTATGCCACCTTTTCTTCATTTTTACTTTCTCAAGGATTCACACAATCGAAAGCTGATTACTCATTGTTTTATAAGGGCAAAGGATCGTCATATGTAGCTCTGTTAGTATACGTGGATGATATTGTGTTAACAGGTGCTTCTCTTCATGAAATTGATTCTATTAAACAATCTTTAAGAAACAAGTTTAAGCTTAAGGATTTGGGAAAGTTACAACATTTCTTGGGTCTTGAAATTGCCAAATCAACAGATGGCATTTATATTTCGCAACGACAATATGTTCTCAATCTCCTAGAAGAAACTGGCATGTTAGCTGCCAAACCAGTCCATTATCCAATGGATCCTGCATGTAAAGCATCAAATTTCAATGGGGCACCCTTATTGGATCCTTCTCAATATAGACGTTTAATTGGACGGTTAATGTATTTAACCATAACACGACCAGACATTACCTATGCAGTAAATAGGTTAAGTCAATTTGTTACAGATCCAAGATTACCTCATCTTCAAGCTGCTAATCATTTGCTCAAGTTCCTCAAACTCAATCATGGTCAAGGATTGTTTTTGTCTTCCAAACCTTCTTTAAAGATTACAGCTTTTTCTGATTCCGATTGGGCAGGATGTCCGGATACTAGAAGATCTATTTCTGGTTTTTGTGTTTTTCTAGGAGACTCCATGATTTCTTGGAAATCAAAGAAACAATCCATTGTTTCTAGATCATCCACCGAAGCTGAGTACCGAGCCATTGCTGTTGCTACAACTGAGATTATTTGGCTTCATCATTTGCTGAGCAATTTTGACATTCACACTCATGAACCTACTTTGATTTTTTGTGATAATGAATCAGCAATCAAGCTTGCATCCAATCCAACCTTTCATGAACGCACGAAGCATATCGAAATCGATGGTCACTTCATTCGAGATAAGATTTTAGATAATACAATCAAGCTCATGCCCATACGCACATCACACCAATTAGCTGACATTTTTACTAAACCATTACCCCGACATAAGATGATTCCTATAATGGTCAAGATGGCTTTGAAAAACATTTTCCAAAGTCCATCTTGAGGGGGGGGGGGGGGTATTACCGTTACATTTCTGTTATTACTCCTAATCATAGTTAGTTTAGTAGTTTGGATAATCAGTTAACTTAATCATAGTTGTTAATCTGTTAGGTGTATGTTAGCTAGATGTGCGTATAATAAGCTGTAATATAAAAGTTTTTGTATATGTAAGAAAGTCAACAGAATGAATACAAAAAGATTCTTTCTTCATTTCTTTCTCTGTTAATAAAAATTAGAACTAGAATTACATCTCAAACACATGGTCGCCGAGACAAGAACAGACGATGTTAGGCATTGGGTATATCATGGTGGAATTATTTGTTAGAATCCCTTGTAAAAACTGGGCTAGTAAACACATATTGCATCAAAGATGCACTTTACTTGGAGAATGCCTTATACGACTTGGCGCATAGGCACAATTTTTTTGGAAAGGAAAGAGAAAAATATAGCGCATAGGCACAGTTATGACTTATGATAACATGCCTTGATATAATGACGTCATGTCTTGTATAAAAATCTAAAAATTATATGCCAGATCATTGGTAAAATATTACCTACATAAATAGCTCAAATGTGTCGTGCACTAGTTCGATCTTTAGAGTGACCCTCTTTGCACCGTTGCTGATAGAATCACTACCACTGGTCCCATGTGGAGTTGGAGAAGACGGCTGCTAAATGGTTCTGATTCCACTGAATTTACAGCCCCGTTGCAGCTTATGAATGGGGCGTTATGTTATCTCTCCATATTTAGACAGGTGTTCTTGGGCTTGACGGTCCGGTCCGATAACTTTATTGTTCCATCCGTTCGTGCTGCATTTGACTATGCATATCTTCCTTCTACCATTGCCTTTTCAGAAAGGATAGTGCAGGTGTAATTCAGTGCAGGTGTAATTCAAATATACGGAAAGTTAGTAGTTGAGACTTGGGTTCGTATTCTTGGAAAATGTAAGTATTGTTTCTATATACTAAAAAAACAAAACGAAATGGTTTTTTTCGAAAAAAAAAAGTTTGATTTTTATATATCAACATGGATCTCTATGACAAGCGGACAGAAAATCGTGAACAACCATATATTTTTGGTTTTTTTCCAATAAAAAACATAGACTATAAAAAATTTAAACGAAAAAAAGATGTAGGTTTTTGGCATAATCTAATGTATGTGTTTTCAATGTACAAATGTACAACCATTCTCTTGGCCGTTGATCATTATGATTTTCGACACTAACGATTGATTCATTATTTCTTTATAAATAATGGTACTCTATTGAACCTCACCCTACATGTAAACAATGGTTCTCTATTAAACCTCACCTTATCTGTCGAAAAAAATCTCCAAAAATAAGTTTTCGATGTGTTTATTTACTAATTTGAAGAGATATTAGTTTTTATAAAATATAACGGAATTTATTTTTATCCAAATTAAAAAAAAATGATAGATTTTCTCGTAAAACTATGAGAGTGAATTTGTGAAAGAAATTTTTAAAAAAATACATTGTTAAGGATACAAACATTTTGTTTAAATGATATAAATTTTTATAAAAGTTAAGAAGTGATGATTTTCGCTCTCCAAATTATTTTTTTTAAAGGTTTATCATATATCATATATTATGAACTTTTTGAAAACAAATTTTTTTAAATAAGGTTGCTTAGACACCAAACTTTATTTTAAAAGATTATAAGTTTTTTTTAGATGTTGAACATAATATGTGTTGGAGCATGGAAATGCTCTACAAATTATGAATGATAAGTTAGGTTATTTTATTCCCTTTTATTGTATTGTATGTTATATCTCTCTCTCTCTCTCTCTCTCTATATATATATATATATATATATATATATATATATATATATAGAGAGAGAGAGAGAGAGAGAGAGAGAGAGGGAGTGGTCATTAGTTAAGTGTGCACCTAAAATATAGTATTTTGTTTTAGTCAGAGAAACTCTCGGTTGGGATCTCTCCCACCGAAGTGTTCTTCATTTTCATATTGTAACCTCTCTTTCTATTAATATCATCAGATTACTCATCTTATCGTGTTCTTCATATTTTTGTTATCGTTGAATCACAAGATCATATTACTCCGCACCTAGTCGATCGTGTCCAAATGGGTTCCTACAATTTGTATCAGAGTCGTACCATGAGGATCTAAGCGATTATTTCAAGGGAACGACTCCCGATAAACTATTTTCATCTTGTGATTTTTGGATTTTCATGCAAGAATTTATGGGTTCGCAACCGAAAATTTTTATGATGGGTTTTCGATTTTTTAAGTGTTGGTTGAATGCTTTTTCAAGCTTTCAAGAATAAATGTTGCTGTTGTCTCGTTCAAATTTCTACTGAAAATTCGGGTTTAAAAAGATTTTATCTTGCTGTTGAAGAAAAAGAACAAGGAAAATGATATTTGTGGTCTTAATCATTTGAAGATTCTGCTCCAGACATGTTTATGTTATGGAATATAGACAAACTATCTGGGGTATTATGGAGATTGGAGAAGATTTTTCTTGAAGACATCATCAGCTTATTCTTTTGAATTCATTATCTTCACATGAGAATTCACCGAAGGTATGATGTTTTTGTTCTATATTTGAAGCTGCTTAATGCTTGATAGATATCTTGGAGGACTTTTTAAAAAAAAAAGATGATACGTCCTTTTACTTTTTTTCAACGAAAGAGTACTCCACCATTTTCTTTACCCATACTATCCTGACAATTCCACATGACATGCAACCTACACCCATACTTTTACTTTAAACTCATACCTTATCCTTACTTGTTGTCTTTTTCTCTCATACTTTCGGTCACTTTTTCCTCTTCCAACACCCCACGTTATCCCCACATGCTTTAGAAATCATTTCCATGAATTAACACGAAGTTAAAGCCCTTTTGGTATCAAATTTGATGAAAAAACGACATTTTTCGTTGTCAGCCCTCTCATCCTTCGGTGCCCAGCACCGAAGACCAAAATCTAATCGAATATATTGCCTTACCGAGGAGAAATGCATCATACCAAAGTTTGTTGGAGGTCCTCTTATGCGCATGTAACGCCCCGTTCGAAAAGTACTTATTTATGAACTTCCGAGATCAAGAGTAAGGGCGTTTCGGTCTTTTATGGGCAATGGGTTTTATTCGAGAAGGTTTCGGGTCGGGTAGTGTTGCTAGAAGCATAGGGCTTCTCGCCACCTTTTCGTGGATATAAAGTTCGTCGGAAGCGGACTTAGAATAAAGGAGTTATGACACTTTGAAGATAGTGTCAACAATGGTCCCTAATGGAAATATCTGGCAAAGGGGTCCTAGGCATGCATGGAGTGCATGCGTGTAATTGGCTGGGTACGCCCAGCGTAAGCTAGGTTACGCCCAGCGTAGAGTGGATAAATGAACACGTGTGTTGGGGGCGTACGCCCAGCGTACAGAATGTACGCCCATCGTACGTCCAGAGTCTTTAAACCCTAATTTGATGGTGAGCCACTATATATAGAACATAATGGCTTCAACCCTAGCCCCCATATCAGCCTCCCTAACCTCAGAAGAAACCCTAGAACGTTCCAACCTCCATTTTTAGAGATCTTGGCCTTGGAAAGCTCATCTTGGTGGTTTAAGCTTGGAAGAGGAAAAAAGGAAGTTGTCAAGGAAGGAGTCGGGTGGCTGGAGCTCGTGGATCTGGGAAGGCATCATCTTCTGGAGCCCTTTTGAGGTATAAAGTCTCTTGCTTGTCATCTATTTTGTGTAGATCTTGGTGTTATGAAGTTTTGACATCATTTCTTGTCCTAAAACCCCAAAGTGATGCATGATGTGAGTTGGTTGAGATTAGCTGTCCTTTCAGACCTTAGGAAAGGTCTTGAGTGAGAAAAATGAGGTCCCAAGGGCTTTGGTTGTCTCATGTATGATGTAGGTGGGTCTTAATGGATTAAGACCTTGAGTTAAGAGCTTTATGGACGTGCCAAGTGATAAAGTTTGAGACTTTATGGATCCTAGGCATGTTTGGTCGATGGATCTGAAGTTTAGGCTTAAGAGCTTAAGCCATTAAGAACTTATGAGGACTTTTAGTTCAGCAAGTTTACGCCCCGCGTAAAGTGATGTACGCCCAGCGTACTCATCATTCTGCCTGTACGCTTAGCGTACATGGGGGGTACGCCCCGCGTACTCTGTCTGTATGGATCGTGAGTTTTTGGGCCGTGGTTTGGGGCATGTTTGGGTATTTGGGCCTTAGTGGGCCATCAGAAATCATATTATATGGACCAAGGAATATATGTTGGGCTTAGGGTGAGGCCCATTAAGGGATTGGGCCCAATGCAGCAAATTGGGCCATTAGTGGGTCACTAGTGGGCTTGAGAAGCTTACCTAGTGTTGGGCCCTTCATATTATGGTGTTGGGCCTTAGACAGATTGGGTTAAGGGTAAAATGGTCAATTTACCCTTAGAAGGATATTTTTTTGGGCTAAGTGTTTTAGTGGCATTGATACTTCGGGGAGCTAGAGGAGCAGCAGTGCGGGGATTGTCAGATAGCAGCCAGAAGGGTGCCAGCAGTATTTCGGCAGTCGCAAGGTGAGTTATCCTCACTATATCGGCAGGGTCTACGGCACCAAGGCCGGCCCTTTAACGGATGTAAATCCGGGTATTGATTGTTATGTGATTGTTTTGCTAGATCTGCATCCTGGTATTTAGGATGGTGTTATGTTAGTGACCTGGTTAAGGTCGGTACCCGGGATATAGGGCAATGTTATGCTAGTGACCGGTTAGGTCGGCATCCTGGTTAGGATGTTGATATGCTATGTGATCTGTGAGACTGTTGTCTGGTTGAGGATTGTTATGTGATTATTTGTTTTATGTGCACATGGTTGTTTGACGGGGGTTGGGTTGAGGCGGGTCCTGCTTAGTGCTGTAGGCCAACATACCCAGGGCGGACCGGACATTCCGAAGGCCCAGCGAGCGGTCCGGATAGGCTGAAGGCCCCGAGAGGGCAGACCAGACGTGCCGAGGCTCGGAGAGTGGACCAGGCCGACTGAAGGCCCGGTGTGGGCGGACCAGTCATACTGTAGACTCAGAGAGTGGACCAGGTGGATTGAAGGCCCGGTGCGGGCGGACCAATCACACTGTAGACTCGATGTACATGGCTAGACTCGGAGGGTGGACCAGGTGGACTGAAGGCCCGGTGCGGGCGGACCAGTCACACAGTAGACCCGATGTGCGTGGCTGTTCTATTTGTGATATGATATGAGTATGTTATGTGTGGTTGGTATTTTGGGGGTAACTCACTAAGCTTTCAGGCTTACAGTTGTAGTGTTCTGTTTCAGGTACTTCAGGAGATCGTGGCAAGGCGAAGGTGTGATCGTACCGCTCCTCATGTTTTACGATTTTTATGATATGGTTCTGGGGGATACTCTGATAATAAACTATTTTGAAAACGAGATGTATGAAGTTAATGGTTTTTGAATGAATGAAAATATTTTAATTTGACTCAATTTTTATGGGTGTTACAAGTTGGTATCAGAGCCTTGGTTTGAGTGAATTGGAGGAACATTCGTGTGAATCCAGTCTCAAATCAAGGAGGGATTTTCAAAATGGTTTTCAAAAGGTTTTCGAGATAAGTAAAGGAGGATGCAGAGGGTACGATCAGCCAGAGCCAGTAAGTAGACCCCAAAATACCATACAAGCTATTTGATTATGTGATATGTTAGAATAACATGCTAGCGATATGCTAAGGATCTTCAGGAATTTACATGATAGAATTGCCTGATTATATGATGCCTATTAGCCTAGGGTTATCCTTATATGAGATATGCAGCTTTCCCTCTAGGAGTGAGGTTTGAGCGGGTGTGTATATATATGGTTAGAGTGTTGTGGTGATACTTGAGACAAATATGGGTAGGTGTGGAAGGTCGTATGGGCCCGTACTACTGAAAGCACATGACCCATACGCGTATCAAGGAAGTCACAACTCTCTAGGGTATCGGTTATGAGATAATTCCCCGGGTGGATATGTGATGTGACTAAGGGTCTTGTTGGTGTATTGCAGTATGGCGATTACGAGACGTTTCGGGACAGGATCCGGTTCGGGATCGGGATCAGGAGAGGGTGGTCAGGATGGAGCAGTTCCACCCGAGGTCATCGGTCAGATGAGTACGGACGAGTTGGATGCCAGGATTCGTGAGATCCTGCATGATGAGGTTGCTGCTATGTTCCGGGCTGAGTTGCCGGAGATGTTTGGGTCGATCAAGACCGCCATGGTTTAGTACTTTGATCAGTGCTACGCAGCTCTTGCGGAGACGGCTGCCGCGGCAGCTACAGCGGCTGTAGCAGCGGCAGGGGGAGGAACCGGTCGAGGTTTTCAGTATCGGGACTTCGATAATACGAAGCCCCTACTTTCGATGGAGTTCAGGATCCGATCGTTGCGATGAGATGGTTGTCAGACGTGGAGGGTTGTTTCTTCACGTGTTCATGCCCTGCGGATCAGAGGGTGAGGTGTGCTCTGAACCTTTTGAGGCTCGGAGCGAAGGATTGGTGGAGGTTGACTACGGGATCTTATTCTGACGCGCAGCGGGCTGCGGTTACGTGGGATCAGTTTCGGGAAATGTTCAGTACCCGTTATGTTCCACGGGTTGAGAGAGAGAGGTTGGCTCAGGAGTTTCTGGAGCTGAAGCAGGATTCAGAGTCGGTGACGGAGATCACCAGGATGTTCACTGAGAGGGCGATGTTTTGCCCTGAGTTTGCTTCGGAGCAGGCTCAGATGTCCCGATATCTGAGTATGCTCAAGAGGGATATCAGGCAGTTTGTGTCTACGCAGAGGTGCGAGACTTTTCTGGAGTTGCAGGAGGCCGCTCGACGGCGTGAGTTGGAGATTGAGTTACAGTTGCGAGAGCAGAGGCAGGCCCCGGTGCAGTCGCAGCCGGCGCCGAAACGGTCCAAGACCATTGATTCCAGGTTGGGAGGTTAGGGTAGCCACACTTGTGAGAAGTGTGGGAAGGGTCATACCGGAGTTTGTAGGTCCGGTGGTGCATGCCGCAAGTGTGGGAGAGAGGGGCATTACGCGTGGGATTGCCGTCAGTCAGCCCCGGTTCAGGATTTGAGGATTTGTTATCATTGCCATCAGGTTGGTCACTTGAGGTCCAACTATCCACAGCTTGTCTCCAGACCGGTGCAGGTTCCAGCACCGACCACTTTGAGGATTACGGGTGGAGGTCAGGGTGGAGCGGAGCCTCCGGGGGCTCAGGGACGCGCTTTCCAGCTTACAGTAGAGGAGGTCAGGGCAGAGCCAGATGCAGCTGCGGGTATGTTTCCATTTTGATGTCTTGTTATCTTGTTGATTATGTGGTATTGTAAATCTGTCTGCCTTGTTCCGTATGTTTCGTAGTATGATTGAGGATCTTAGTAGTTAGGAGTTGTAGTTAGCGTTCAGGAGGATTCTTGGTCGAAAGATAAGGTATGTGATCTCGTTGCTAGGGATAGCAAATGCGATGCGAGAAGTGTTCAGTTGGGATTCGAACTTCCTTGGAGTTTGGGATGTGCGATTACGGGAGAGTATTCTGTGAAGGTTGCTCACTTCGGAGGGATTTAGTTCCGGGAGATGAGGGAGAACTTTATCAAGTAAGGTCGATCGAGTTATGACAGTTTGTCAGCGGAAGTTAGTAGTTGGTACACTAAGTGGGGAGAATTGGAAAATTCTCCGGTAAAACAGCAAGTATCCAGGGTTGGTTAGCTGTTTAGATTTATCAGTGTTGTTAGCCGAGAGTGTGGCATGATTAGAACAAGTGATAGACAAGTGGGGCAGGGAACAGACCATGATTTCAGTTAAGGTAGTTGGTCGATGTGAGGCCTGGGTTTAGGCCATGGAAAGGATTCTGGGAATGGAACTGAAGTTCGGAACCCCAAGAGGGCTAGAACAGACTGCATGGGAGAGATTACCGGGAGGAATGGATCGGAGTGATGTGCGACAGTCTTTGAGCGGTCCGGATAGACTGAAGGCCGGTGGGCGTACCAGTCAGGCCGAAGGCTCGGGGAACGGTCCAGATAGGCTGAAGGCCCAGGAGGGCGGTCCAGACATGCTGAAGATTCCGAGAGTGGTCCAGATAGGCTGAAGGCCTGGAAAGGCGGTCCAGTCATGCTGAAGACTTTGTATGTGATAGTAGATCGATATGAGGAGAATGAGTAAATATGTCGCCATGAAGTAGTAATCGATATGGTCTGGCCCCAAGTATTGATCATGATGATGGAGATGGTTGGAGGCCGTGCGTGGGCCTTGTTAGTTATGTGATCGGATTCAGAGTATATGGGAGTTAGAGAATAACGGTTACTCTACATGGATAGTGTAGAGCGGAGTATAGCTCTGTGGCACTTATAGGTGCGGTAAGGGTTGATGGGTAGACTTCCTGGAAAGGAAAGGTATGTAGCTCCGGAAGGAGTGTGGGTCCTTTGAGAGGAAGGCATGCAGAGTAAAAGGATGATCGAAGATGCTTCGGTTATTGGTAGTAAGCACTGGGATTGTACCAGATATATGGAAGCACATACGGGTTGGATGCCCGTTGAGATTCCCGTTGTGGCAATGTTGGATGATGCGCATGCATGTGTTCGGTCTCCTTGGAAGAGAAGAAGGTAAGGGATTCCCGATTGGAGATTGGGACAGAAGTAAGGTAGTGTCTTCAGGTGGCACTCAGTTGATGAGCGTTGTCATCAGAGAAAAGAAGCTGGTGACCGGCTTGAAGCAGTTGATCGGAACCCTGCAAGGGAAGAGATGGATTTAGAGATTCGATACCTGTGTTTGACGGAAACTGAGCCGGTTTGAGATCAGTGGATGCATTGTAGGAGTATCATCCGGAAGTTTGTGTTGCCGCAGGCTTCGAGGACGAAGCCTAATTTAAGTGGGGGAGAATTGTAACGCCCCGTTCGAAAAGTACTTATTTATGAACTTCAGAGATCAAGAGTAAGGGCGTTTCGGTCTTTTATGGGCAATGGGTTTTATTCGAGAAGGTTTCGGGTCGGGGAGTGTTGCTAGAAGCATAGGGCTTCTCGCCACCTTTTCGTGGATATAAAGTTCGTCGGAAGCGGACTTAGAATAAAGGAGTTATGACACTTTGAAGATAGTGTCAACAATGGTCCCTAAAGGAAATATCTGGCAAAGGGGTCCTAGGCATGCATGGAGTGCATGCGTGTAATTGGCTGGGTACGCCCAGCGTAAGCTAGGTTACGCCCAGCGTAGAGTGGATAAATGAACACGGGTGTTGGGGGCGTACGCCCAGCGTACAGGATGTACGCCCAGCGTACGTCCAGAGTCTTTAAACCCTAATTTGAGGGTGAGCCACTATATATAGAACATAATGGCTTCAACCCTAGCCCACATATCAGCCTCCCTAACCTCAGAAGAAACCCTAGAACGTTCCAACCTCCATTTTTAGAGATCTTGGCCTTGGAAAGCTCATCTTGGTGGTTTAAGCTTGGAAGAGGAAAAGAGGAAGTTGTCAAGGAAGGAGTTGGGTGGCTGGAGCTCGTGGATCTGGGAAGGCATCATCTTCTGGAGCCCTTTTGAGGTATAAAGTCTCTTGCTTGTCATCTATTTTGTGTAGATCTTGGTGTTATGAAGTTTTGACATCATTTCTTGGCCTAAAACCCCAAAGTGATGCATGATGTGAGTTGGTTGAGATTAGCTGTCCTTTCAGACCTTAGGAGAGGTCTTGAGTGAGAAAAATGAGGTCCCAAGGGCTTTGGTTGTCTCATGTATGATGTAGGTGGGTCTTAATGGATTAAGACCTTGAGTTAAGAGCTTTATGGACGTCCCAAGTGATAAAGTTTGAGACTTTATGGATCCTAGGCATGTTTGGTCGATGGATATGAAGTTTGGGCTTAAGAGCTTAAGCCATTAAGAACTTATGAGGACTTTTAGTTCAGCAAGTTTACGCCCCGCGTAAAGTGATGTACGCCCAGCGTACTCACCATTCTGCCTGTACGCTTAGCGTACATGGGGGTACGCCCCGCGTACTCTGTCTGTATGGATCGTGAGTTTTTGGGCCGTGGTTTGGGGCATGTTTGGGTATTTGGGCCTTAGTGGGCCATCAGAAATCATATTATATGGACCAAGGAATATATGTTGGGCTTAGGGTGAGGCCCATTAAGGGATTGGGCCCAATGCAGCAAATTGGGCCATTAGTGGGTCACTAGTGGGCTTGAGAAGCTTACCTAGTGTTGGGCCCTTCATATTATGGTGTTGGGCCTTAGACAGATTGGGTTAAGGGTAAAATGGTCAATTTACCCTTAGAAGGATATTGTTTTGGGCTAAGTGTTTTTGTGTCATTGATAGTTCGGGGAGCTAGAGGAGCAGCAGTGCGGGGATTGTCAGATAGCAGCCAGAAGGGTGCCAGCAGTATTTTGGCAGTCGCAAGGTGAGTTATCCTCTCTATATCGGCAGGGTCTACGGCGGGTCCTGTGATTATTTGTTTTATGCTATGTGATCTGGGAGACTGTTGTCTGGTTGAGGATTGTTATGTGATTATTTGTTTTATGTGCACATGGTTGTTTGACGGGGGTTGGGTTGAGGCGGGTCCTGCTTAGTGCTGTAGGCCAACATACCTAGGGCGGACCGGACATTCCGAAGGCCCAGCGAGCGGTCCGGATAGGCTGAAGGCCCCGAGAGGGCGGACCAGACGTGCCGAGGCTCGGAGAGTGGACCAGGCCGACTGAAGGCCCGGTGTGGGCGGACCAGTCATACTGTAGACTCAGAGAGTGGACCAGGTGGACTGAAGGCCCGGTGCGGGCGGACCAGTCACACAGTAGACCCGATGTGCGTGGCTGTTCTATTTGTGATATGATATGAGTATGTTATGTGTGGTTGGTATTTTGGGGGTAACTCACTAAGCTTTCAGGCTTACAGTTGTAGTGTTATGTTTCAGGTACTTCAGGAGATCGTGGCAAGGCGAAGGTGTGATCGTACCGCTCCTCATGTTTTACGATTTTTATGATATGGTTCTGGGGGATACTCTGATAATAAACTATTTTGAAAACGAGATGTATGAAGTTAATGGTTTTTGAATGAATGAAAATGTTTTAATTTGACTCAATTTTTATGGGTGTTACAGCGCATCATCTGCTATCCCTCGCAGACTGAATACCACGCACCGAAGAGTAGCCGCTACTTCCATGTAACTAAGACTAAAGCATACCGCAGACCCCATCCTCTACTCCTCGCTACACTCTTTGCTTCTCCGCACCTCGCAACTAACCAGAGACTTCGGTCTTTGGTAATCATCTACCTTTCACCCTATACCTAACCCTCCAATCCTTATCACCGCAAATCGTCGCAAACTCACCCCCCTCTTCACATGCCCTCATTGCAGACCTTTCCCCTCTCACCGGAGACCTCACGTCCTCGGTACCCTTCTCGTTAGCCATCAACTCTTCTCACCGCAGCCCTCCTTCCCTCCTCGCCTCTTCTTCCCAGCCCTCTATCCTAGCCTCTCTTAAACCTCGCTACCCTCTCATTCAACAACCCTTATATCTCCCTTCTTAAAAACGCAACCCCCCTTTTTTTGTATACCACATTTTATTCAGCCATTTTTTTGCCTTTTTTATTACTCTTTTTTATTAACACTCATTTATTTTTTAAAACCCATTATTTTTTACTTTTTTTTACACCAAATTTTTTTTCTTCACCAATTTTTTTTACACAATTTTTTTTTATTTAAAACCAATTACTTATTTTTATACCAATTATTTTTTTAACACCAGTTTTTTGAAAAACCAATTATTTTGTTAACACCAATTTTTACCACTGCAACCCATGATCTGAAACACTTTTGTGAAGAATAATTTTTACAATACTCGATTTATTGTCTTCGAAAAAGAGATTATTATTGTATATTTATTCAAGCTTCGATCATCACGATGGATTACTTCTTGCTGATTATATTGGAAGAATTTTATTCATTCCATGATGATTGCCCTTTAATCAAGGTCCGTCGACCAGCATTCCTTGGATCAATGTCTTAGGACCAGTTATTGTCCATATCGCAGTCGGACATCATATTCCTCTTCGCGATGATTGCACCGCAGATGCGTCTGATCAACAAAGTTGCTTCGCAACCTTCGCTCTACGAAGACTTTTACGGCTTGTCGCTCTTGATCTTCGGTTGACGAACCATGTGTCTTGAGCAAGTGGACTTTATTTATTGAAGACCACTTCAGGAGTTTCGGCACCGCAGTTTGGGTACATCACCATTTTTCAGCAGAGCAAAGATTTTCACACAGAGTTCTTATTTGTTACTACGGTACTTGTTCGAGCAGTTTTCAGCGACATAATCAATCGGCTACTTATGACCCGAGAGTCTTTATTTTACTCTCATTATCATGTTTTATCGAGACCCTTCATACATATAGGGATAGCATGTGAAGCTCTTGGTATCCGACACTCTCCATCCTGATTGATGTATTTATTTTTTATATGTGGTTATAAAAATAGGGAGAGAATATTATGAGCATCCGAATTATTGGTTATGTTTTTCAGAGTGTGGATTTTGAAGATATTTGGGAAAATGAGATTATTTAGTATTTTGAGGTGCTAATTGATCCTGGTTTATCATCTACTTGTTTAGTCAAACCAATGTCATGATGATAGTTCTGATTGAAGTTTGAAGTCCAATCCTTTCCTGCGGATCACTGCAGCTTCTATTCCTAGATCCAGATTTGTTTATTATTCCAACTCTACCACTGTAACGACCCAAAAATCAAGGGTAAAAATTTCATTTTTGATTAGCTAAAACACATTTCCATAAACCACGAAATCCAAATACAATTGTTTTCAAAACTCATATCAATTACAATTGTATTTCAAAACATCAGAGTGTCCCATAAAAATGCATGAGAGAGTGCACACTACGCCATCAAGCCTTTCCCTTTCCCTTGGGCTCAGATGTACCTGAAACAAATCCACAAACTTTAAGCTAATGCTTAGTGAGTTCCCCACAGCATACCCCACACACAATCCACGTAACACATAACATATTAGCTATTAAAGCTACATATATACTACATAAGCAATGCATACAACAATAAGGATGTTGAGGGCTCATCACAGGGTCTTACTCCAGGATGCCATGGGCTCCCTACATGGTCTTACACCTAAGTGCCATGGGCTCCCCCATGGTCTTCGATAGGAAAGCCATGGGCTCTCCACATGGTCTTACATCCAAGTGCCATGAGCTCTCCCATGGTCTTCCATACATACATACCATATATATCACTCGCATGCTTCCTAGCTCAACAAACTATCATACCACATAATACAACTATAGCTAGGATGCCAAATATCATAAAATGGGCCGACCTTGGTGCCTTAGACCCATTGGTATGGTGAGGAGACTCACATCTCACGAATGTTGTGCTGATAAGCTAGAATCAGATATGTCCAACGTGCTACTCCAACTCAACTGCCTATAATCATTAAATGATTAACTTGTCATGGTCCCATAATTACCCTCAAAGTCAACCCTGGTCAAAGTCAAGGTCAACAGTCCATGTTGACCTCAACTCGTCGAGTGCATCTAGCAACTCGTCGAGTGCATCTAGCAACTCGTCGAGTTCCTACAGAGTCCAGAACACCTGAACAAACCCTAGCCAACTCGCCGAGTTGGTTCGTCAACTCGACGAGTTCACTTGATATCCAATCGACGGAGAAACCCGATCCGACTCGTCGAGTCCCCCTCCCTGTTTGCTTATTATGATAATCCATCGAATGTAGGGACTCCAGGGCTTAGACCTGAAACCCTAAGGTGTCTAGAAGGATAAAGTTTCCAACTTTACCTTCCAGAACCACTCAAAATGCTCTAAGGCCTTTATCAAGGTTGGAAAGCTCTAAAGCTTAGCCATTTGGTCCAAGACTCTAGGGATCTGGAATCCCTCCTTTCCAGAATAGTTTCTAGTCCCCAAAACGTTCCAAAGATGGAGGCTTTATGGACATCCATGTCCAATGCATGTCCTTAAGTCAAAATGGCCAAAAGGGGGAAAAATACACTAAAAACCCTTGCATGGCATCCTTGCATGACCAAAAGCTAGATCTAGCCCACCTTGGGACTATTTTGCCCTGAAGATCCATAAAGTTGCAACCTTTATGAATCCCATGCATGAAATCAACAAGAATAATGGGAAATGAAGGGTAAACTCAAGATCTAGCCATTTTCAAAGATAAAAATCAAGTCTTGAAGACTTACAACAGTCCACAAGATGATCAAGCTCAAGAGTGAGGGCTTGGTTTGCTGGCTCTCCTCCTTCTTCTCACTATCTCCTTCTTCATAAGCTCCGCAAGTCACTCTTAGCTCACAAAATGGAAGAGAATGGGGATTAGGGTTTAACACAGACGTTTTAGGGTTTGGAGGCTGATTAAAGGTCAGCCTCAAGGTCCTTAAGGAGATTATATAGGGTGCAAACCCTAAAAATTAGGGTTTCTATTTCCAGCTCCTACTCGTCGAGTCGGGCCTTCCGACTCGTCGAGTAGGACCGGACTTCCGCGTCCTCTTGATAGCATCCACTCGACGAGTAGGGGCTCCCAACTCGTCGAGTCCCAGTATCAAAACCCTAAAATTTTGAAAATTACATTAATACCTGGAACAGGTGTTACAACCACATGATGTTTTCATGTTTTTATCACTGTATTTGTATCGTTGAATCACAATATCATATTATCACTGTATTTGTATCTTCGTTGTTTGTATCACTTGTTCCAACGATACAAATACAGTGATAAAGAACTATGTATTTCAGCCTTTTATCACTGTATTTGTATCCCTCATCATTTGCGAGCATTTAGGGAGAGATTGTTGGAGCATGGAAATGCTCTATAAATTATGAGTGATAAGTTAGGTTATTTTATTCCTTTTTATTGTATTTTAATTATCTCTCTCCATAAATAGAGAGGAAGTGGTCATTAGTTAAGTGTGCACCTAAAATGTAGTCTTTTGTTTTAGTCAGAGAGAAACTCTCGGTTGGGATCTCTCCCACCGAAGTGTTCTTCATTTTCATATTATAACATCTTTTTCTATTAATATCATTGGATTACTCATCTTATCGTGTTCTTTATATTTTTGTTATCATTGAATCACAAGATCATATTATTCTGCACCTAGTCGATCGTGTCCAAATGGGTTCCTACAATATGATCTAAATGAGATGATTCAAAATATTTATGATTCTTAATTATATCTTTTATGATTCAAAATTAAATGATTGAAATATATAATGATCCAAGATTTGTTATTTGAACAAAAACTTTATTTAATTAAATATATTATTGATCCAAAATCATATATTTCAAAAATAATATGATCCAAAATAAATAATTTGATTCAAAATTTTATAATCCAAAAATAATATAATTCTAAAATAGTATGAACGAAAAATATTATGACACATATTATTTTTATTATTTAAAACTCTTATAATTGTTAAATATTAAAAGCTCAAACAATCTTTTGTTTAAAAACATAAAAACAGAGAAAAAAAACAAAAGTAAACAAAACATCATTAACTTCAAATATGTAGTAAATATATTAAAAAATAAAAAAAACATAAAAAAAAATAATTTTTTTTAAAAATAAAAAAATTGAAAAAAAAACAAAAAGTAAAATAAAAGAAAAGGAAAAATAAAATTAATAACGTTAAAACCAAGAATATAAATGTTTAACTTTTTTTTTAAATAAATAAATAATAAACGAAAATAAATAATAAAACCCTTTTAAATGACTTTCCATTGACATTTTCCGCACGTGATTAATATTTTCGAATCCGTATATATATATATATATATATATATATATATATATATATATATATATATATATATATATATATATATATATATATATATATATATATATATATATATATATATACTTTTCAATTCTAAAATGTTAGAATTTGTCGGCATCTACATGGAATTTTTATGACAATATTAGAAAGCTTTAATTAATTCATTTTAAGGAGAATTTCGTATTTATCATTGATAACTTTGGAAATTACTTTTATATCGGGGAAATTTTATACCACACACAAATATATATATATATATATATATATATATATATATATATATATATATATATATATATATATATATATATATATATAGCCGTTACCCGCGTCAAGCGACGAGTGCAAATAGATTTTTTCATAAATTAGTTTCTAGAGGCGATTAATTTTTTTTTGCAAAGCGGTGAGCGGCCAATAGTTTCTTAGTGGCTGCTGGGAAAACAGGTGGGGTGATATTATTAATTATAAAAATATACAGACTGGACTTGATATTCATGGAAATCTCCTGGGACCATTTTTGAAGATTTTTTCTTTTGTATCTTTATTTTGTCCATAAACCCTTTGTTGATATTAATTGTATATTTCTTCTTTAACACAACCTAAAAAAATAATTTGTTCAACAATTGCACATGTTTATCAGTAATGCAAGTAAAAAAAAATCATTATCATAAATTATGCATCTCAGTTTACTCAATTTAAGTTATTTTTTTTAGTCACACACATACCAGTAACACGTCTATGCAATTATTAGTAACACGTCTATGCAATTATTATTCCTTACAGTTAACTCAAAATGGATAAATCCAAGAAATAGAAGCAACCATTTATAAGGCAAAAAATCCAACAAAAGAAAACACAAACATGGTCACAAAGATAGATTCACACACCTAAAATGACTATTTTACCCTTCTCTAAATTTTTTTTCATTATTTCATTAAACATACTAACATGGTTAGGCGCCCTAAGTAAATATACATGAAAGGATGAAGAAGAAGAGTAAAAATTACATAGATCGCCCCGTAGTAGTCCAAAAACTACAGATTTTGTCGTCATCCTTCAATTTTAACCTTTTGCGTATGTATGCTTGAATTGATCGGTGACTGAAATCAATCACAAATTGACGATAATACCCTTTACATGTATAAACATCAAATAAATTCAATATATGACGCAATTCAAAACCTTTGTTTCATAAAGCATTTCACAACCCACTCAAAAAAACCTTTGAATTTCTTGTAGTAAATGACTTATTTCAAAACATTTCATACTAAATCTCATATTTCTGTCAAGAAAAATGATAACAGTACAATCACAATCATGTAAAGAAAAATCTCATTTCTGTCCCATTTTATTAAAACAAACATGAAGATCTGTCAACTAATTTGTAAAAATTTACAAAACACACCTAATTTTTACCCCTGAATATATAACAAAAAAATAATAATAATATGAAATGCTAATTTGCCCCTAGAGTGAATAAAACTCCTAACCTGGTGTTAAACTAAGAAAATAACATGCAAACACACACACAAATTCCATTTTTAGCAAAGAAAAGTAGGTCATGAAGGCAAGTTTTTTGTCTTTTGAAAAAAAAGTAGGTCAATAAGACAATTTTTTTAAATGGCAAAAAAAAAATCATTTTTTCACTAAATCTGTAAAAATCAAAAACAAAAGTCAAAGTGCAATGATGTTAACATGCAAAAACAGAATTAACATAACCATTTCTCTTACAATATCCAACAGAAATAAGCATTTAGGCATGTACTTGTTTGTCAACCTGCTTCATGTTCGTGAATATATCCCAAATTGGACTTGACTATATTATCAATGAAGAAATATTACAATAATAATAAAAAATGGTAACAAATTTAATCAAAATAACATGTTGACAGTACAGATGCACACATCATGCAATTGAGATGAAAGTGAAGGTATTTCTATGATTTTGGGGTAAACGTTAGGTTGGAAAATCTGAAAAATTCAAAATCTTTCTTTAAGAGAACCAACATGTTCATCTTTCTCCAGGAAATTTGCTTCTCGATTTGATTCACTATTCCTAGATGACTCTATATATATTATTCGGATGGAATTCTTATTATTGCAATATTCAAGGGCCAAAAACAGGGGTTCACAACATGCAAATGGTAAAAGAAATATATCTCAAAAAGGTCACCAATGTTAACAAAAAGGACATCGGGGTTGGGTTTTACTGCCACCCATTTGGAATCTTTTATTAGTTGAAGCCCACTAACATGTTCATCTTGCATTGCACCAGCATATTCCTGCATCATTTCCCTGTGCATTACAAATTCATAAAACTAAAGATTTGAAAGCTGGCACATAAGAATGAAAAGGTTTACATGTTTACCTGTCCAGCTGGCACCTAAGCATCCCCTGTTAGCTTAACTGCTTCTACATATTCATAAAACTAAAGATTTGAAAGCTCTTTCATGCTGCCTTCTTCTTTCCACCGACCAAATTTACGCCTTAATTGAATCAGTTCTGAAGTGTAAAGCCCATGTGAACCAACGTACAATGCTAAAAAAGTATTTATAATTTAGTAAGATAAATTATAAAATAAGATAATGAATAAAATAAAATGGATACCATTTAATGGATCTTTGTTTGTTGGAAGCTCAATTCGGTTAAATGTTGTGGATCCGGATAAAGGTTGACGATTTTTAGCATGGGTAAGTGTAAGATTAATCAACTGGCCAACATCTTTAAGCACCTGTAAAATGTTTTATAAAAACTATATATTTTGACAAAAAGTCAAAAATACCGCTCTTGTTTTACCCTATTTTAGAATTTTAGTAATCTGACCTACATGGGTATCTTTCCTTTTCCAATTGACTTGGCAAGATCAAGCATAATGCTGTCAAGCATAATGTTGTCTGTGCTACGATTACCACGAACGTGTCCTTTTCTCAAGCTTAGCTGGCACACAGATCAAATCTTTAGGAGGGTATTACTGGAAATCTTTTGTACTAAGCCACCAACTACAATCTTGACTGCAAAATGAAAATCTAACATGAATCCAATCGAGAGAATGATAATATTCCTAATAAGAAAACATAATGTTGATGGATTAGCAGTTGAAGAGTGACAATAGAATATAAACTTGCTCACAAATGTGACAAAAGGTACACAAGATATAAGGTTTACTTCGAGTTCTGAAGTTTAATGGAGGCTTTTCTTTTCTTAGAAACTGGTTCTTCATCTTGCGACTGTTCTTCATCAGCTTCCACTTCATCAACCAAATTTTCTGCATCAGGTATTGCCCCATCTTTCTTTTTTATACTAAAATAACAAAAAGTAATGCATAGTTGTTAAACATATGATTACATATTTACTGGAGGATGGTTAATATAAAACTAATAATTTTAACTACCAGAAAAGTTCATTATCTTTCAAGATTTCAGTTGACTCGGTAGGTGGCAACACAAAGCCATCCATCTGCAAGGAAATAAACAACCAAGTATGATGAAAATAAGATAGCAAACACTAAACTTTACTTACTTTACGCATCAACTCAGCACTTAACAGATTGAGTATTGATAGCAACCGGTGATTAAAAAGTACCAACCTGCAAAACTTAGCAATAAACTTAAGCAACAACTCATCAACACCCAAAAGGGCGATTTACACAAAATTTACATTTGGAAGAAGAATAACCCTTGTCTGACTAACGATTTAGAAAAAACTTAGGGTTTTAGGACATAAATTACGGCATAAGAATAGAGAATAGAAAGATACAGATTGGAGAGGAGATTGTTTGATGTTGTAATTTGAGGAGAAGCCAACTTTTGTTGATCCCATCCGATCGTTGTGGTTTGCTAAGAATCGAACGAAATGGTGGACGGTGACCCGCTAATAGGTTGTAGCGACGACCAATGGCGGTGTATCCGGTGGCGTGGTGGTAGATGTTCCAGTAAAATCTGTATTTGTTCTCTGGTTTTGGCCTCAAAAGCAGAGCAAACGCCTGAAAAATTGTTAACACCAGTTTCAATTCTACACAAGATTGACAAGAAATTATGAAAAATGTGATCGATTTTTGCATACCTAAATGGTTCCTAGGGAAAAAAGTGCGATTCCGATGTTGCGGTGAGTGTTGTATTCGATTCCGACGGAGTCGCTGCCGAGTTTCAGTCCGGTGACCCATCCGGCTACTCCGACGACATAGGCGGAAGCCTGGCAGGTGACGTGGATGTAGAACCAGGCTGGGTTAGCCGACTTGAAGACTTTCAGATATCTCGCAGCCATGGCTCCCATTGGCATCATTACTCCCCAACTTACAGCGTTCAACACTCCGTGAGTCTGTCAAATTGTTAAATGTCAAAACCAAATCCATAATTTAGATCTCGATCATCAACAAAAAAAAAGAAGGAAAAAGTTTAATCGACTAAATATAAAAAACTTACGTTTCTCCTTCCTAATAGATTCTGAAGCGATTAGGAAGGAGAGGCAAAGAAGAGGGTTCGATTTCTTTCTGATGGCGGCTGTTGTGTCTAGTGTTGTGTGTAGAGAAGATTAGGGTAACATAGAAGGTAATACCGTGTATACGTATATCCGATGTGATTATGAGCTTATTATTATTGTACATCAGGTAATAGGTATTGTACCTCTTAATTTTCAAGAAACATGCAATATGTTTAATAATATAGTAAAGATATATATATATATATATATATATATATATATATATATATATATATATATATATATATATATATATATACATATATAGGAAAGATCATTTGAGATCTCATCTATTCCCGAGAACTTGAGAACTACAAGTGAACCACTAGATCAAAAATTTTAAGGGCTCTGATTTTTACGGCAATCTCGTAATTAACAGAAGCTTGAAAGGTGTATACGGGCTTTTAACAAAAATCGTGAGGGTAAACTGGGAATGAGATTTTCACATCCCTAAAACTCATTCTCTCTCTCTCTCTCTCTCTCTCTCTCTCTCTCTCTCTCTCTCTCTTTCTCTCATCTCTCTCACGTACGTCCAATCATCCTCACCGTCTCCCTCCACTCTCCGGCCACGATGATTGCTCCATCTTTGCCTCTGTTAGTGGTGATAGTATCCCCGCCGAATCCAGAGGATTGTACATCAACCAGCGACCACCACCTGCATCGACATATCACTTTCTTCATCGTCTCCTTCTCGGCTTTAGACAACGATCCACAGTCGATCCATATTTCATAGTCATTATAAGCGATTGATGTTGAATATGAAATCCTCTAATGATTTAGGCTTCATTCTCGTCGATCATGAACAATTTTGTAAGTATTTATTTTATTTGCATTTTGAATCTGAAATCCTTCGTAAATCTCTCTCTCAAGTACGTCCTCCTCACTTCCTCACCTCTCCAATGAAGTTAGGGTTTCTTCATCTGTGATTTTCTGGTGATTGAAATTGGACTTATGAATCTGTTTTACCATGTCGTTCCCTAAAATCCTACAGAAATAGGCGTGAGTTTGACCATGTCGTTCAGTTAGGGTTTAGAAACCAACAAAAATAATATCAAATTAGAGTTTCAAATCCTTCAGCGGCTTGCCAATAAACGGTAACATAAAAAAGAGATTGATTTTATTCGTTCTGTTGATGTGGACATGTAATTGATTTTAGTTATATCTCTCACAAATCACAATTCCACACTAAAATATACCATCAGTATGCATTTGGTAATCAAAAAATGTTGTATATGAAACAATATTTTATGTATCAGACAATATTTGACTCATAGATCTTTTATCAATTAGCATGATCTCTGTTTCATTAATGCTTTTACAACTATTTTGCTGCTGAATTTTGCTCTGATTTGAGGTTGTTTGGCATCTTGTTTCTATTATCTTTGGTGCTATCTACTATTCATTTTGTATCAAACACAACATGTAGCTAACGATTATTAATAAATGTGATTGTAATATTCCTAGATCCTTTTTTCAGTGTGCTACATTTGTGGGAACTGTGACCTACATGTCACGTGAAAGAATCAGAAATGAAAGTTATTCATATCCAGCTGATATCTGGAGCCTTGGTCTTGCTCTTTTTGAGTATGGCACTGGTGAATTTCCTTATACAACAAATGAAGGACATGTTAATCTTATGTTACAGGTAATTTTATCAACTGCAGTATATTGGTTTTTTCTTTTATTCTTGCTGATATATAAATTTTTATTTCTCACATCTTAATAGATCCTGGAAGATCCATCTCCATCACCACCAAAAGACATTTTTTCTCTAGAGTTTTCTAATATTATGCATATTTATAGATACACACATGTTTTTTGATTTCATTCATATCCATAGACACTGGATTACTGCAGAACATACAATCCTATAACAGTTGCATTGTTTATTGGATTTAGTTATTTGGGGCAATGGAGGATATCAATGGTCAAAGAAAATGGAGAAAAGTTGCTTATGGAGGTATGCAGACTGGTTTTGATGAGAATCACACATACAACATTTTCCTTCAAAAAATGGTGATGAATGCTAATGTTGTCAAAAGATACATGCTTAAGGTGATGCTAGACTCCGTTTCAAATTTTCAGTATCTTTACATCTTTAACTATTAGCTTGTAAAAGATCATAGTATTTTGTTATGTTTGTTTGATTTAAAGTTACAATGAGGATAACAAAAGAAGAACTTAAGGTAACAAACGACTTACATTTATTATTGATGCAATTACTTGTTGTGTTTGTTTGATTTAAATTTAATTAGAAGCTATGTATGTATTTTGTTGAAGGATGTGGCTTTTATGATTGATGGATAGGCTCTTGAAATTGCACTCAATTATTACCGGAAAGCATTCACATAGTTGGAAATATTATCATGGACAACTATATGATGTTGGATTACACCATCCTAGAAGGTACAGATACAACTATCTACACTTTATTTATTCTGTGATTGCAATTTATAGACCAAATATGTATGTCTAAAGTATCTTTACATCTTTAACTATTAGTTATTTATGATTCAAAGCCAAAATGCAGGTACTTTTCAAGTTGACTAAAAAGTTTCATTTCTTCAAAAATAATTAAAAAAAGTTACTAAAAATTGTTCCTTTTTTATTGATTAATTGTTGTTCTTGAATCACATGTAATTCCTTTACAGTAACCTAGACAGTTAGTTAAATTACATGTCCGATCGATAAAAATCATATGTAATTCACATATGAATCATATGTAATTCACATATGAATTACATGTGATTCACATATGAATCACATGTGATTCACATATAAATCACATGTGATTCACAAGTGAATCACATATAAATCACATGTGATTCATATATAAATCACATGTAATTCACATATGAATAACATGTAATTCACAAGCGAATCACATATGAATTACATGTGATTCACATATAAATCACATGTGATTCACATATAAATCACACGTAATTTGCATATGAATCACACGTAATTCACAAGTGACACATATGAATTACATGTGATTCACATACAAATCACATGTGATTCACATATAAATCAAATGTAACTCACATATGAATCACATGTAATTCACAAGTGAATCACATATGAATGACATGTGATTAACATATAAATCACATGTGATTCACATATAAATCACATGTAATTCACATATGAATCACATGTGATTCACATATAAATCACATGTGATTCACATATGAATCACATGTGATTCACATATAAATCACATGTGATTCACATATAAATCACATGTGATTCACATATAAATCACATGTGATTCACATATAAATCACATGTGATTCACATATAAATCACATGTGATTCACATATAAATCACATGTGATTCACATATAAATCACATGTAATTCACATATGAATCACATGTAATTCATATGTAAGTCACGAGTGAATCACATATAAATTACGTCTATATGCACACATGCATTTTGTGTGAGTGTTATTCGTTTTTATTTTCTTGTGAATTTCACATTTAAATAAAGGTACAATCACATATGAATATCACAATATATATAATCGCATGTAAATCTTAAATGATATATACATATGCATTTTTGTGAGTGTTCTTGCATTAATCATTTTTTTCTTGTATATTTGAAAGAATTTGTGGAAAATTTTGAAGATGTAAAAAGTGATAAATTGAAGATAATATGCAAATTTTGATATGAAGAAATGATAACACTGTGAATCTTTGAAACATTTTTTATTTTTTATATTTTATTTTGTATCAAATGAAATACTTGTACTATTATGTTTATAGATTGATTAATAAAATAAGATTTTTTATGATTTACTTACAAATATTATAGTATAAGAAATATGCATATATGCATTTGAAAAAATAAGCATATATGCACCTAAAACGATTATATTTTTTTTGTTAAAAAAATTAGAGTTTTTTTTTTAAATTTTCTATTTTTTTTTAAAAATTTAATGATTTTTCAAAATTTACTTTTAAGAAAAATGTAGGTTTTTTTTTAAAAAAAATGGAGTTTTTTTTTTTTTGTAAAAACATTGCAGTTTTTTTTAAAATATTTCAGTTATAAAAAAATTCAGTTTTTTTTTTAAATTGCAGTTTTTCAATATTTTTTTAAAAAATTAATGTTTTTTGAAAAAAAATTAAAAAATCTCCATTTATTTAAAAAAACGAAAATTATATAAAAAAAAATCTGAAATTTGATTTATTATGTTAATTTTTATAATTTTTTATTAATATTTCCAATAACACAAAAAATTAAATATTAAATGAGATCGGTAAGATTACGATCATGTACTTAATGCGTTAATTTTGATCTAACGCTCCACCTTTAGTTCTCGGGTTTTCGGGAACTATGAGTTCTCAACCGATTTCATCCCTATATATATATATATATATATATATATATATATATATATATATATATATATATATATATATATATATATATATATATAATGTGGATCCGGTGAAGACTTAAAAAATGGTGCGGACTACAAGGATAATTCTCCACCATCCACTTTGTCAATGACACAAACAACAAACTCACTACTTGGACGTGACACGTTCTCATGCGACACACGTCTATATAGGGGAGCGTTCAATCAAGAACATTTTTTATTGCGAGAACATGTGAGAACAAACTTGGAGTACATAATTTTTTTAATTAAAATTATAAAATAACATTTATATAAATAAAAAAATAGTTAAAAGAATTAAAATACTTATTAACCAACACCACCCACCACTGTAACAACCGGTTATTTCGGGTCAATAAAAGTTAAAGCAGTCAATAAAAGTCAAACCAATCAATAAAAGTCAAACACGTCAAATTATAAATCAAATAATTAAATAGTTAAAGATTTAATTTCAATAATTACTGATTTATACCCCACTTAAAGTGTTTTCGGTATTTTGAATCAAATTCCATACCAAAACCGAAAACACCAATTGAGAAACAATTGGAATCGAAATCAAGGGCTAGACCGAAATCGTGCGAGGTCCCCACCTTCGGACCGCAAACCCCTAGACTGCGAACCCTTGCGAGACTGAGAACATAGACCGAAATCAGGGGATTTCGGTGGGGTTTAGACCGAAAAGACTCCCTTTTTTGGTTGGACATTTAGACCGAAATCAAGGACTTCGGTTGAAAGGATAGGCCGAAATCTCATTTTTAGACGGTGGCACACAATTCCAGAGGATAAATTACATCTTGCAATGCACATGTCACATCAATTTATCCCCATATTTATATGCCCAAGCCGAAAACTCACTTCGTAAATCACATTTACATCCAAAAGCCTTCATGTTTTGCTCTCAAAACTTATACAAAAATCATCAAATCTTCATATCCTTGCCCAGATTATCTTCATATCTCCATAATTTCCTCAAGAACATCATCCAAAATCCCAAGAACATTCATATCACCTTCAAATCTTCAAACATTTCTAAGGATTTATTGTAAGTATTTCTTAAATAATGTAGTGTTGTCTAACGCTTTAAAACGTTAGTTACCTAATTTACACATATATTACGTGTTTGAATAATATTAGGATACGAATATTTACACGAGATCTAAACTGAGGATCATCGTTATCACTTCACTATCCAACCAAGAGCACACATTCGAGGTGAGTTCATACCCCTACGTTTTCATGAATTTTCTATGTTTTAGGGGGGGGGGGGGGGTGGAATACAAGTAAAACACAAGGAATCTTGTGTTAATATCTAAACTATTTCAACTGTTGTTTTTTGCCTATATATATATATATATATATATATATATATATATATATATATATATATATATAGAGAGAGAGAGGAAGGATCTTTTTGGTAAATGCAAAATACATGCATATACATTGATATCAAGTAATTTAAATGGTAGACTTTGGTTGTTATTATTTCTTTAAGTATTTGTTTTTTTAACATCTTATTAGATTTGATTAAATTGTTAAACGAATACTTGATATCTCAAATATTATTGAGTAAAAAATCACAATGTTCAAAGTTTAGCACGACATACTTATTTCATTACATTTATTTTTAGGTGTCATTAAAAAATTTAAAAAAATCGGGTAATACCCGAATTACCCTTACCCGACCCATTACCCGAATTACCCAAACCCGAATTACCCGAATTTAATTTGGGTAGGGTAACGGGTAATTTTTTTTATATGAACGACCCGAATTACCCGAAACCCGAAAATTTTACCTGATCAACACCCCTAGTTAGATCAAAATAATAAAAGGCTAGGATGCTCGGTGGCGTTTTTGTAAATAGTTTGAAAAAAATAGACGGGGGCATCTTAATTATTATGAATCAGGGGCATTTTAGTAAATAAATAATTCAGACCCCTCTCTCTCTCTTCTCTCTCTCTCTCTCTCTCTCTCATCTCTACTGCTGTCGTCTAATCACCTCGTAGTCGTCGGAGATGACGTCTTCATCGGTGAGGTGGTCGAAGACGGAGACCAGTCGTTTGAACACGGAGGAGCATGACTTCAAAACTAACTTCCGCCGGTCAAAGAATCACCAAAAGTTTGATCTGTCAGCTTGTACACGACATCATTCGATTTTCCGACATGAATGCATCTGAATTACGAAAGCATATCGGATTGAGATCTGGATCTAATCTCAGGTTCCATGCCGACGTTAGCGAGGCTCCGATCCTTCCGAAGAACGTTTCCCCGTATGATTTCAATTGGAGAGGATATAGTGCAGTCACCAATGATGTTAAGAATCAGGTACTCGGATTTAAAACAATCAGTATCCTTCATATGGAAATCTAGTAATATTTATTATTGTTAATGTTATCAATTGCCATGATTACCCAATTTTATGGATTTTTGTTCTACAGTAGTACAGGGAATGTTGTCTTGAACTGAAAGAGGCGATTTGAAGTCTCTGTATCTTGGAGATTTTATTTAGCTCATCCAACTGCAGATGACTTTTTTTTGGTAAGTATGTTTGATCTTTTTGTTTTTTTTCCCTTTATTTAAGCCTTATATTGATAATGTTTTGATGAATTACAAGAAATCTTAGTAATATATTTGTTAATTTGATTATTACCAGATGATTATTACACTTTTTTTATCGACAGATTCATCGGCTATTAGTGTAATAATTTAATTGATTGTTGGCATGTCTGAAAATATGATAACAGAAGAATAAGTAACAATAATAGTCTTAAAAAGGGATGAAGTGTAGTTGATTTGGTTTTTTTGAATGATAGGATCCTGGAAATTCAGTGATGATTGTGTGTGATGAAAAGCTGAAGGAAGTATTTGGATGTGAGAGCATTTCAGCAATGGGAATACCAGAGTTGTTGGTTAAACACCATTTACTCGAGCAATAGTCTTGTCTTCTCAACTTACATGGATATTATGCAAACAGGAATTGAGGAATTGAGCGTCTGACATATGATGTGAAGAAAGAAAGTAGTAGTAGTAGTAAAAGTTTTTTAAGTTTGTTTTTACGGTTGTGTGAGTGCTGCTGACATTGTAATGGTAGTGTGTATAATGATGTTGGAAATTGTTTTTATGTAAAACTAAACCCAACAAATGTTTTTCTTGTTGATGTTATTGTGATGTTTAGCTGTTGTTTACCTTTATCCTTTTGTAAATGCATAACCATTGTATGCTAATGATCTATTTACTAATGTTTTCACTATGATTAAAGGCAATCTTCAGGTTTCATTTCAGCTGTTAGCAATTGCAATTGATTATGTTCTTTTTATCGTTTATGTTTTCATTAATCATATGATTAAAGGAGATGTTCAGATTCATTGGCAATGATCTTTACTAAAATTGCTATGATCTTCAGGTTTGTTAATATGTATTTTGATTATTGAAATCATTATATTAGAAATTTGATTCAGGTTTCATAAACATTAGGACAAAAGCTTGTGAGGTGTTTCAGAGAGAAGATTGTCTAAATGAGATTATATAGGTATGTTGATGGTTTTATTATATTGTATATGTTTTATTAGATGATAATTATATATGTATATGAACATTTGATGGTGGTAGTTTGGTGGTTAAATAAGATGTAATTCACATATGAATTACATGTGATTTACATGTAAATTCACAAGTAATTCACTTGTAATTTACATGTGAATCACATGTAATTCATATGTGATTCACTTGTGATTTACATATGAATTACATGTGATTCACATGTAAGTAAGATGCAATTCACATGTAAATCACAAGTGAATCACATATGAATCACATGTAAATAAGATGTAATTCACATGTAATAAGATGTGATTCACATGTAAATCACAAGTGAATCACAAGTGAATCACATATGAATTACGTGTGATTCACATATAAATTACAAGTGAATTACTTGTGAATTTACATGTAAATCACATGTAATTCACATGTAAATCACATGTAATTCACATATGAATTACATATAATTCACATATATTTCACTTTGTAATTCACATGTAAATCACAAATGTATTTACATATGAAAAAATGTATTCACGTGTAAATCATTAGTAAATCACATGTAATTCAGATATGAATCACATGTAATTCATATGTAAATCACATGAATTTTTGTGAGTGTTTTTGAATTAATCAATTGTTTTTTTTAATTTTCTTTTACATTTGGAAGGAAGTTGTGGTTAATATTTGAAGAGTTGAAAAATGATAAATTGAAAAAAATATGGAAATATTGATGTGAAGATATGAGAATTATATTATTATTTCAATACATCTTAGAATCCCTTATACTCAATACCTAACACACATTAAAAGAAATCATATGAATTACAAAGTTTTTCTAATATATATTGTGTTATCATCATCTTGAAAATTGCTAATACATTTGTGATTTACATGTGAATTACAAAGTGAAATATATGTGAATTACATGTAACTCATATGTGAATTACATATACAAAAAAACATCCAGACTTCCATCTAAAATGAGGACGATAATGATCTAAGTTTCTTCAAAGGTGTATTGGCTGTAGTGTGAGATAGAAGATGACAATTGTAGATTGTTATACAACCAAATGTTGATAATCACAATCATGTTTAGCCTAAAACTAGTATATAATTAAAAGTCCAACAAAAACACACAAACATTGATGGCAGAGACCTGTAATGCAATTTAAATCAATTTTGTACATTGAACCATGAACCGAATCCAACTTACTTGTATTTATATTGTGTTATCATCATCTTGAAAATTGCTAATACATTTGTGATTTACATGTGAATTACAAAAGTGAAATATATGTGAATTACATGTAATTCATATGAATTACATATACAAATGGCGAGGGGGACATATGAATTACATGTGAATACATTTTTTCGTATGTAAATACATTTGTGATTTACGTGTGAATTACAAAGTGAAATATATGTGAATTGAAAGCATATCAATTCACCACTACCGAACGGGGTATAAGGGATTCTAATATGTATTGAAATAATAGTATGATTTCTTTTAATGTGTGTTAGGTATTGGGGAGGTTACTAAGGAAATATTGATGTGGTTAAATAAGATGTAATTCACATATGAATTACATGTGATTCATATGTAAATGACAAGTGAATCACATGTAAATCACAAGTGAATCATATGTGATTCACATGTAAATCACAAGTGAATTACTTGTGAATTTACATGTAAATCACATGTAATTCACATGTAAATCACATGTAATTCACATATGAATTAGATGTAATTCACATATATTTCACTTTTGTAATCCACATGTAAATCACAAATGTATTAGCAATTTTCAAGATGATGATAACACAATATATATTAGCAAAACTTGCATAATTTACCAAAAGTTGTTAAACTTAGTCATTATAGTGTTTTACAAAATAAAGTGCATACTAAAATTTTTGCCAAAATAGCCCATATAATTAATTAAATCCTAACATTCTACTGGATAACAAGAGCTTTGTTTTTAGACATTCCTATTCCTTTTTTTTCTTTTACAATTTTTTTAACTTGTTCTCAGTGATCCTTTCAGAAGTTTTTCTAGTTCTGATCATTTTAGAAGTTTTTCTAGATCTTCCATCCTTTGTCTTATGGACCTCATCTGTGTAATCCACATGCTCTTTGTTATCGACCTCATTATCTTCCTTCTTTTCTTCTTCACCAATTCCTTTTTCTGACATAGTCTAGTATAGAAAAAAATAGATGTTAGTTATGTTATTAGAATTTAAAATTTACTCTGAACTTTAAAAATATACCTTTGGGATTTCTTTTGATTTATGAAAGAAGTCATCAAATTCCTTAAGTTGTTCTTTGGTGATATTAAGAATCGAAATGATATCTTGCTCACTGTAATTTGATTGTCTCAAGTCATTCAGAAGTTTACGAAGTCTTTCTCCTTCAATGCTATGCTCGACCTGAACACATGCTTTTGGAAGATGTTGATTTTCCAAAGTTGTTTGAACTTTTTGAGTAATTTCCAAATTGTCAGGTTCTCCATCTAATTGTGATTTACATATAATTCATGAGTAAATAACATGTAATTCACATATGATTTACATGTGATTCACATGTAAATCACAAGTGCATTACATGTGAACTCATATGTGAATTAGATGTGATTTACATGTGAATTACATGTAATTCACAAATGAATTATATGTGATTTACATGTGAATCACATGTAATTCACATGTGATTCACATGTAAATCACAAGTGTATTACATGTGAATTCATATGTTAATTACATGTGATTTACATGTGAATTACATGTGATACACATGTAAATCACAAGTGTATTACATGTGAATTCATATGTGAATTACATGTGATTTACATGTAATTCACAAATGAATTATATGTGATTTACATGTGAATCACATGTAATTAAGATATGAATCAAATGTGATTCACATGTAAATCACAAGTGTACTACATGTAAATTCATATGTGAATTACATGTGATTTATATGTTAATTACATGTGAATATGTGATACACATGTAAATCACAAGTGTATTACATGTGAATTCATATGTGAATTACATGTGATTTACATGTAATTCACAAATGAATTATATGTGATTTACATGTGAATCACATGTAATTCACATATAAATCACATGTGATTCACATGTAAATCACAAGTGTATTACATGTGAATTCATATGTGATTTACATGTGAATTACATGTGATTTACATGTAAAGCACATACAATTCACATATGAATTACATAATTCACATGTAAATAACATGTAAATCACATATGTATTACATGTGATTTATATGTAATTCACATGTAAATCAAATGTAATTCACATGTAAATCATGAGTAAATCACATGTACTACATCTTTGTCAAGAACAGGTTCCTAGAAATTGAAAGTGTAGCTTGGCCTGAACTGGAGACAACTGATATATCTTCTAATTCATGTATAAATCACATGAATTTTTAATGAATCAACTATGAATAACATATGATTTATATATGATTTATATATGAATATGTGATTCATATATTATTCATATGTGATTTTAATATGAATATCAATACCATACGTTTATTATTAATAAAATTATGAATCATTACCTGCTAAAAAATTTATCTCGCTTTGCAGATCTTCAATTATTCTTCCTGAATCCATTAAATTGCTGAAAAAAATCTCAATTTACATTCAATAAAACAACGTATTAGAAATCCGAATGCTACTGTACTTAAATATACAAATAAAACGTAAAATATTCGACAATCTGTTTTTCTTTCATTGATATAATCGTAATGAATGAATCGTATGAATTTAAGATAACATGCTAACCTCGAAAGAAATCAATGACGAATCGTATGAATTTTGCTTTGTAATCGATCTCGAATTTGCGTTAACAACTATTTCAATGACGAAATCAATGACGAAAGAAATCAATGACGAAATAAATTATGAATTTAAGATAACAACTATTCGATCGATGTAGATTTGTTATGATTTCGTCGTTGATTTTGATAATTTTGAAGGTTAGAATATGATATTTTGGAAAGAAAATCGTACAGATGTTGTAATACTCAAATAAAACGTAAAAGACAATCTTACCCTTATGATCTTAAATCCAATCCAACGGTCCACTTTTAGTTCTCGGGTTCTCGGGAAACTATGAGTTCTCAACCGATCTCAACCCTATATATATATATATATATATATATATATATATATATATATATATATATATATATATATATATATATATATATATATATATATATATATGTAATTAAGATTCTACAGGCTTAGAATTTGTGATTTCGCCTTAACTCCTGTTCCTTGTTTGGTTGTGGGCTTAGGGTAGAATCATTTATTCGACTGTCTTTTCAATCTTAATTATATATGCCTTATATATATAACTATAAAATTTAATTCATTAAAACTTTAACCCTTTTGTAACACGTTGAGCAAAAAGAATATTTTCACAACTTATTTTATTACCGTTTGTACAAAAATGTTAAATTTCACGAAATATCGTTATCTCAGATTTACGAATATAAACATACAAAGTTGTTAAAAATACAAAGGTTTTCATTTCAATAGAACTTACACTTTAAACTATATTAGGTATAGTTTATGGAACATACATATCATTTTACTAGTCAGGAATACAATACAAAAATAATTATATAAAAGTATAATTATTTACACTACGATTACACTATGAAAGGAGACATACATACGGTTTATTCATTACAAAATGGGTTTTCATTATTCTATACTTAACCGTCAATATAGCTTTGTGAGTCACATCTTCAAGTACTTATCCAAGTACCAATAAAAGTCCTGAATTATAACCAGAGTCTCCTGGAGCGAATGCGTGAAACTTTTGTATAGATATATACGCGACTGACAATCCCGCACCCAAACTGTTAGCTACAGTTAGACCGGAAGGTCTGGGGTGACAAATGTTGTACCAGTTCCAACGCCCGAAGAACGTCGTATCAGGCCATCTTAGGTCATCAAGCATGTTTATAATAACTCACAATTTGGTATTAAACAATACGATTAGTGGACGAGTACATAAATAACTTCAAATAGTTTTATTTAATAATAAAACTACGTTACAATTTTTTACAACATAGCTGGTGGATCCAGGCACTTACATTCACGGAGTTTCATACAAGTACAATTACAGTATACTATTTTCCAGTACAGAGAAACTTACATTTCGGGTGTAGTGGTGTTGATTATAATGGCATGTGCGGAATAAGAAAAGATCTAGTGAATCATCATGTAAACTCAAGAACACAAGGAGTAAATAAATCTGTGTAAGCTCATATTATATCTAGAAAGGATATACAAATGGGTTTGTACAAATTTATCTCTCTAGTCTAACACTCCAAAATGATCTTTTTAAAATATAAGTGTCACTCACTTCCTATTTATAGAATCTTAATTATATATATATATATATATATATATATATATATATATATATATATATATATATATATATATATATATATATATAAAATTAATATAAGGGTAAGCCACATCCAAGCGTGACTTTGCACCCTAACATTCTCCGCCTCAAAGTTAGGATTGGATGTCCAGGCTTCAGTCTCCAACGAGCTAGCGCGATCAAGATCAAACTCCCCCTCGAAGTAACACCGGTCTTCAAATCCGTAAATGAATATCCGACAAACCCGCTTCGAATACCCATCATTCTCCCCCTTTTTATAATAAAAAAAAATGATTATAAAACCCATTAAGGGTGAGAAGAGCCCGAGGAATAAACTTCAGAATATTCCCCTTGATGTGTACCAAAAATGAATCACCAAAAATCTTGCATGGAAAAACAATCACGAAAAAGGCTCAAAAAATTTCCAATTTGTGAAAATTTTTGACTTTTTCGGTGAAAGTTGGAAGATTTTCCAAAAACCAGGTAAAAATCGTCAATAACAGAATTCTGCAAGGACCCGTTGCGCCAAAAACAACTTAAGATGCGAAACACTCCCCCATTTGCGCAACTGGGCATAAAGTGTAAGTTCGCACCAACTGCAGGGACCAAACTTGTAACTTCTTCAAATTCTCAGCTTTATTACCCCAATTTCGAAATAAACTGCAGGGACTCACTTCGAAAATTATGTTTCTTCTCTTCTAAAATGTCGAAAGTAGTCCTAATTTCGAATATGGTTACAAACTGTCAAACCATCGAAAGTTGAAGGGACCAATTCGTAACTTTTATATCTTCTTCCCCACTTCGTTATCAGTCGCTAATAAGGAGTTTTGACCACAACAAAGTCAAAATTGAACCTCCATATCGAACATTCAATCAGTAAATTGACCAAGTATCGAAGCTTCTCCTTCCCTTAGCAAGGGACTCTCGACCTCGAGCTCAACGCAACTTTGTTCAACACCAAGCAAAGGACTATCGTCATCAAGACGTCGAACGACCTGATACACACATCGAACCACCATTTGCTCAACTCGTACGCCTCCAAGACATGAGTTCGACTTCCAAGCGACTCTATGTGCTCTCGATTACCACTATCAAACCCAAAACAACTGCGAATCGTACTAAAAAACTATCACCGTCGAAAGTGAGTTCAATTCCAAGTACACGCGTTTGACTCCAATTCAACAACAATCGAACGTGATTTCGATTGCAACAATGCAACCATTATGGGGTATCAAAAATCGAAACTTACTTCAAATGCTTTCGATTCATAAACACAAATCCATTTGACTCGTTCGATTCCTAACCCATCCATCGATCTGCAAAGCATCAAACTTTTACCAATTGTAAAACCATCATTGCAAGTTCCTGCTTCGTCATCAACTAGCGAACAATCAAAAAAAAATTGTGAATCATCTATAATCAACTGCGAATCGATTTCCAATCAACTTGCGAGACCCAACAAATGTGAATCCAACTTATAATATGCGAAGCTTCAATGGTTCTGAATTGTAGGACTAACAACAAACACCAAGTCCAACACATTAACATTGTGCGTAGCAACAGTCATCATTTCGATTTCACATACCCATAAATTAGTTTCGATTCCCATTGCAATTTCCACTTTCTCAATTCCAATGATTCTTTCGCAATCACAGAAAATCTTTTCAATCCAACCTAATCAATCATTCTATTTTTGACTTTTCCTTCTTTGACCATCGAAATTGTTCATAACACTAAAACAATGAATCTGTGAACAATATCAGATCAAACCCACCAATTCAACAAAAATTATCCTGTTCTTCAATTTCATTCATCCTATTCGTTTCCAGATTACCAAGAACATCGAATTTTGACCTTCAATTTTGACTTCTAGATGCGAACTCATACTCTATCTGCTTTCGATTCCAATGCAAGTATCAAATTCGACATCATCAATCTTCAATTCGAAACTAATCATATTCAAATCAATTTTCGATTGCCAAACTTGTGAATGAACAAATCAGATTGGATTGAATCTGAGAATACAATCATATGATAGAAAGACAAATATGGATTGTATCACCAAAAACACTTGATTCTTGATGTACAACGAGTACAAATCATTTTTAAAACTAACATTGAATCGGATGTACAGATCGAACAAACAGACCGATCATGAACTGCAAGAAAAACTGGAACAAATTCATGAACAGTGACGAATTAAGACATCGATTATTGGTTTATCACGTGCTGGACTCGAATTATATGAACAGTACTCAAGATTTTAATTTGGGCTCAATATTTGGATCTATGAAGTAATGAAAAACATTTTGGGCTCGAATTTTGGATCAAACAAATAAAAATTTGTTTGGGCTTGATCTAAACAAAAGTAATTGGATCAATCAATGGGGTTGAAACGGATTAGATCCAATGAATTAAATCGATCAAAAATTGAAAAACACAAAGTACGAATCAAAATCATGGACATTTTGGAATCCATTTGAGAATTTGTGATACCTTTTTGACGATCCGAGTTCCGTTTGCAACGAACGAATCAAATTTAGAAGATCTCGGTTCTTTTGTTGGAACGAGAAAATCTCCAATTTGAATATTGTACCACTCACTATGCGTGATGTATAACTCGTTCTTCGTGTTCTTTGTGTTTTTCAACGATCCAAGAACATCTTCAAAAGAACCACCAACACTTTTGGGTTTTGACTTCAAATTCAATGCAATACTTGGAGATTGTTGCTTTGGAACCCAAATTTGCTTCACGGATTTCGGCTTTACAACAACCTTTGAATAAACCCGCTTGTTTTTCCGTTTAATCTTCTTCTTCTTTTTCTTTCTCATCTTTTTGCATCTTGAAGACTTGATTTCATGAACAAACCCACTTTCAATAACTTTAACATTGTGAATTTGAATCAAATCTTTTGGAGTTTGATACTTGTGAATTTCTTGGATCACCGGCTTCCGATAATGAATCATTCCTTCAAACGAATCACAAGAACACAAAATATCATCGGATTGAACTCCAATCGAGCAAAAAACTTTTTCATCTTGAGAATCAACTTGAACTCCTTTTTCTTGAACATCAAGAACATCACATTGAACTCCATTGTCAAGAACTTCAACAAACTTAAGAGCACGAAGATCATTCGAGTTTTCAATAAGAGAAATGTATTTCTTATTAAACAAATCTCTTTCTTCTCCTTCCTTTTGATTTCTACTACGAACTAATATGGACAATGCAATTTTATTCAACCATACAATTTTACAAAGTGGTTGAAAAAGAAAGCTTCCATTATCATCCTTCACATCTCCATAAGAAACCATATTACCCCATGAAATCAATTTGATTAACACCAACCCATAAAATTGATCTTCATTTACTTTGTATTTGATATCTTCAACAATCACAATCCAAGAATCATACGACAAACCCACCATGATCACAAGAACTTGAAAATTTCTAGAGAGAGAAAGTGATTTTGAATGGGTTTTCTAGAGAGAGAAAGTAAAAATCACTTGAATTGTAGTGAAGAAAATCGAATTATGAATAGAAACAATGACGAATTCGATTTCTAGAATCCAAAAACTCTCTAAAACACGAAGATCAATAAGAACATGAAGAATCACCAAATCAAGATTGCCATCATGGATCAATTCTTGATCAAATCAAGAACACCCGCTCTGATACCAATTGTAGTGGTGTTGATTATGATGGCATGTGCAGAATAAGAAAAGATCTAGTGAATCATCATGTAAACTCAAGAACACAATGAGTAAATAAATCTTTGTAAGCTCATATTAGATCTAAAAAGGATATACAAATGAGTTTGTACAAATTTCTTTCTCTAGTCTAACACTCCAAAATGATCATTTTTAAATATGAGTGTCACTCACTTCCTATTTATAGGAAAGACAACTCATTTACACATCAATAAGGGTAAGCCACATTCAAGCGTGACTTGTACTATGAAATAGTATAATGTAGTTTTAATTCAAATAAAACATTCCTTTTATAGTTTTATGTGAATTAAAACTACATTATACTATTTCAGAGTACAACACTTACACATTTTGGTCTTAAGGTATTAAGACTACAATTCATTTACAACTAAAAATATTGGATTTTCTGGAAGAACACACTAACGTTTTCAAGGAACAAATGACAGACTTCTAATACAAAAATGCTTATGAACTCACCAATTAATTGTTGACACTCTTTTCAAAACCACTTGTATTCTCAGGGAATCAGTAGACAGGTATCCACACACGTTTTGAGAAGACGGAGCATCATAGTGTCACGCCTTTTAGTTTTTGCTATATACTTTTGGTGTCAAGTATACAATGATTTGAACACAAATGTAAAAACTATACATTATCAATATGATGTTTGTTGTGCTTTGATGACTATTATTCAATTGTTAGATACTGTACATGACGTCATCCGCCCCCGAACGTTCCCGCCGTTCTGGTTTGGGGGTGTGACAGATTGGTATCAGAGCTTTGTTTATAGTGAACTAAGTATATCAAACCACATAATATATACAACTATCAACACAATGGGGCTAAAACACACTGACTAAGACGTATAATTTTAAAATATAAGTATTTTATAAGAAGTATACGAAAATGCATACATACCAGAAACAATATCACAGTAAGAACTACATAAAAGTATTTAGATAAGTTGGACACTATAGTTAAGCCTAAACAGTTATGCAATCATATCTGGGATAAATATAGCCTGATCAACTATATTTATTTGAGATACGACCAACATGTTTTTGGGAATGATCATGGTGTTGCAACAAGTCTAAAACTTACCAACTCTAAATACAAAGGAACTGTAGAACCAAACATAAAGTTAAAATACTATAGGAGTATTTTATGGCACTATAGCAATAGAACAACAATATTTAGGCCTCGATAGTTATATAAACTAATAGCCGAGAAGGGCCTTCTTACCAGACTCAATCATGTGAAAACAAAGGACCCTTGCTGGTAGATCTATAATTGCTAAGTGTATACGTTAGGGTTATATATAATTAATATTTTATAGACTTAGAGTTTGTGACTTCGCTTTACTTCCTGTTCCTTGTTTGGTTGTGGTCCTAGAGTAGGATCACTTATTCAAAGGTCTATTCGATCTTGGTTATATACAACTTGTATACACTATGTGATTATAGGAGGACCCGATATGGGTCACACTATACAAATTCATTAGAAGTGTTGCTATAAATTTCATAAACTGAAATTGCGATTTTTTTACTTATTTTAGTAGACTTCTTTTGTAAATCGCTGATAGAATACTATAAAAGTCAGGATATGATGCGTTAAGAACTAAGATATATCTTGTTCAATATCACCTAACTCATGACCACTATAGAGGACTTATCATCACTTCCTCTTTAAACTTTATGGCAGAAAGATGCCACCACGTAAATCCAATAGGCGTTTCAACAACGCACCACCAACTCCACCACCTCCACAGTTTGACTCTGCTGTTTTCCAAGCAGCAGTAACAGCCGCCTTGGCAGCCACCATGATGCAAATCAACACAAGTGGTGGTAGTGGGGCGGGTAGTGGTGCCAACAATTCTAACCAAGGAGAAAGACACGGACACCCAAGGGAGTGTTCCTATAAATACTTCACGAATGCCAAACCAAAGTCTTTTGATGGCACCGGAGGTGTCATTACTTTAACACGCTGGTTCGAGAAGACAAAATCGGTGTTTGAAATCTGTGCGTGCCCTGAAGCTAGCAAGGTCAAATTTGCAGCATGCACATTCATGGATAGAGCTCTCTCTTGGTGGAACGGTTATGTCAAATCATTGACTCTCCCAGTAGCCAACGCCATGAGCTGGGAAGACTTAAAATTCTGATGCTAGCAGAATACTGCCCGAGGGGCGAAGTGCAAAAGCTAGAGTAATAACTCTGGGGTCTGACGATGAAGGACTCCGACATTGCAGCTTACACTGCCAGATTTAGTGACCTGGCTATACTGTGTCCCGGGATGGTCACACCGGAAAGTAAAAAGGTAGAGCGATACATCTGGGGACTATCTCCCTAGATTCAAGGGAATGTGGTATCAGCTAACCCGTCAACTTTTGATAGTGCCAAGCGTCTGGCACAAACACTCGTGGATCATGGAGTCCACTAAGGCTTCATGACAGTTATTCCCGAGCAACCCAAAGAAGGTGGCAACAAAAAGAAGTTTTGGAATAAAAGGAAGGGAAAATCGTCACAAGAGCCCGCAAAGAAGCAACAAATTGTGGCAGTTCACGCTGCTATTGTTCCTGCTACTCCAACACCCCCAACTCGATTTGTTGGAACCCTTCCAATGTGTAACAAGTACAACTTCCATCACACCAGAGTTTGTCGGGAAATGCACTGTAAAAAATGCAATAGGAAGGGGGACACTGCCCGTTTCTGTAAAGCACCGGCACAACCAATCACCGAAGTCCCCAACGTTGGAGTAAGCCAGGCTTGTTACGGGTGTGGTGAAACAGGACACTTCAAGAGAGATTGTCCAAAAGCAAGGAATGCTGGTGATGTGGTAAAAGTATTGGCAATAGGTCACGAAGAATGAATAGCAGATCCTACCGTGGTTACCGATACGTTTCTCCTCAACAATTCATATGGATGCATTCTTTTCGATAGTGGTGCAGAGAAAAGTTTTGTGAGCCATAAATTTAAACACCTACTTAAACATAATTCCCAATCACTAAAAGACACATTCACTATAGAAACGACAAACGGAAATACGGAGAGCACTAACGGCATATACATAGGATGTACCCTCACTCTAAACAACTATTCCTTCCAAATCGACCTTATGCCGGTCTCAATAAAAAGCTTCGACGTTATCATCGACATGGATTGGTTAAGTCCTCACCGTGCTGATGTTTTATGTTACGAAAAATTCATTCGTCTTAATCTGCCAAGTAGCGAAACCCTCGTCATTTATGGCGACAAACCCCATACGAACCTTCAACTCATTTCCTGCGTCAAGGCTAAAAAATATCTTCGCAAAGAATATTGCGCCTTCTTAGCTCACGTGGTAGATATGAAACAAGAGGTAAAAGACATCAAGGATATCCACGAAGTTTGTAACTTCCCCGACATATTCCCCGAAGATCTCCCAGGAGTCCCTCCTGAACGCCAAGTCGAGTTCAGAATCGACTTGATTCCGGGAGCTATCCCCGTAGCCAAATCCCCATACCGTTTAGCACCGGAAAAAACGCAGGAACTATCCAATCAACTAAACGAACTGCTAAGTAAAGGATTCATAAGACCGAGCTTCTCGCCTTGGGGAGCACCGGTCTTGTTCGTGAAGAAGAAGGATGGATCGTTCCCTATGTGCATAGTGTAACAAATCATTATTTCAAACCTATGTAATAATGTAGGTCAATTTGTAGTTCTTTTTAAAAAAATAAAGAGAAATTTTAGCATACTGTGTATATTTACATAATTGACCCTCAAAAATAAATTATTAAACAATCTCGATTGGGATGAACCAAGTGGTAGAGATTGTAACAAGGTTTCCAAAAACATAAAGAACACTAAAATCCGAGTTATAACGAAGAAGTTATGACCAACCGAAGATCCGCGACAAAACCGGCAAAACACTGTTCAGTGTAAAAACTGAATTTTCAATAAAAGGCCTTTTAGCCATAACAATCTAAATGAAAGTTGTAGTTTATGTTAAACCGAGAACTTTCATAAAAAGAACGGCAAAATCTGACTTCGTATGAGGAAGTTACGATTTTTCTAAGTTTTAGTATAGCAGTGTACAACTAAAAACTCGAAATAAAGATCGAGTGATTTTTAACCGACACAACTAAACGAGAATTGAATGTCTCGTCAATAGTAGTACAACGGTAAAAAGACAGACAAAAACGGACGTCGGATGAAGAAGTTATGAATTTTTAACGGATTTCCTGTCCCGGTCTGTTAAAAATAATAATATTAAAAATAATGTCAAAATTAGCTGACAAAGTCTAAACGAAAGTTGTAGAGTATAATTTTACCTACGCGTGCATATAAAGAACGTCGAAAACGGAGCTCGTATGCGAAAGTTATGATTTTCGCAAGTTTTTGGCACAAAAATCAAGAAATGTTGAAAACCGGGCAACTTCGCATGGCTGACCTTCGGCCACGTCACCTCGCATGCGAGGCCTCCACCTGTCACCTTCTGATTGGACCGAAGTCCTCCGTGTCGCATTCTGATTGGAACGCAGCCGAGGTCCAGTAGGCAGCCGACACCTTCGCAGGAGACACCCCTCAGACACCCCTTAGACCCTCGTTGCACCTCCTCATTGGACCGAGGTTCGGTCCACTCTGAAGCAAACATGTCCGATGCCTCACCCCGTGTCCCCTTTGCATGTCCGACACGTACTGATGACTAACCACCTTCGGTCCGAGACTTCGGCCCTATATAAGGGTGCGAGGTCTTCCGAGAAATTCACACTTTTCACCCCAAATTTCACACACTTTCATATTTTTCACTTCCACAAACTTATATACAACCCCTAATGCCCCGGTATCAAGTCTAGAACCCTAAGCAAGCCTCGAAGCCCCGAGATTCCCGAGAAGTTAACCTCTCTCCAGTCGAAACTCTGCCCGATTAAAGCCGTTTTATCGTCAAATAAACTCCTTTCCGGGAAACGAAACGCTGTCCAAATCACCACCTATCAAGTGAGTTCATACCCCCGTATTTTCATAATTTCTACTGTTTTAAGGTGGGGGAATACAAGTCTAACACAAGAACTTTGTGTTATAAAATCATGATTTGAAATCATGATAAAACGACATTAAATCATCAAAAATACTCAAAACATCAAACTCTTTTATAAACTTATATTTTTCCCCAAAATTCATACTTGTATATATATATATATATATATATATATATATATATATATATATATATATATATATATATATATAAGATTTAAAAGACTTAGGACTGATAACTCATTCTGGGTCATTTTCCTTGTTTGGATATGGGCTTATAGTACCGGTTATTTGTCCGAGTGTCGTTTAAATTTTACTTATATATAGAATTGTGTATGTATATAAATATAAAAGTTATTTCATCAATTCAAATACCTTGGTAACATGTTGAGCAAGGGGTTACATGCAAAAATAGTTAAATACCGATTCAAAAAGTACATATAAATTATAATAGGTGTAATTTATGTTACATAGAACAATAATTCATGGTTCAAGTATACTAGGATACACCGTTTTACAAGAAACAAAGGTTTTGATTCAAAACAAATCAAGGGTTTACACTTGTCAAATACATGTTCGGAATACTAATTCAAGAACATACTGTCAATCTTTTATTTCAGAATGAGTGGGTTTTCATGACTAATATACATGTAACGTTTATATGCTTTTTATGAGTCATTCAATTCAGGTTGTTTAATTCATTTAGACAACCAAGGTAAAGTCCTGACATTATAACCAGAATCTCCAGCCAGGGGATCGAAACAAGTTGTGTGTAGATCTATATCGGGATTGACAACCCCGCACTCAGGTTGCTAGCTACAGTCAGGCATACACGCCAATGAGTGGCAATTGTTATCAACAGTTTAAACGCCCACAAAGCGTTTGTTTCAGGCCATCATGTCTTAGTATGGTTATAATAACTCATTGAAAAGATATTAACAATACGTTAGTGTATAAACAACTAAATGAAAGTACACCTTCAAAGTACCAGTTTACAGAATACAAACTACAATGGTTCAATATAGTTTTCAATAACAGCTGGTGAAGCCAGGCACACTCTCAGTTACAAGTTTTACAAATACAGAACATTGGTTTACAAATAGAACGGTTTTATGGGAATAAAACTACTTTTCATATACAACAGAAAATATAGGATTTTCTGGAACAGTTTACATATGCAAGATACAAAGACACCCTTTTACACATAAACACTTATGCACTCACTCAACTTTATGTTGATACTCCCTTTTCAAATTACTTGTATTCTCAGGGAAATAATACACAGGTACTCCCCGAGATTTTTGAGAAGATGGAGCTATTTTGAGTCATATCTTCTTTTGTATAACTATTTTGGTTTCAATATACAATGATTGAACACATGTAAATACTTATACTTTTTAAATACAATGGTTGTTTGTACTTAGATTACTATGATGCATGTGTTATGATACTACAAATGAAGTCCTCCACCCCCGGACGTTTCCGCCATCTGGTTTGGGGGTATGACAGATTGCTATCAGAGCATTGTTTATAGTGAACTCAGTATATCAATCCATAAAAGATATACAAACTATAAATACATCGGGGCTAAGAGCTCTGACTACAAATATAATTTTAAAGATTTAAGTATTTTTACAAGAAGTATACTAACACTCATACCTACAAGTACAGTATCACAGTCATAAGAACTTAAAAGTATTTGGATGTTGAACACTATAGTCAAACCTGGGCAGTTATGTTATCATATCTGGAATTAATATAGCCTGATCAACTATATTAATTTGAGATATGACCAACATGTGTTTGGGAGTGATAGTGGTGTTGCGACATGTCTAAAACTTACCATACATATTCAGAAGAACTATAGAACAGAACACAAAGATTAAAATACTACGAAGAGTATTTTACTAACCTTACTTCTAATACAGAACCTATGGCTGAACACAATTTACCTGGGGACCCCTACAATCCACAAAATGCAGGCTGGATCTCAGACTCAGATGAAGAACCCTATGAAGGCAGCGAATCAAGTGGTACAGATACAGAGCCACAAGTCTACAACCATGGGGAGCATCCCCTGAGACAAGATGAAGCCGAACCCATACCTGAGTGGGGCCAATACATAAACCATTGGAGTCGGCAAGACGGTCAACGCCCTCCCTACGGAATGGGACGAGGTTTCTATAACGTATCTAGAGGAGGAACAGCCGATAGAGCTCTTCCAGTTATAGTAAACCGAATAGCCCGGCAAGCCGATCAATCAAGGATGTCGATCAATCGAATCCTAGAAGTGAATACGGTTGTGCAGGCTAACACTGCAGATATCCTTCGTCTTGATGAAATGCAGGATGACACCCAACACCATACAGAAGCCCTTCAGAGGCAAGTCTTTGCTGCTCAATCAGAGATAAGAGAATTGAGAGAGCATCAAGCTGCCCAAGAAAGGCGTTGGAAGACGCAGGATGAAGCAGGACCCAACAATCGTCGTAGCAACCGCCGCAAGTAGTGTTTACACTACTTCTACTTTCTAGTTTGAGATACTGAGTGTATATACTACTTTTCACGATATGTATAAAACCGGGTATCAATAAAACAATAAGCACTTTACTTCAACAAGAGTTATTACAATTCTCATAAACATCCTATTCCAAAGTTTTGGATCACAGAAATTATCCAGTGTTATTTTCCATGCTTTCAATACGACGGCGAAAATTTTATTTTCGGTAGGTCAGTTTGATGTCGACACTTTCTCAGTATTGTGGTATATTATAGACCTACTTTAAGGTCAAGTTTTTCGGACCTTATGTACTTAATATACTAATACAATCGACATGTACATTCATACTCTTTGAAAAATAACCATTCAATTTCATATTATCCTGTTGCAAGTTGTACTTGCAGTGGATTCTTATTTCCAATTCTTTACAAGATTCATGTTGAATTAAGTGTCTAGTTTAGAGATATCAAAATTCATATTCATTCTTGATATCTCACTATCTTTTTATCTATTAACTTTTATAGAAAAGATGCCTCATCGTAGAAATCCAAGACATAGCAATGTCAATGAAGCACCGACGCCACCTCCACCACCACCTCCTCAATTCGACGCTGCTATGTTTTGAAGCAGCGGTCACGGCGGCTGTAGCGGCTGCCATGTCTCATATCAATACTCCTGATGCTAGTGGGTCGGGAGTTGGTGCACATCCTTCTAACCATGGCGAGAGTCATGGGCATTCGCGAGAGTGCACTTATAAAGACTTCTCGAACGCCAAACCCAGGACCTTTAATGGAACTCGAGGAGTAATGGTTTTAAGGCAATGGATTGAGAAGACAGAAGAAATTTTCGAAATTTGCTCCTGTCCGGAGGGTAGCAAAGTTAAATTTGCTGCCTGTACTTTTTCAGATAGGGCCCTAACGTGGTGGAATGGCCACATTAAGTCACTTACTCTGGTAGTGGCTAACTCTATCAGCTGGGAGAGCCTAAAAGCCATGTTAATGCGGGAATACTGTCCGCGAGGGGAATTACAGAAACTGGAGCAAGAACTCTGGGGTCTTACAATTGTTGGTTCTGACATATCAACCTATACCAGTAGGTTTTGTGATCTGGCAATTCTTTGTCCGGATATGGTTCCTATGGAGAGCAAAAAGATTGAGAGATATATTTGGGGTATGTCGCCCCAAATTCAGTCAAGTGTTTTAGCTTCGAAGCCTGTTACTTTTGACAGTGCCAAAGAGCTGGCACGATCTCTTATTGACCACGGAGCCCGTCAAAACTCTGTGGTTACTGCTCCAGAACAACCCAAGGAGAACAACAACAACAGCAAGAAGAAGGGTTGGAACAAGAGGAATGACAAATCTCCTCTGGAACCTGCAAAGAAGCAACAAGTAGTGGCAGTCCATGCTACTACTGTACCTGCTACCATACCTGCTACTGTACCTGCTGCTGCCCCTAATAACCTTACACCAACTAAGCCCTATGCTGGTAACCTCCCTAAATGCAACAAGTGCAATTTTCACCACAATGGAAATTGCCAAGAAATGCAGTGTCGTAACTGCAACAGGAAAGGGCATACTGCCCGATTTTGTAGAATACCACCTCAACCATTTAACCAAGTACCTTCCGCTGAAGTAGGCCGAGCATGCTACCAATGCAGTGATGTGGGGCATTTCAAGAAAGACTGTCCAAAAGCTGGAAATGCCGGTGGAGTTGGGAGGATTCTAGCACTGGGTCATGAAGAAGCAGTGGCAGACCCTGCAGTGGTCATGGGTACGTTCCTTCTCAACAATACTTATGCATGCATTCTATTTGATTGTGGTGCAGAGAGGAGCTTCATGAGCCATAATTTTAAACATCTACTAAATCAAAACTCCCAACCATTAAATGAAACGTTCACAGTAGAAATGGCTAACAGAAAATCCAAATCCACTAACGATATATACATAGGATGTACCCTTACCTTGAATGACTTGTCTTTCCCAATAGACCTTATGCCGGTCTCTATCAAAAGTTTTGACATCATAATAGGTATGGATTGGTTGTTCCCCAACCATGCCGACATCCTATGTTATGAAAGAGCTATTCGTTTGAACTTGCCAACTAATGAAACTCTTATTATCTATGGCGACAAACCTGGAACGAACCTTCGGATCATTTCTTGCATCAAGGCACAGAAGTACCTTCGCAAAGAGTACTGTGCTTTCTTAGCGCACGTGGTAGACAAAAAGCAAGAAGCGAAAGATATCGCGAGCATTCCTGAGGTCTGCAACTTTCCCGATATTTTTCCCGATGATCTTCCAGGAGTACCTCCCGAACGACAAGTCGAATTCCGAATCGACTTAATTCCTGGAGCTACCCCTGTAGCCAAATCCCCCTATCGTCTTGCACCTTCTGAAATGCAAGAATTATCCAGCCAGCTTAACGAACTCCTTAGCAAAGGTTTCATAAGACCAAGCTTCTCACCTTGGGGAGCACCGGTTTTGTTCGTAAAGAAGAAGGATGGATCATTCCGCATGTGCATAGACTACCACGAGCTGAATAAACTTACCATCAAGAACCGATACCCTCTACTTCGCATTGACGATCTGTTCGACCAACTTCAAGGTGAGAACTACTTCTCGAAAATAGACTTAAGATCCGGGTGTCATCAGTTACGGATTTTGGAGGAAGACGTTCCCAAGACCGCGTTTAGAACTCGTTATGGTCATTACGAGTTTATAGTGATGCCATTTGGATTGACGAATGCACCTGCTGTGTTCATGGACCTAATGAACAGAGTGTGTCGTCCATTCCTGGAAAAATTCATCATAGTCTTCATTGACGACATCCTTATCTACTTAAGAAGCAAAGAGGAACATGGCCAACATCTTCGTCAAGTATTACAAACCCTTAGGACAGAAAAACTCTATGCGAAGTTTTCAAAGTGCGAGTTTTGGATTAGGAAAGTTGAATTCCTAGGTCACGTGGTCAGTTCAGAAGGAATACACGTGGACCCTTCCAAAATCAATGCAATTGAAAACTGGCCAGCACCCAAAACACCTACATAAATCCGACAATTCTTAGGTCTTGCTGGCTACTATCGCAGATTCATCCAAATTTTCTCCCGAATCGCTAAACCGCTTACTACTCTGACGCAAAAGGGTGTAACTTTTAGTTGGGGGAGAGAAGCAAGAGACAACATTCCAAACGCTCAAACAAGCCTTGTGCAGTGCACCGATCTTGTCTCTACCCGAAGGGACAAAGGACTTTGTAGTGTACTGTCATGCTTCAAATCAAGGGCTTGGGTATGTACTTATGCAAAGAGGAAAGGTTATCTCCTACACCTCAAGACAACTTAAGACGCATGAAGTCAACTATACAACACACGACCTTGAGCTGGGAGCGGTGGTGTTTGCTCTGAAGATCTGGAGACATTACCTATATAGCACGAAATGCACAATATTCACGGACCATAAAAGTCTCCAGCATATCTTCGATCAAAAAGAGTTGAACATGAGACAACGACGATGGGTGGAGCTACTGAACGACTACGAATGTGAAATTCTTTATCACCCTGGTAAAGCAAACGTAGTAGCTGATGCCATTGGCAGAAAAGAATACTCGGGACGCCGGGTCAAGTCGTTGACCATGACAATCCGTTCACATCTGTCCACACAGATCAAAGAAGCTCAACTTGAAGCCTTGAAACCCGAAAACGTGGCAGGTGAAACTCTGAGAGGAATGGATAAGAACTTCGAAGTCGGGGATGATGGAGTCTATTAGTTCATGAACCAGATTTGGACGCCAAAGTTCGGTGGTTACAGAGACGTGATTATGAATGAAGCACACAAAACCCGATACTCCATTCATCCAAGTTCAGACAAGATGTATCTGGACCTTAAGAAACTATATTGGTGGCCTAATATGAAGGCCGAAATCACTACTTTTGTGGGCAAGTGCCTTACTTGTGCCAAAGTCAAAGTAGAGTACCAAAAACCTTCATGTTTATTACAACAACCTGAAATCCCTGAATGGAAGTGGGAGCGGATTACAATGGATTTCATAACCAAATTACCCAAGACTTTGGGTGGTTATGATACTATTTGGGTAATCGTCGACAGATTAACCAAATCCACACACTTCTTGCCAATAAAAGAAGCCGACAAGATGGAGAAGCTAACCAGAACTTACCTCAGGGATATTGTTAGACTGCATGGTGTACCAATATCTATTATTTCGGACCGAGATAGTAGATTCACCTCTTGTTTCTGGCAGTCTTTACAAAACTCTCTGGGAACCAGGCTGGACATGAGTACAACCTACCATCCACAAACCGACGGACAAAGTGCGAGGACGATTCAAACATTAGAAGACATGTTGCAAGCTTGCGTGATAGACTTTGGAAAGGCATGGGATATTCATTTACCCCTTGTTGAATTCTCTTATAACAATAGTTATCACACTAGCATAAAGGCTGCTCCATTCGAAGCCCTCTATGGCCGCAAGCCCTCTATGACACGCAGCTAGCTAGAGGTCAAACTCCTGACCGTGCTCTCACTGGTCCGAAAATTATTCGAGAAACCACCGAGAAAATCGTACAAATTTGGGAGCGACTTAAAGCTTCCAGAGACAGACAGAAAAGCTACGCTGACAAAATGAGAAAACCCTTGGAATTCCAGGTTGGTGACAAATTGAATCCAAGGTACATAGGACCATTCGAGATTCTTGCCAGAATCGGTCCTGTAGCTTACAAACTTCGACTAGCCCAAGAACTAAGTAACATTCATCCTACCTTCCATGTTTCGAACTTGAAAAAGTGTCTATCCGAAGAGACTCTTGTGATCCCACTCGAGGAAATCGAGTTAAACGAGAGCCTCAATCTTGTGGAAGAACCCGTAGAGATTCTAGACAGGGAAGTTAAGAAAACCAAACAAAGCCGTATCCCGATAGTGAAGGTTCGCTAGAATGCAAAACGGGGACCTGAATTCACTTGGGAACGGGAGGATCAAATGCAACAGAAATATCCACATCCTTTTCCCTAGTCTATCTATAATGCTAATTTCGGGACAAAATTCTCTCTAACGGGAGGATAATGTAACAAACCGTTATTTCAAACCTATGTAATAATGTAGGTCAATTTGTAGTTCTTTTTAAAACAATAAAGAGAAATTTTAGCATACTGTGTATATTTACATAATTGACCCTCAAAAATAAATTATTAAACAATCTCGATTGGGATGAACCAAGTGGTAGAGATTGTAACAAGGTTTCCAAAAACATAAAGAACACTAAAATCCTAGTTATAACGAAGAAGTTATGACCAACCGAAGATCCGCGACAAAACCAGCAAAACACTGTTCGGTGTAAAAACTGAATTTTCAAAAAAAGGCCTTTTAGCCATAACAATCTAAATGAAAGTTGTAGTTTATGTTAAACCGAGAACTTTCGTAAAAAGAACGGCAAAATCTGACTTCGTATGACGAAGTTATGATTTTTCTAAGTTTCAGTATAGCAGTGTACAACTAAAAACTCGAAATAAAGATCGAGTGATTTTTAGCCGACACAACCTAAACGAGAATTGAAGGTCTCGTTAATATTAGTACAACGGTAAAAAGACAGACAAAAACGGACGTCGGATAAAGACGTTATGAATTTTTAACGGATTTCCTGTCCCGGTCTGTTAAAAATAATAATATTAAAAATAAAGTCAAAGTTAGCCGACGAAGTCTAAATGAAATTCGTAGAGTATAATTTTACCTACGCATGCATATAAAGAAAGTCGAAAACGGAGCTCGTATGCGAAAGTTATGATTTTCGCAAGTTTTTGGCAAAAAAATCAAGAAATGTTGAAAACCGGGCAATTTCGCATAGCTGACCTTCGGCCACGTCACCTCGCATGCGAGGCCTCCACCTGTCACCTTCTGATTGGACCGAAGTCCTCCGTGTCACATTCTGATTGGACCGCAGCCGAGGTCCAGTAGGCAGCCGACACCTTCGCAGGAGACACCCCTTAGACCCTCGTGGCACCTCCTCATTGGACCGAGGTTCGGTCCACTCCGAAGCCAACATGTCCGATGCCTCGACCCGTGTCCCCTTTGCATGTACGACACGTGCTGATGACTAACCACCTTCGGTCCGAGACTTCGGCCCTATATAAGGGTGCGAGGTCTTCCGAGAAATTCACACTTTTCACCCCAAATTTCACACACTTTCATATTTTTCACTTCCACAAACTTATATACAACCCCTAAAGCCCCGATATCAAGTCTAAAACCCTAAGCAAGCCTCAAAGCCCCGAGATTCCAGAGAAGTTAACCTCTCTCCAGTCGAAACTCTGCCCGATTAAAGCCGGTTTTCGTCAAATAAACTCCTTTCCGGGAAACGAAACGCTGTCCAAATCACCACCTATCAAGTGAGTTCATACCCCCCGTATTTTCATAATTTCTACTGTTTTAAAGGGGGGGGGGGAATACAAGTCTAACACAAGAACTTTGTGTTATAAAATGATGATTTGAAATCATGATAAAACGACATTAAATCATCAAAAATACGCAAAACATCAAACTCTTTTATAAACTTATATTTTTCCCCAAAATTCATATTTGTATATATATATATATATATATATATATATATATATATATATATATATATATATATATATATATATATATATAAATAAGATTTAAAATGCTTAGGACTGATAACTCATTCTGGGTCATTTTCCTTGTTTGGATGTGGGCTTATAGTACCGGTTATTTGTCCGAGTGTCGTTTAAATTTTACTTATATATAGAATTGTGTATGTATATAAATATAAAAGTTATTTCATCAATTCAAATACCTTTGTAACATGTTGACCAAGGGGTTACATGCAAAAATAGTTAAATACCGATTCAGAAAGTACATATAAATTATAATAGGTATAATTTATGATACATAGAACAATAATTCATGGTTCAAGTATACTAGGATACACCGTTTTACAAGAAACAAGGGTTTTGATTCAAAACAAATAAAGGGTTTACACTTGTCAAATACATGTTCGGATTACTTATTCAAGAACACACTGTCAATCATTTATTTCAGAATGATTGGGTTTTCATGACTAATATACATGAAACGTTTATATGCATTTTATGAGTCATTCACTTCAGGTTGTTTAATTCATTTAGACAACCAACGTAAAGTCCTAACATTATAACCAGAATCTCCAGCCAGGGGATCGAAGCAAGTTGTGTGTAGATCTATATCGGGATTGACAACTCCGCACTCAGGCTGCTAGCTACAGTCAGTTATACACGCCAATGAGTGGCAATTGTTATCAACAGTTTAAACGCCCACAAAGCGTTTGTTTCAGGCCATTCTGTCTTAGTATGGTTATAATAACTCATTAAAAAGATATTAACAATACGTTAGTATATAAACAACTAAACGAAAGTACACCTTCAAAGTACCAGTTTACAGAATATAAACTACAATGGTTCAGTATAGTTTTCAATAACAACTGGTGAAGCCAGGCACACTCTCAGTTACAAGTTTTACAAATACATAACATTGGTTTACAAATAGAACGGTTTTATAGGAATAAAACTACTTTTCATATACAACAGAAAATATAGGATTTTCTGGAACAGTTTACATATGCAAGATACAGAGACACCCTTTTAAACATAAACACTTATGCACTCACTCAACTTTATGTTGATACTCCCTTTTCAAATTACTTGTATTCTCAGGGAAATAATACACAAGTACTCCCCGAGATTTTTGAGAAGATGGAGCTATTTTGAGTCATATCTTCTTTTGTATAACTATTTTGGTTTCAATATACAATGATTGAACACATGTAAATACTTATACTTTTTAAATATAATGGTTGTTTGTACTTTGATTACTATGATGCATGTGTTGTGATACTACAAATGAAGTCCTCCACCCCCAGACGTTTCCGCCGTCTGGTTTGGGGGTGTGACACATAGACTACCGGGAACTAAATAAACTCACTATAAAAAAACGATACCCTTTTCCTCGAATCGATGATCTCTTCGATCAACTGCAAGGAGCAAGTTTCTTATCAAAGATCGACCTAAGATCAGGATACCATCAGCTACGAGTCCAGGAGGAAGATATTCCTAAGACCACATTCAGAACTTGCTATGGTCACTATGAATTCGTAGTAATGCCCTTCGGTTTAGCAAATGCACCCGCATTGTTCATGGACGTGATGAAATGGGTGTGAAGACCTTACTTAGACAAATTCGTAATAGTTTTCATCGACGACATACTAGTCTACTCCTGAAGTAAAGAAGAACACAGCCAACATTTGCGACAAGTCTTGGAAACATTAACGGCAGAGAAGTTGTATGCGAAGTTCTCGAAGTGCGAATTCTGGATTCGAAAAGTGGATTTCCTAGGTCACGTGGTCAGCGAGGAAGGAATATGCGTAGATCCTTCCAAAATCAACGTAATCGAAAACTGGACGACTCCAAGAACCCAAACAAAGATTCATCAATTTCTAGGCCTCGCTGGCTACTACAAAAGGTTCATTCAAAACTTCTCTAAGATCGCAAAGCCAGTCACCACCTTGACTCAGAAGGGTGTAACCTTCAACTGGGAAGAGAAACAAGAAACTGCTTTCCAAACACTAAAGTGATCCCTATGCAGCGCCCCCGATCTTGTCCCTCCCAGAAGGGACGGAAGATTTTGTAGTTTACTGTGATGCGTCCAAGAAAGGGCTAGGCTGCGTTCTTATGCAACGGGGAAAGGTCATGTCCTCTGCTTCGAGACAGCTTAAGAACCACGAGGTCAATAATACCACACACGACCTCGAACTGGGAGTAGTAGTTTTATGTGTTTTATGCTTAATTACTAGGAGTTAATTAATTAAGAATAAAAATAAGCGTCAAAATTAAATTTTAGATAAAATCGATATCTATTAAGAAAGTTGTAGTGGTCGTGACAAGGATTATGGATATATAAAGAATGCCGAAATCCGAGTTATAACGAAGAAGTTATGACCTGTCGAAGTTTCACAACAAAACCGGCTCGGTGCTGAATGTCGTAAAAAGTGAGTTTTTGATAAACTACTTTTTAGCCTTAGTGATCTAAACGAAACTTGTAGTGTTCGTTAAACCGAGAAGTTCGATAAAAAGAACGCCCGAATCTGACTTCGTATGAGGAAGTTATGATTTTTCGAAGTTTCAGCTTAGCAGTAGACAGCTAAAAACTCGAATTTTAGATCGAGTGATTTTTAGCCGACACAACCTAAACAAGAATCGAAGGTCTCGTCATTAGTAGCACAACGGTAAAAAGTATGATGAAAACGGACGTCGGATGAAGAAGTTATGAATTTTTAACGGATTTCCTGTCCCGGTCTGTTAAAAATAATAATATAAAAATTAAATTCAAAATTAGCCGACAAAGTCTAAACGGAAGTTGTAGAGCGTAATTTTACCTACGCGTGCATATAAAGAACGTCAAAAACGGAGCTCGTATGCGAAAGTTATGGATTTTAAAAGTTTTTGCACAAAAACCGAGAAAATTCGCATAGTCACGATTTGCCACGTCATCCTCGCATGAACAGTACCCGCGGTCCACTAAGAATCCGACGCGTGCCCTTGGTGCGTGTCCGAACCCTCGCCTGCATGCCACGATCCCCCCTACTTCGGACTAGACCTCGGTCCAATCAGGAGAGGACAGCGAGACCTTCGCACGTGCAGCCACCTGCGCACCCTCGCCTGCGGACCCCACCACCAGAACCGACTTCGGACCGAGGCTTCGGTCCAATCACAAGAAGCCAGCAGCCACTTCGCACGTGCAACCCTCGTGCGAGCCATCACCTACGAGCTTCGGATCTGCGATGCGTGGCTTCTTCTCAGCGGTTGGATCAGGAGGCTCGCCCCTATAAATAGAAGGGTGGGAGACCTCCCGGGGGTATTTTGAAAACTTGTCATTTTTAGCCCCTTTCTCCATATTTCTTTCATATTATCATCCCCCGAAGCCCCGGTATCAATTATAAGCCCCGGAATACGCCACGAAGTGCCTGTGAAGCCCGGAAAATTTATCTTTTCGGTTTCGAAGCCCGACTTTTGCAGAGCCCGGTTTCTCAATAAAACTCCCGGTTTTATTAGAAACGAACGTTTTAGGAAACGAATTGCTGCCCGATTGTCATCAAATCATGTGAGTGTGTAGTTACTTTCAATTTACACATAGATATGAAGTATTTACCTTAAAATACGTGTTATGTGTAAATATGTTAATTGTTTATTTGAGGTGACTGTTGAATTGATGTTTTATACAAGTTTTAAACTGTATATGTATTTTATCTACAAATATGTTGCGTAAAACATGGGTAGACAAAATAGTCGGTGGGTGTTAAAAATGATGAGAGGCCTCGGTATCGGTGTTGTTGTTGGTGTTATCGTTGTAGTCGTCTAGCGGAGTATAGATGACGATCACGGACCTTTCTAGACAGTCCAGTGGTACACTAGCAAGTTCGCAACTTGTAGGTGTTGATGAACTAAATGTTCATTGGTGTACTCCAATCCCCCTCATGGTTGCCTTTAGGACATGTATGGCTGAGGAGTCCCCTTAGCAGTAGTGTCCAACCTGATGATATTCCTTAGGTTAAGTCCCTTGTGTTAGGTGTTTAGGGACGTAAAGTGAGGACAACGGGAATGGGTAATCAGGGTTATTGTTGATTGGTGAACTTAATATGTTATTATTATTGTGGGTTGAAAACCCTATATGCTCACCAGGCTCCCAAGCCTGACCCACTCAGTTTTTTTATGATTACAGGTAGTGGACCCCGAGCATAGTCAGAGGACGATGAGAGATTTTTTGATTATAGGCCAGTAGTTGTAAATAACTGTTGAAAAGGCTTATAATGTCTTGTTTATGCTTTTGATCTGTATCGGAACATGACATCCCGAGGTTTTGATATATATATGGGAAATATATACCTTCTTAAAGAAGGGTTTTGATAAACATTATCATGTTTTATATTGGGGACCTATTCCGCAATATCTTTTGAAAAGATTTCTTTGATTTTATTTTAAAAAGCATAAATTAAATCGGTCTTTTCTGGCCGAGAAATTAGGGGATGTCACAGTTGGTATCAGAGCATTAGTTTAAGCAAACTAAGAAATTGTAGAATTTCTAGACTTGAACTTAGAATGCTAAGTGGTGATTGTGAGGTGAGTGTCTACCATATTTTAGACATGAGCACTAGTTTATTTTAGGAAAGGTGCCTAAAATGCCTTTATGTGCTAAATGCTATATGTTGCCATATATGCCATTATTTGTTCGGATCTATGGTCTGTTGCCGACCGGATCTGGAAACCTTATGTGTGTAGGATTCTAAGCGTATGATTACGAGATTAGAACTAACATGTAAACGTTTCAGAGTGATAAGGGAATTGATATGTCTAACAAGGATAAAGACCTAAATTCGCCTTATTCAGTATATAGATTGTAATGGCAAGAAATCGAAGTGGAACGGGAAATGCAAACAGAAACCAACAACCTCAACCTCAAGTGGTGGAACAGGTGCCTATAGTAGGAGTTGCACCCGAACCCATCACCATGGCTGTAGTACGAGATGTGATTCAGACCATGATGGCTGAACAGAGGGAGGAGTTGAGGCAAATGTTGCTGAACAACAGGGATGAACCTTCAGTTCCTGTTGAACAACGTGAACTAAATGACGATCGATCTGAAGAAGGGAACAACAACAGATCGGTTGGTCATAGTGAACCGCTTGTGGTTGGGAGGAATAACCACGAGGGTAGAGTGGAGAGAAATGGGTGCAAGTATAAGGACTTTATGACTTGCAAGCCATCGACCTTCCCTGGAAAAGAAGATCCTGTCGGAGTTATGGACTGGATCTCGGAAATTGAGTTGGCTTTCATGACTTGTGATTGCCAAGGCAAGTTACAAACTACCGTTGCAGTACGTCAGTTCAGGGGTAGTGCTGCTCGTTGGTGGAACACATTGGGGAAAACCCTAAGCCCTAATGAGCCATTGCAAATGACTTGGGCGGAGTTCTTGGTACACTTTAAGCGCAAGTTCTGCTCGGCCCAAAACGTACTTGAGTTAGAAAACCAGTTTCTAACATTGAAGAAGGAGAGTATGACCGTTGACGAGTATACGAATAACTTCACAGACAAAATGGAGTTTGCTTTGCGTATTGTCCCAGATGAGCTGGCGAAAATTGACAGGTACGCAAAGGGACTTACATGGGAGTATGCGGTGCCAGTACGTCAGACACTTACTTTGGAGGCAGCTATATGGGCTGCCAAGTCTGTTGAAGATATGATCAAGGGGAGAGCCGCCAGCAGGGTTGAAGTTGGCGAAAAGAGAAAGTTTGAAGGAACGTCAGGTTCCAACAAAAAGAACAAATTCTCGAAGTTTGGTTCGAGAAAATTCGGAGGAGGAGCCGAAGCCAAGTGGTGTGACAGGTGCAAGAAGAAACATGCTGGGAAGTGCAGGGTGGGAGTCACTTGTTACAAGTGTGGAAAGCCAGGGCATTATGCCAATGAATGCACCTTCACTAATAACGTCTGTCATGGGTGCCATGAAGAAGGGCATATTTTGAGGGATTGCCCGAAGAAGAAAGACGCAGCAAAACCCAATCTTCCACCAAAGCCGAAGGCGAGAGCCTTTCAGATGACACTCGAAGCTGCGAAAGAAGAAGCCGATGTCGCTTCAGGTACCTTTCTCGTAAACGAATTGCCTGCCCAAATTTTGTTTGATTCTGGAGCCAATTACTCCTTTATATCGCATGAATTTGGTAGAAAACTAGCTTTGCCTGTTGATAGACTAGTTAATGCTTTATTAGTAGAAATTGCTAGTGGCAAGTTTGTACCTGTTAGCCATCGTATGAAAAACATCATCATTGACTTGGATGGGAATAAGTTCCACGAGGAATTATTGCCTATCGAGTTAAATGGTTTCGACATAGTTTTAGGAATGGATTGGCTTAGCGCCAATGATGCCGAAATAATGTGTAGGAAGAAGATAGTTAAAGTAAACCCGCCAGGGAAAGAGTCGTTTATGGTGTATGGAGACAAACGCAGAGTAAATTCTGGAATCATTTCCTTAATGAAAGCCAGAAAGTGTTTGGCCAAGGGATGTACATCATATCTAGCATTCGTGATCGATGCTCAGAAGGAAAAGAAGGAGGTGCAGAATATTCCAGTGGTGTGTGATTATCCGGAAGTCTTTCCCGAAGATCTTCCCGGATTGCCCCCTGATCGACAAGTGGAATTCCGTATCGACTTGTTACCAGGAACGACGCCGATAGCCAAAGTACCATATCGATTAGCACCAACCGAAATGAAAGAACTTATGACACAACTTTAGGAGTTATTGGACAAAGGTTTCATTCGACCTAGTTCATCACCCTGGGGAGCCCCTATATTATTTGTAAAGAAGAAAGACCGGAGCATGAGAATGTGCATCGATTACAGAGAGCTGAATAAAGCGACGATAAAGAACAAAAGGTGTTTTGATCTAACCATAGACTTTCATACGCGTGTAATGATCTATTCACAATCTTTCACGTAAAAATCACAAAGACGGTCTAGCATAACATGACACCAAGTGTCCTACACTGTACATACATATCAAGGAATTATCATAGTCAACTAAGATGCTCGTTCTCTAATAGTACCTCTTTCCTACCATACAAAGAATAAAGAATCTCACACGTGGTATAGTAAGAAGACTCACCTGAATTGCAAAACTAGAGAAGCACAACAACACTCTCACTCCTTGCACTGGTCAATCCCGTAAACTGACAATCACCCAAATAAAGATCAATCCTTAATCGAAAAACCAATCCTTCAAGTTTTACCTGCGGTCAAACTACTCAAAAGTCAACGGGAAATGGTTAAAAAATGTCAACGATCACTACACCGTGGTAAGATTTTTCCCACGTTGTGGCCAAGTCAAGACAAAATAGTCACGATGCAAAGCACCACCATGTTGTGGGCTTTCCTTGGTCACGTTGTGGTTTCTAGCAGAATGCTCTTTTTTTTCATTAAGAGCTTAATCCTTACGTATCAAAGCCCAAAACTTTAGGTCTTGTCCTTTTCATTGAGTTAATGGATAAATTTTCCAACTTTACCTATGAAGACATTACCACAAAGCAAGATCTACAATACTAAGTCCATTAAGCCCTCACAATGAACAAAACTTATACATGGTTCAAAGGTAACCATGAGCTAACAACTTTTCCATCAGATTAAGCCTAGAAATGGTCACCAAGAAATTCTAAGGTTCTAGAGTTGCTCAAAATTCCAAGAACATCCCTTCAAATGATTAAAAGGGCCTTAATACATGAAAATGATAAACAAGAATGATAAAGGTGGAATCTTTATATCTTCCAAAGCTTCAAAAGATGTAGGAAATGAACGATCTAAAGTAGATACCACCTTTCAACCAACAAGCATGCCACCTTCACTCAAGATGAATTTAAAGGATTCAAAATTAAAGATCATCACACAAACATCAAGAACACTCAAATAGGGATAGGGTTTCAAGTTAGGAGGATGGAGGATGAAGAGGATGCCCTAATCCATGAGATAGTGCCTTTAAATATGGAAGAAACCCTAAAAATGTTGGGCTTGGGCTGCAATAGATGCCACACCGTGGCCACCACCTCGCCACGCCATGGCGACAAGCCAACTATGCTATTCACTTAAATGTTCTGCCTACGCCGTGGTAATTAACCAACCCTGTTGTGGTGAAAGGATTTTCTCCAAAACCTTATTCTTGACATCCTTAGGTATTTGATAGTCGAAACATGAGAATGGGTGTTACAACTCTCCCTACTTAAATTAGATTTCATCCTCAAAATCTGTGCTTACCCATTACTCCTTAAACACCCTGTGAATCCCTTAGGGATTCTTCTGAGCCTACTCCTTTCTGCACTAGTTGACACATCCCCCATTTACCATGGTTTGCATATAGACATTAAAGGTATCCACAAGTAGGCGTATGATTCCTTCCTAAGTGAAGAAGTCTAATCGAATTTCATCCCTTGCAACACTGAAATGACACTCAAACTAGACGACGGTCTATCGTCACAAATACTGATTCAATCCTTAGCGAGAAACACACGACCCTACAAAGAAACGAATGCCAACATAGCTATAAACATGAAGAGAAACTAATTTCTTATTCATAGGTCGAAGTCTTCTAGACCGTGCTTAACTTATAGACAAATGAAGCCATACCATACACCAACCATGATGTCCAAAACTTACAGATTCGGTTCAACACCTTCACGGCCTCGCATCTTCCTACTGATAGGATGAATAATAGAATCTATAGTGAACCGCCATTACCGACAACCTAGCATACAGACCACGGGTGAAACCCCAAACAAATAACCAAAAATACATAGAACAAAATACTCTACATGCCCACTCAGCTCTAATAACCCTCTCGTCTAATCATAGAAATATCTAAGAAAAATGATAACGGGTCTGTTTCAACCCATGTGAATGCTATGATCCAACCATATCTTACAATCACTTCCTGCCTATTAATATAGTGCTAAGTATAAGAAATTCTATACGTACGCCCACCCATTGCAATATGTACCCCCTCATGTGAGTGTAATAGTGCTTGTGTACCCCCCATGATGTGACGATTTATGTCAGTAAGGGGGTACATATAGTAGCACCCTTTAAGTATTTGAGAACTCGCACCCAGAGAAATTACTTCATGGATTCAATCAAGAATAATTTTGAGATGATAATATCTTTTATTCTTAAAACGGAGAGACATTCGGTTATTTGCATACGAGTTGGTTGTGTATTAGTCTTACGATAATGCTATCTATAACTGGTGGTTATAACGAGTAAATATATGAATGATTTAATGAGTAGACAAAAACTATGTAGTCAAAGTTTATTTGTCCTTTCGCCTCTACAGGAAAAACAATATTATGAGCCCCTTGGTGATATGCCGATGATATTCATATGTTAGGCCTAGAATGGACTAAATTGAAGTGGTCAATTAGTAGTTGATTTGATCATCATAAATCGGAAATCAAGAAACGTAATGTTGAATTGTTAGGTTAATTCATTGTCAATGACTCAGTTCACTATGATATCTTGTATAAATAAAGGAATAATTGATCACTTATCTAAGGGATGGCTTTTTACTAGATTAGAGTTCGACAGTTGCTATGGAAGCCACGCTGAAGCATCCCAAAAATACCGTCCAAAAATTTCATTTTAAATCATTAAATAAAACCATAGTTATCAAATCATTTCATCAAAGCATAGTCAAAATATCTCAAAACATTATTATCAAAGAATCAAAACATCAGAGTAAACATCCCAGGCTAAAACATATTGGTGTGTGTAATGCAGTCATCCCGAGCTCTTCTCTTCGCAACTGGAAATACCTGGAACCAAAACTGAAAACCGTAAGCACGAAGCTTAGTCAGTTCCCCAACCTACCACATACCATACACATAATCACATATACTGGGCCCCCGCCCCTACATCGGGCCTTGCCCGGCATCAGGCCCCGACTGGCATCGAGCCCCGCTCGGTATACATATTTGTTTCTTCTAGGCCCCGCCTGTCTCTGGGCCTCGCCCGCTATACACATACAAACTATATCATATATTCATACCAACACATAAAGACTCATACAAATTACTATATGCTCCAGTCCTAAGGCCTCGCCTATCTTGGGCCCCGCCCATGCTCTGCTAATGATGAGATATGGAACCCCGTCCATACTCAGATCATGATGAGATACAAGACCTCGCCCACACTCACCTCCCTACCTGGAACATACTAGTATCACAAAGACAACAAGTATAAATAAAATGCTTACATTCATCAGGTACCACCTAGTACTAAGGCCTCGTCTGTAATGGGCCCCGCCCCTACTCTGCTAATGATGAGATATGTAACCCCGTCCACACTCAGCTAGTGATGAGATACGAGCCCCCGCCCACATTCACCTCCCTACCAGGCTCATACAAGTATCACACAGATAACAGGTATAGTAGACATGCCCATAGACATCGGGTACCACCTGACATCGAACCGTAGTCGGAACATACAATCATACATACATACATATACGGGCTGGCATTGGTGCCTTAGACCCATTCACACAAAGGGAAACTCACCTCGCACTGCTGAACCACACGAATAATCCTCTGGCTGCTAGCTGGCAGGTCCCCGAACTACTGATCTCTCGACTCCCCGAGCTATTATTACCAAAATAACACTTAGTCCAAAGCCAATAATCCTCCTTAGGGTAAAATGACCATTTTACCCCTTATCTAATTTGGTCCAAACCTAAGGCCCAAAACCATAATATGAAAGGCCCAATACTAGGTAGACTTCCCAAGCCCATTAGTGGCCTACTAATGGCCCAATTTGCTAAATTGGGCCCAAACCCTCTAATGGGCCTTACCCTAAAGCCCAAACATAATCTTAGCCCAGATTATCTGACTTCTGATGGCCCACTAAGGCCCAAAGAAACAAATTCCAATGTATGGCCCAATCTGAGACCCAAAACACGCAAAGCCCACAAATGTTGAGTATGCGGGGCGTACTCCTTTTTAAGCTAAGCGTACACCTGTATGACTTGTACGTTGCACATACATGCATGCAAGCCCAACGTACTGCTCTATTTATTCACTTTTCCCATTAAGCACGCAATACTCTATTCCAATGGCTATAAGCACAGATCCAAGTCCTCTTTAACGTCTTAATCCATAAAGCCACTGACTTTGTGACTTTACATGACCCAAATAAGCCCAAACTCCAAAAATAGTATTCTACTTCCATGAAAGTGATCTTAACTCATGCATGAACCCCTTAAGACATTCAAGATGACAATTTTCTGCCTTAGGGACTCATTTAGCATTGAGAGTGGCAACTCTAAGCCTAGGAATCAGATTTAAACCATAAAGCTCCATCCTTGGGACCAAAAAGACCCAAAAACTCAAAATGATAGATCTAATCATTAAAGAGGCAAGTTTAAGACTTTATACATCAATATGGTCTGAAATGAAACAACAA